>NC_087201.1:103884371-103905719 GCF_015104395.2 Macrobrachium nipponense
AGGCTGCCCGCTACCGACAGGTAAGAGTTGTCATTTGTGTAGTTTTTGTTTTAGGTGGGCGGGACGTAAGATATATATTTAGTTTGATATATTATATGTAATATATATATATATATATATATAGTAATAATATATATTATATATATATATCTTATATATAAAGCTGACGGTCGGACTATGTACAAGTGATGTATATATGTATGTTCGCTATATATATGGCAAAACTACTGGACCTTATTGAACCAAAGTTGGAGGCCGTATATGTGGATTTTATAGGGAATGGTGTAAACCCGGCACCGCTTTGATCTGTATATCCGGCCATGCTAACGTCTTTACTGCTATTAGTAAGAGAACAAAGAAAGCATTTTTCTGACAGAACTTTTCACGAGGATTCCAAATGTGCTCTTACTTTTCTTTTACAGTGAAAAATACCGATGATATTACGGTTCAAAAATACCGGCCTGCTGTTGGGAGGCCGGCTTGTATATATATATATATATATATATATATAATATATATATATATATTATATATTATAGTATATATGAATGTTTTTTATGGGCTCCTTTTATTAATATATAATAATAATATAATATAATTAAATAATAATAATAATAATAATAATAATAAAATAATAAAGTAATAATAATAATAATAATAACTAATAATAATAAGGGAAACAAAGAGGCAATTCACGTTCGGGAAAGGAAGGAAAAGTGAAGTGGAGTAGATAAAAGAAATAGAGCAACGTTCGAAGAAGTACGAGTAGTTTGAGTCATCTTTGATAATCAGACTATTTAATTTAATGCAAATGATCGGCCTATTGTAAACATTTCTCTCGTTTCTTCGAAAGATGATTTGATTTTCTTTTCCATTAGAACTTTATCAAAACTCTTGAATGAATGAATTATGGCATTCAGGATTCTTATACTTCTTAAGGTGAAAACATCCATTGATGAAATGCGCTCAACAAGGCTCCGAGAATCTGCACAAATGTGTCAAGTACTACGGAGTTTTCTAAACTTTTAAATGGCTGCCCCAATCCCTTACCAGGCTATCATAACGAAGCATTAGCCGACCACCCCACTGGAGTCTGTGGCTTTCATTAGCCCTTTGCCCAAAATGGCCAGTTCTTTTCCGGAAAACATACCCTCAGTTTGAAATTTGAATAAACTTTAATGACACAAGATATTTTCAAGAAAAATCCAGATAGACTCCCAAGCCTACGGTTTCCAAAAAATTCTATAACTGTATCTAATCACAACAGGTTACCAAACACGACGGTTCACTCCTTTTGCGGGGTGTGGTGTCATTGTTAAATAAACTTCTTCAAAAATTAGGGAAATCCCCCGTGATGGGTCGTGAATCATTCTATTTATGAGTAATGACAATATCTACGCTGAACGACATTGCTATGAAGATTTTTCATATCATTTTGTTAAACTGATACTTCATATCTAATCACTTCTACAACGGCATTTCAGCATTCCTAGATGATGAAGTTGGACAGGCAATATAATTGCGCTAAACAGTTTGTTCTATAACTGAAAAAAAATTTTAATTTTTTTTTTTTTTATACTTCGGACTGTGAAAACAGCCTTTTTTTATTTTTTATTATGATAGGAGGCTCCTATCTTCAATGACTTGTCACATGGAAATCCCCAAAATGTTCCGTCATTAACTCTGCCGGATAGACGATGCAAGCATAGCTGAATTTTATTACCCAGCTATTGAGTTCGTTTGCCTTATCAAAATGATTAGATATATAACTGAAGTCTGCTCTCTTTCTAACACCATTAACTTTTATCATGGTGTATTTTGTTCGAACTTATATGATATTACCATGTAAAGCCTGGCCTATTTTTTAATACTTCGTACTGTGCTGTCTATTTAGTGCCTACAGAATGTAGTTCAGGTGTAGTTGCTTGTGTTCTCAAGTCATTATCGCGAGTGTTATAACGTTACATGCAGATGTGGTTTTGCATCTGTGGTGTTTATGCAGACTAGTACTCATTGGTGAGTGCTGAGTCATCTTCAATTTAGCTTTACAGAATAGTATTCAAAGTGGCTAATCAGTAAGGAATAAATATTAAATTTTCTTATGCTCTTTATGGTCTTGATTATGTGTGATTTCATTTCTGTTACGTCATCCCTCCGTTAAGTTTCTGGATTGAATATTTTCCTAAGCTTATGTGGCCAAAATAAATTACTTACGCACGTGAGTCCAAGTAAAGAAATGGGCTAATGTAATAACATAAGGCTTCGTTTTCCGTGGAGATTGTGATGCCCTGCATAAAATTGATTTAATAACGATAATAATTATTCAAGTTTTACATTAACTTAAACTGGCATAATGATTTTTAGAGTTGTCGTTGTTTTAATCTCTGCATCTTGACTACTACTGTCATTACTCTTCTCATCCATAGATGTGAACGTAGTTGTGAGAGCCAAGTGGGTAGAGGCCCAAGGGCCCCAATAGAGAAAAACGTCCTGGAGAAGACAGAATACAGAAATAAAAATAGACTGTGTAAAAGAACAAAAAACAAATATAACGATAGTTAAAACTAAAATAAGGAGTCTTTCGCGAACGGCTCAAAAAAAAAAAAAAAAAACCATTACCACCTTACATGAACTCTTGAAGCTCCAGAGAAAACTTTTGGAATACTGTGATATTGAACACAGAGAATTAATATGAAATCCACGTCGTGTTGGCTGGCTATGTCATTCTGGGAAGCTCTGAATGCAAGTACAGGTCGGGACTACGAAAAATTTCCAAAGCAAACACAAGGAGGAAATCGAATAAGAAATTTAATAGAAATCAAGTTTATGGTCAACCTTTCACAGTGCCAGTCCACTGATGCATACTAAACTGGTGAACAACAATAAAACCATTACAGAATAAATGAATAAGAGTTTTTTCACGCTGCAGAAATGTCACAAGATCCCTGAAAGACTCTCTCAGTACATCAACTTTTGCACAACTGGAAAAGAGATAAACCGATGTTTCTCAAAAGTGAATTTTCAGTCAACAATTACCTGGAACTTGTGCTAAATGCTGTTATAATTATGATTATTACTGTCACAGAACTGTACATGGAAGAGGATAAAGGCAAAACAAACCGCCTCAGAATAGACTATGTAATATGTAGAAATAAGGGACTAAGAGAAGCCTGTACAGCAGTACAAACATATAGTATACAGTACTAGCTGCCCAACCGGCCGCTGTCCGGAATAATTGAATGACAACAGATAAAATCTCTCTCACTCTCCCTCACTATTTGCTCTCTTACTCCTCCCTAACACAACCTCTCTCTCTCTCACTTCACTTTGCTCTCTCTCCAACCCTCCCTCAATTTTTCCCTTCTCTCTTCTGCCTAACACCCACTCTACTCTCTCTTTCTCACTCTCTCGTCAGCCCTCCCTTACTCTTTCCCTCCTTCTCTTCCTTAACACCCTCTACTCTCTCTCTCACTTCTCTGACACCCCGTTCCAAAGCCCACCTCCTTGGTGGCATTGATATCTTATCCCCAAAGTATTCTTCTCAAGATAATAAGTCATAATGTATACCAAAATTAGCTATGATAAATTAGTCAAGTTTCATTGTTACCAAGTCTATGAGCAGAACCAGCCCTGTTTCAGGGAGGCCCTCTCCTTCCCACCCCCACCCCCTTTGGTGCTTGTGAATGCTGATTTCTAGATAGTATGTCATATGTATAAAGTTTGGTTGAAATTGCTCAGTGCGTTTCAGAGCTATGCTGGAAACACACACACCACACACATACCATTCTTTTATTTTTATTAACATGGTACCCTGATGAGGTGTAATCAAGAATATACGAAAGCGCTTTTTGTAGGTACTGCTGCTTTTTCATTTTTCCCTCCTGGCTCTTGATGTACAATCTTCACGTGTTACTTGTGATCCATATATATATATATATATATATATATATATATATATATATTATATATATATATATACTACACCTATAGATACACACACACACACACACACACACAACACACACACACATATATATTATATCAAAAACGTAATATGTAACCTAAATGAAAAAAAAAGCAGCAAATCATTTAGTAAAATCATTCTCAGTAGTTTATACTTAAGCTATCCAACCTGTAGTTCTTTCTTATTTACAAATAACACAGTGGTTATTCAGCAACGGGAATAACACTATTTATATCCCTCAAATGTTTTCAATACCCAATGCACCCGATCACCAGAAGCAGCGGAGGTCTACTGCTGTCGCACGTATATGCAGGGAAAAATCGCGTAGTGTGAAGACACGTCTTGAAGGCAATGGCCAACTGCAATCGCGTCTGGGTGCAGCACCGGACATGGCCAGTGGAGACTGTCGGCTGTAATGCGATGCCGGACCGACATAGTGTGAAAAGGTACATTAGAGATAATAGTCGACTGCTAGTCGCATGTAGGTGCGACATCGTGTCGCATTTACGTGCGACATAGTGTGAAAGGGCCCTAAGCTGTTAACGGCTCTGCCGTATGTACGTATGTCCGTATGTGCTACAAACATACAAACTTACCAATCGGTGATCACGGTTGTGCAGGGTTGATATCGATTTCAAGTAAAAACACCTGAATTCGACGGGGGTATGTATATAGCAGAGTTGGTATCAACTTATAATCCTCTTGACAACTGAATCATTACATAAAGTCACTGTCGGGAGTTCATGTCTCCCAGGTGACGAATTGCTTATCACTGATAATTCCTCTTCGGTTATACAGAAAAGAATAGAATATAGAACTTAGGCCAAAGGCCAAGCACTGGAACCTATGAAGTCTTTCAGCGCCGAAACGGAGATTGAAAATATGTAAAAGGGTTTGAAAGGGGTAAGAGAAGGAAAAACCTCGCAGCACTATGAATCAATTGTTAGTAGAGGGTGACAAGCAAGATTGAAGAGAATATGTTACGAGGTATAGCAAAAGGAATGAAAGGGGTTGAAGCTCAACGCCGAAGGGACGCTACAAAGAACCTGAAGTAAAGCCTGTAGCGCACTGCGTGAGATGCACTATGGCATGCTGCCCCCTAATGGGGATTCAGTTTTATTTCAGAAGATTTAGTGGATTTGGTGGGAGTTTAAAACATTTATAATTTAATTTTTGTTTCCATATATATATATATAATATATACCTATATATAATCTATATATGTATGTATATATAAATAATCTAAATCTATATCTTAATATATATACACACATTCATCATAAAGGGCTAATGCATATGTGGCACTTACAACTACCTGGCAGCATTTCTAATATTTCCTGTACTACTTATGGTCAGGGCTGCAGTCTTGAAAGAATAAACGAAGCCTGCTAGTTTATTCCTTTATTTCTTCATTCTGAAGATGACAGCTATTCCACTCAATAACTCATGGCCTTCTTAGACCTACAAATGAACTGATGTCTGAAATATAAGGGAGTACCAACAAAAGGCGATTAAAAAGCACGAATCTAAAATGAAATATAAAAATAAATTTCACATTTCAGACAAATGAAGATTAATAAATTTTACAGGTCAAGATGCTTCTCTGCACATTCCCGGCTCCAAAATGAGTCTCAAAAGTCTTCAGCTACCAAACACTGTTTACCCTGAGGGGTTTTCACGCCTCTCCCGAATTTCAAACAGCAGACCACCCTGATCCCGGACTTCCAGTTTCAGCCATTGATCCATGGCATTTTCAAGGCTTACCTAGAGTTAATAGAACTACATTCTAAATATATAGTAGAGTACAGCAAAAAACAAAAATGTTTAAACTAGAATTTGAAATGAAAATTTAATCAAAAGAAAAACTTCATAGTTCAGAAAAAATCTAAATAACAGCTGTCGGCTTAGGTAACGAATAAACAAAACAAAGCATCATAGCAGCAGTTTTTGCTATTTCTTTAGTCTTCAGCCTTGTAGACAGGAAGAAGTACTGGAGATAACGGAAGTGTTGCAGACAGTTATAGATACCAAATGTGCAGATCATGCGTCCAAAGTAGTTGATTGAGGGGATTTCATAGTTCAAACCTGCAAACTACGTTGGTCCCAGTTTTCTTGGATCTTCCAGAGACTACGATGTATCCCGTCACAAGAGTAGTTATCAGCTTGGGTCAGCTGAAGATCTTCCAGTTCCAGCAGTACTCAGTTGCTGTAGTGGTCTCCTTCTCCTCGTGA
The DNA here is from genome assembly GCF_015104395.2 of Macrobrachium nipponense. Classification (NCBI taxonomy): domain Eukaryota; kingdom Metazoa; phylum Arthropoda; class Malacostraca; order Decapoda; family Palaemonidae; genus Macrobrachium; species Macrobrachium nipponense. The sequence continues at coordinate 103,890,568 of NC_087201.1, forward strand.
TAAAGCAGCTTCTCCACGTCTATCCAAAAATGCCCATCTCTCCGCTTTTTATTCATGCTTTCTGGGAATCTTTCTTTTATTTTCTTCAAGTGCTACAGCACTGTGTAGTAGCACTTGAAGAAAATAAAAGAAAGATTCCCAGAAAGCGTGAATAAAAAGCGGAGAGATGGTCATTTTTGGATAGCCGTGGTTACCATTCATCAATTGTTACCTCACAAAATCCAGACACCTGAACCCTCATCACTGGTATTAAACGACTGAATACTCTAAAGGCAACAGTGATCCCCTAACAACTTACCAGTATTGCAGAAAATCAGACTAAGTTCATCAAAACTGGTGTGAGGTAATCTTGTAAGTAATTAAATTAATCAAAGGGCATCACTCCATCAACAACTTTCAAAGTCTCAGTATTTCCCTTCTATTGATCCTAGCAGTTGATCCTTCACACGTTGAAATGTTGCTGGTGCATTCATCAGACCAAATGGCAGAAAAGTATACTGATACAGTCCAAATGGAGTAATAAAAGCTGATAGCAACTTGGCATTCTCATCTAAGGGAATTTGATAATATCCTTTCAACAAGTCTATCTTGGAAACAAACTTGGCTTGCCCAATATTATCAAGTAACTGATCTATAAGAGGCAAAGGATAATTGTCAGCCACACTGATAGAATTCAGTTTCCTATAATCAGTACACATCCTAAATGAACCATCTGGTTTCTTCACTAATACACATGGAGAACTGAAGTGACTTGAACTGGGTTCTGCTAATCCATGTTGCAGCAAATACTCAAGTTCCTTCTTCAAAACATCTCGATGATACGGTGACAAGCGATAGGCTCTTTGCTTGAAAGGTCTTCCATCTTCTTGAATTTCGATTTCACGCTTGGTCAGATCAATACGTCTAGGCACATCTGAAAAAATTTCTTGAAAACTTCTAATTACTTCACTTAAGTCTTCACCTTGTTCAACACTCAGATATTTCAGTTTATCCTCCAAATTTTCCAAAATTGAAGAATTATTCATCTTGCTTGCAGCTCCCAATTCATAGCCATCATCGTCTTCTGTAGATAAAGTTGTTTGGGTTACTGACACAGTTTCAGTTTTAGTTCTGAGAAATAAGGTTTCAAGAGGTTCATGTGTATCTTCCTTTGTCTTCTTCTTCTTTCTGGTGTTTCAATCACATAAGTTCTATCACTTAACTTCTGACTTATCTTGTAAGGACCTTGAAATTAATTAGTGAGGGGAAATCTCTTGACAGGTAAGAACACTAACACTTGTTGACCAACATTAAAACTTCTTTTCATTTTCTCTTGACTCATTTTCAAGTTTTCTAAAGAGAATTTTCTAATCTCTTTCAACCTTTTCCTTAAGTTCTTCACATATTCTCCTTGGCTTTCCTCTTGATTTTCTTCCCAATTTTCTGCAAGAATCTTCAACGGTCCTCTAACTTCTCTCGAAAAATCATCCTTTTAGGTGAACATCCCATACTTTCTTGATAAGCATTCCTAACTTCAAACAACATTAATGGTAAACCAACATCCCATTCTCTTCCTGACTCAGAACAATACTTTGTCAGCATACTTTTCAATGTTTGATGGAACCTTTCCAAGGCACCTTGAGTTTCTGGATGATAGGCAGTGGATAACTGTTGTTTCACTCCTAACAAATTCATCACATCCTGGAATAACTTTGAAGTAAAGTTTGTTCCTCTGTCACTTTGCACTATTTCTGGTATACCAACTTTGAGAAAAACTCTACAAGTTTTTCAGCAACTATCTTGGCAGATATGTTTCTAACAGGGATTGCCTCTTGATATCTTGTCACAGGACACATTAATGTTAACAAATACTCATTTCCTTCCTTTGTCTTCGGCAGTGGTCCAACCATATCTATAATCACTTTGCTAAAGGGTTCTCCTCTAACTTCTATAGTTGTAGGGGGGGAGGGGGGCTTTCTGAGTGGTTTCATTCGGTTGTCCAGCTATCTGGCAGGTATGACACTCACGACAAAACCTGCTAACATCTTTGTGAAGTACTGGCCAGAAAAAATATTTCATGATCTTCTCCACAGTCTTCCTGATTCCCATATGTCCAGACTCTTGAGCTACTGCAACCACTTGCTTTCTCAATGGATATCGAATCAAAATTTGATGATATTCGCCCCATACAGCATCTCCTGGTATATCTGTAGGTCTATACTTCCTCATCAGCAAACCTTCCTTCAGATAGTTACAGGTTGGAGTTTGTTGCATCTCTTCTCGATCAACAACTCTGAAGAACAAATCAGTTAACGATGCATCCTTCTTCTGCAAGTCCATCAGCTTCTCTCTTGTAACTTGACCAACTTCAAGGGTTGAATTCTCAATATCTACTAACTCAGCTATTGTAGTTTCACTACTGTCTTCAGTAACACTTTGACTACTCGGAGTCTCTTCAGGAACATTAGGTTCTTCTTCTTCATCGTCATCGTCTTCTTCATCTTCTTGGGAAATCTCTTCTTGGTCAGCACTATGGGAAACTTCACTTCCCTGGAATAATTCTTCTAAGCACAAAGATCCTTCACTTGATCCTCTGTGAGACTCTTCTCCAACTGAGGGTGAGAACCAGGTACTACCACACTATGGTTACTCCCTGTATCACGTAATATCTTGACTGGTACCTGCACACTTCCTTCTTGAGTTGACAGCATACCCTCATAGATATATGGCTTAAAAGCCTCCACACTGCTAAGCCACTCATTGCTTGAGGTAACATTTCCACTGGTTGCTAAACATTCAGCTTGTTTAGTTTCATTCTTCTCTGGAGTCTGATTCTTTCCCACTCTGCTCTTCGTAGTTTGTTTCACCTGGTTACCTTTCACTACTTGACCAACTGGCTTTGACTGCTGTTGATTCCGGTAACACTCTTGACTGTAGTGTCCTACTCTTCCACACTTGAAACAGACAACATTAGGTTTCTGTAACTGTCTTGAAAAACTGGATGAGGATTTCACATTAGCTTGCTGAGTTGTATTACCTTGTGTACTCTTGGTAGTATCACTTATAGGTTTCCCATTTGTTGACTCTGGTACTTGACATTGTAATTACGTTTACTACTGATTATATTATAATCTTCACTCAGTGTAGCAGCTTTGTCAAGTTTCTTCACCTCTCTCTCTCTTAAATAGGCTCTTATATGTTCAGGAATTCCCTTAAGATACTGTTCAAGAACAAGTAACTCTTCTAACTCATCAAAAGTTTTGACTTTAGCAGCTTCTAACCAACGTTTGAAACACCTTCTCACTTTGTAAGCATAATCTAAGAATGTTCCCTTCTCATCTTTTCTTAAATTTCTGAATCTTTCATTGTAGTACTCTGGGGTCATCTGGTAAACTTGTAGCACACTGCGTTGAAGTACCTTGTAGTCTTTACACTGATCAGCTGTTAAGGCTAGATAAGCACTTCTCCCTTTACCAATCAAGACACTTTGTAGCAAAACTGACCATTTATCCTCTGGCCATCCCATACCTGAAGCCACTTTCTCAAAGTGATCAAAAAACTCATCTGGAGTTTCTTCAGTAATCTTAGGGATTAACTTCTGTACTCTCACTACATCAAATACAGGGTCTTGATTACCTTGGTTAGGGTTAGACGGTGTTACAGGTAATGTGGATCTAGATCTTATCAATTCCATTTCCCTTTTATGTCTTGCGATTTCTCTTTCCTCTTCTGCTGCTTTTTCTTCTTCTATTTTTCTTCTTTCTTGTTTTTCCCTGTCTATTCTTTCTCTTTCAGCTTGCATTCTCTCTCTTTCAGCATGCATTTTTAACTTACTCAAATTCTCTTCTGCTTCAATGCGTCTAAACTCTAACTCTGCATCACTTTTCTCTTTCTTTTCTGCTTGCTAATTTATGAGATCACCACGTGTTACATTCAACAACTCTTGAGCCAATTCTAACTCATCTTCATCAGTTATTCTACCAGAGTTTATCAATGATTCCATAGCAATACATCTTATTTGTGCCTTTACCATACTAGTAAACACATAACTACCACATGCCACTGCTAAAGCGCTCCACTGTGCCTTAGTCAGAGTGGTTTCAGACAAAACTTGGATGGAAGGGGCTGCTAAAAATTCCTGAACCTTGATCTGAGCCATTTTCCTCTAAGTTATCAACTTGCAATTCAATACAATAAATGCAAAACAAAAACTATATGGTCACTCTCCTAACAAAATATATCCCTAACACCACCAGTATATACTAGAGTGATAATGAAATCTGCTTTCCCGGGTCTCTGGGCACCATTAATACATGTTACGAAGTGCCGAGTATCTGTTATCAATTGTTACCTCACAAAAGCCAGACACCTGAACCCTCATCACAGGTATTAAACGACTGAATACTCTAAAGGCAACAGTGATCCCCTAACAACTTACCAGTATTGCAGAAAATTAGACTAAGTTCATCAAAACAGGTGTGAGGTAATCTTGTAAGTAATTAAATTAATCAAAGGGCATCACTCCATCAGCAACTTTAAAAGTCTAAGTATTTCCCTGATTTCAGAAGTCTAAGTACTTCCCTGGTTCTAAGTCACTTCAAGTAAATAGAAGGAAAGCAAATCAATTACCACTCTATGTTTCTACCTAACATCAATATAATCAAATGCAAATATACTGGTTATAAATGAAAACACTTATAAAAATTTTAAATAAAAAAATTTATTATTAAACTCAAAGTTTATAAGTGAAATTCACAATATCAGGGAAAATTACTGTTACTTGAAAACAAAGTAAAGTTTAATTAATTCTTGAATTAAATTAAGTCAAATTAAATCAAAATTAATTTATCACAAAATTCAAGAAAATTAATTCAATCAAAATTCAAAAGTGTTAGGCAATAATTGAAAATTTGAAATTTATTCACAAGCGCTAAACAATAATAAAACTTGAAAAGAATTCTAAGTAAATGCAAATTAATTCACAAGTGTTAAATTTAATTAAATGTGCAATGATTAAACAATGAAAATAACTAAGTCAATTAAATTGTGAATGCAAATGAAAATATAAAATAAAAAGGGACACTTCAATAAGAAAATGAACAAATGCACAAAAAAATGAAACAAACACAAAACACAAAAATTTGCAATGTGTAAAAGTGTAACTCCTTTCACTCAAAACATTGTAACCATCAGTTTTTACCAAACCTTCGTAACCATCTGTTATTAGTTAACCACTGTTCCTATCCATTATTAGTTTCTTACCAAACCATCATAACCATTAGATATTAGTTGCAACTAATAAAAATATAACACACTTTACCTTTTTGGTATACCAACTTCTTTCTTTGCTGCAGTCTTGTTTTATACACTTTCACAAAAACCAGGCGCCGTTACAACAACAATGTTTGTTCAGATTCCACAAAAAACACTACTTAACACTAAATAGACTCTAAGAAATATAAAATATGAAATTCTCAAGTTACGAGTGACCAATTTACGTTACGTTAATATAATCTCAAGGATGTTGAGAGAGAGAGAGAGAGAGAGAGAGAGAGAGAGAGAGAGAGAGAGAGAGAGAGAGAGAGAGATCTGAACGCCTCGCAGTTCTAAGATATGATGAATTCTTATCCCTTGCGGAAACTGGACTAAGGAGATGACACAAAACGTTTTTGGCACAAATGCTTCCAGAAGCTTCAAAATCTTACGCAATTTTATATACAAAATGTGTAATCTGCACGTGGCATTCGGCAAAGACATACACGTATGAGACCAGTCTGTTAAAAAAAAAAGACACGTACTCTACTCGATCGACACGGAGGCTGAGCGATAATTAAGACTGACATGTTTTGATAACAACGCGAAGACTCAATTCGATTGCTTATCAAACGTATTGACAGATTAGGAAAGCAAACAGAGAACTTGGAGTTCCTCTAATCTCACAGTGCTGACATAATAGGGAAACAATTGTAGTTTTGAACGGACAAAGAAAATCCCTCTCTTTCTACATTCTACATTACATATATATTCTTTTACATTATGTTATGCAAAATCTGAACACACATTTAAAATATCCTATCTCTAAGCTATCTAGGAATCTGAAAAAATATTGCACAATTCTACATAACATTTTTTTACAGTCACAGAGGAGAAATATGCATTTTGAAAGTAGCAATATATATATATATATATATATATATATATATATATATATATATATATATATATATATATATATACATACACATATATAATGACAAGCGTCCTTCTAACACTTGTTTTAACTTTTTTGTCCTTAAAAACATAACATAAAACATGAAAGAAATGGAGGAATTGCTTTTGGAAAGTTGATTGAGTTTGAATGCAACTATAGAGTAAAGCAAAAGTATTGTCTTGACTCTTGAGATTTGTTTGTCTTAACGATTTCCAAAGTATGAAAACATAAACAGGTCATAAGCCACCTGCATAAATGTCCAGTCATTTTTTATTTACTGCCTGTCATACACCCATCATGGCCGTTTTCCAAAGATTCCCCCATCGCTGTTCGTGAATCCATTTGAGACACTGGCCTTAAGCCGATAACGACTTGCCTCCTCGAGAAAGTTGGAAGACCTTATGGGACTGCACCTCTGTAAAACCATTATTCAAATCTCCAGTTAATTTTCACGCAAGTCATTTGGAGGGATCAGGGCCCTAAAGCTCATCAAGTTTCACACCCTCACACATGTGGTCTACTACATACATGACCTGAGCTTGTACTTGCATCCTTGTTTTTGTGGTGTCCCAAACCTACATCTCCGCTCACGAGTGTAAATCCTCTCAAACCTAATTAGCACATCTTTGTACTCTCTCCTCCATACCCTTCTCTGCCGGTTTTCCAATGACCTTTTCAGGTACCCACCGTGATTAGCAGCGAGACCCAAGGAACGAGAGATGTGGCTCCTATTTTGACAGACTTCTGGTGACATCTGAACTGGGTATATATGGGCTGGCAAGCCCTCTCAAATCACAATCTGCCCTAGCCTACGTACCCGGCACTATGCCCTGCTGCTTTCTTGGTGAAGATCCTACGTCTACTATACCATCTGGGAATGGAACTCTGCTTGATATCTGATCATGACACGCCCTTGAAGCTGTCACCCTGAAGTTACCCGAGTGCTGCCCTAGTTGAAATCCAGAGCGCTCCCTTATTTTATTCCTTGGTGAACAGCTGCAAGCGACGAAACCCTTCCTTTGACATTCTGGCTCAGTTCTACTCAAGTCTCATCCATGGACTCAGGTAATGTGAATTGGAAGTTGGTTGTCAGCCCTCACCTACTATTTCTTGCACTCATTCTTTGTTCCACCTGTTTTCCTATTTCCATGATCCTATTATCCTGTCTCCTTCAGAGACCCCATTGATTTTCTACTGTGTATTTGTAAAATCATTTAGTTTATTGTAAAAGTGTATTTAAGATCTTTTGTTGGTCATACTTACAGAAATCGAGAAATTTAGCATTCATTCAATAATTTGATGAGTCGTATTTTGCATTTTCCATTTAAGCATTGATCAGTTACACAAGTTTCTCGTTGTTATCTCGTGTTACAATGTTACCTGCTTTGCAGAATTGTGTAGACTTCCCCCTTGTGTGCCGTCTTCTGCGGCTCAACAATGCCAATCAATATGTTTACTGCCTGTGCCATTCTTCAGAACCAAATTCCCAAGATCCTAGCAGGAGCAGTCCTTGCTTACAGAGCTCCACCTTATGTGTTATCTTTAAGTGTTCTGTCGTTGATTTCTGCACCTTATTTACTCACTAGATTTAGTATTTGGCTTGCAATCCAGTGGCACATTTGTTCTTGATATTGTACATAACATTCAGTAGTGATACAGTGCCATGGAGCAGGTGAGAGCTGTAATTTTGTTATTCTTCTGACTACCTTAGAGAATTATATTTCAAGTGATCATAATATGTTTACCTTCAATCCTTTTGAAAGCATTTTGCGATATTTTTACCAAGGACACACTTTTATTTTCTGGTCACATGAGGTAGGGCCCCTTAGTGAATTGTCGTTTCCAAAGAATTCAAAGTAGTGACAACTCCTCCAAATTTTCCAAAATAAAATCTTATACCCCGCCCTGCCCTGTGACAATTTTTGGTGATCCAGCGCCATAAAATCAGTGATATATGGCACCATAACGAGCCATGTTCCAGTTATTGATAAGCCCCATAAATCGCCGGTTAATGGCAGTTTTCACTTATCAGCATCCTGCCGAAAACAGAGCCCCTGCCTATAAACGGGAACTGCCTGTATACATGCATATCTGGCAGTGGTGTGCTAATATATGTATGGTACTTATGTATACATAGTTTCTTTTATTACCTTGAACTGTTAATGTATTTATGGTGCTTATAACTCTCTCAGAGGACACTTCTATTTCCAGTATACATTAACAGACAGTATAAATCTCATTAATGATACCTGTCAAGCCTTAAACAAGTTTCTTAAATGTCCATTTCTGTTATCATAATTTTTTTTGCTAATTTTTCCACATTTGATTTACCAATGTTGTCTGGAGGAAGGGTTTCTGAAGATGTAACCTTGCTTCCCATCAACTTTTCTATTAGTTCTTGCGATTGCTTACCATGCCTTTGGGCCTAGCAAACAACCTTCCGAACCTCTTCCTCTCTTTAGATGGGCGCTCTCTGCAGGACCGACCAGCAGCACTTTGGAACAAAATTTGAGAGACTTCCTGTACTTTGCCTCACTATTCTCGGTTTGTTTTCTGCATTGCTGACAGAATCTCGTTAATGTCTTGTCCAGTATTTCTTAAGGTGCCTTACAGAGTTCTCAAGTCTGTTTCAGATTTTATGTGTTTAATATACTGATAACTGTCAACGAAGATACTGTTGTATCAAAGTTGAAATAAACATTTGTATAAAGTTGTGAACAATGATGTAATGCCACTGACTTACAGTGGATTTGATCTTATGGCGCTTTTTCTGCGCCGTTAACGGTGTTTTACAGCAAGAATAGACATAAAGCTAACGCCGCTGTAACATGAAGCAACATCAAATTACAGCTCCGTAAGCGCCGATGACAGCAAACCTCGATTTATGGAGGAAATCAACTTACGGTGCAGCACTGGAATGGATCCCCTGCTATAAGGAAAGGACCTACTTCTAAAAAAGTAGGAAACAAAATCAGCCCTTCTGTAGTTCGTGCTCTTTCCTTCTTTCTTTATTCAGCTGAAAAGGATGATGGATAGAGTTAAAAGACCATAAACCAAGAGGGGTCTAAAGGGAAATCATCTTGCAGAAAGAGACAAATTATAGGAAAAGGTTATAAACAGAAAAATATGAGAGAATAGAATATGAAACCAGTACACACCTGAACACATATGTCAGCAGAGAACCAGAATGAATTTGCCCCTCACTTAAACATTTGGAGGTCCGAAGATTCCTCAACTACATTAGGAAAATTGTTCCAAATATTAGTTGGGGCCAAGATAAAACTAGCAAACGGATTAGTAACAAATCAGATGCTAATTAAGAGTTGGCAAAATAAACTTGACTGATGACATAACTCTATCCAAGAGTTTGGGATGAGAGTCGGTACCCATAAGCCGCACTGAAGAATAGTACTCCAAGTAAGGAAGATGAAAAAAATATAAAATTTAAAACACTGTTAAACCTGCTATATCCCAAAAGTTCTAAAACATTTCTGCAGGATACCATCTTTTGAGAAACAGAGGAAGCAATATTATTTATATGCCTCTCAAAAGTCAATTTCCTATCAAATGTTACAGTTACGATCTTAAAAGTCACTGACATTATAACCATGCCATTTAAATGTAAATCAAGATGCAAATGCGTACTCTGAGATATAGAAGAGTTAAGCTTCATGTCCCAGAGCCTGCTCCACTCATGAATACGATCATATGTGCCAGATCTCTATTCAAGAATTCTGCAACATCAAACTTAATATGCGGAGAAGGAACAACTATATGAGTAGCATTTACAGCATATGAAATTAGATTGTTCTCCAGATTTTGATACATGTTACTAGTACTGGATATGTAATAAGTAGGAAAGATCACAGAAAACTAACTTAAGGACCACCAGAAATGACATTACCAAAACTGCTATACTGGCCATCAACATAGACTCCTTGAGTGCTATTAAATATTCCTTTAGAATAACAACAAATGAGCCACAATTCCCATTAATCTTAGCTTAGACAGTAGAGCTTCACGATTCACACAGTTAAAGGTTGCACTAAAAACTAAAACCGACCACGTGTGCCTCTGCACTCTCATAAAGAGCACTCTGCAAGAAGGCAGGTATTGACAAGAGTGCATCACAAGTACCAAGGAATTAATGAAACCCACATTGCAATGATACTAGAATGTTATTATATTCAACAAAGCTACAAAGACACTTAGAAAGCGGCTTCTCAAAACCCTTGGACAAATCGGAGGCAACTGAAATCAGCTTATATTCTGATGTGCAGGAGGACAGACTTAATCCCTTAGGGTTGCGGCAATGTATCGCTTACTCCAAACAGAAGGAAAACTGGCAAGTCTAAGTAATCGTCAAAAATAGTACTAATTTTAGGAGCAATGAAAAAAGGAAGTCTTTTTAAAAAACGATGGGAAAGATTTCATTAAGGTCCATACTGCTGTAACTGTCGAGCCCCAGAAGCACAGTTCTGACCCCTATAGATCTGAAGGCCATTTTTGAACATAGACACTCACCACTGTTTGATTACAAAGACTTGAGCCATGTAAAGCTGTTTCATCAGCTCCTGCAAGAGGAGGCATGCTTGAATCAAATCCAGAGTGATGACTTGAGAGGGTAGACCACCACTGGAGAGCAAAATCTCCTTCACATTCTCACAGCCAACCTGTGTTTAATTAATATGCTCAGTGAAATTGCACCACAAAAATTTCCAGAGATTGTTCTTCAATAAATATTAAGCGTCTTGTGTTTCAAGGTATGCAAGCTTACATGCAGCATGAAATCATAGCATATCTTTAAGACAAAACTTAAGGATTTCTTCTCTCAATAACAGCCTTAAGATGATCGATTAAACACTCAATAATATTAACTTCCAAAAATATTGCTTCACCTGAGTGTGATAAGATGTTAGTGAATACCATTCTAACTGGCCTGGGATTTCAAGTATATAACCTTTTTGAAAAGATAACATACAGAACAACCTGATTCATCTCCACATAAGTCTTCACCACATTATGATCAGAGAAGCCTACCGGCGAACCTACTAAAAAAGATACAACCCCTGTAACATTTGTGAATACAAGAAGACTGTGCCAGATTGGTGTGTGGTTTCATTCATTAATTACTCACATCCATGAATAGTGGAATATTCTAAAGCAGCAAAACAGATTATCTTTGGCAGTAACTGAGCTCAGTCAATCACTGTGATGAGCAATGTGATCACTATAAAAATGAAAAAAGAATTGAAGCCAGCTTCCTAAATTGCTTCCATTTTGGTAAGCAAGCAGCCATAAACAGTCAGTCAAAGCTGGGTTCTTATTGCTAGTAAAAACAAAAAGATTTATTAGTCTTCCAGGTGTGTTTCATGACATCCACACTCATACAGTGGCCTATGAAGTGCAGAGAAACCCTCTTTAATATACAAAGCCATTCCAAAGGCCCTTGGAATGGCATTAAGCTTTAGTAAATGGGTTTCTCAAACGTTGGAATCACAAGTTTGAAAACAAAAGAGGCTATCAAAACTGGCAGCAGCAACACACAAGTCCCTTTTTATTTGTATTGAATCCACAAGTATTACAATATAAAATACATTCTTGTGATCGATTCCATGCACTAGAATAAATTTCAATGTCGCCAAAAAGAAGTAACGTGTAAAACAAGCATCACGGAATATTTGAAAACTTAACAAAAATAATAGAAACATTTCAGACATGTAAAATCTCTTTTCCAACGTGTGCCCATAAAAAGACAAAACTAACGCTGAAGTGAAACTGGTCAATTGGGATGAGTCGGCACACCCAGCAAGACAAAGACATCTCCAGACTTCCCAGACACTGAAGGAAGGACAGTAGGGCAACCTCTTGCTTAACTAGCAGGCATCCTCGGCCCTTCTACTAAGCTGACCTACACACCGTTTGAAAAATAACAGGAAAGGGTAACCAAGACAGTGGAATACCCTAGTACAAGGGCTATAGCACCATGCAAGATTGAAGAACAATGGTTTACTTTGGAGTAGCCTTCTCCTAGAAGAGATGCCTACCACAATAATGAGTTTCTTCTACACATCAACAAAGGGTAGGCAGTTCAAAGTTGTTAAATGTGTCAACAATAAGGTATATAATGAATATACCAACTATTCTAAGTTGGCGTAGCCATTGAAAAAGTCCATGAACAAAGAGGGACCCAACAACAAATTGTAATGACCATCCTTCAAAAGGAACCCTAATCTCTAGTGGTAGTATCTCTATGGATGGATGGCCGGTCCCTTACCCAACCTGCTACCTTCTGTGTTGAAGACTGCTAAATACTTTTCCCCTGATTTATTCTAAATCAGAGTTTTCTTCACAAAGTAGCCTGAAAGGGTCAAGTGCAAGCAACACAAGTCACAATGCCTTAGATCCACCTGAGTAAGTGAAATATCAATGAATCAATTTCTAATTACTTCCCCCATAGGAGAAATCTGACCTTACAGAAAGTTAAGTTTTCAACGAAACTTTTTTTTTTTTTTTTTTTTGCCAAGGTAATACCTTCCCTAGTGATGCAACACTCCATGAGTTTGCGTAATAAAAGCACAGGTTTAAGAATCATCTTTACAGAATCCTTTACACACATCATTATGGATTAATGGATATATATATATATATATATATATATATATAATATATAGATATATATATATATATATTATATATATATACATATATCTTACAAGTGTGTAATGTTAGTGATTCACATATCATGTCTCTCTTGGAGACAGGCTGAACTGTAGGAGCAGCTTACTTGAGTGAAGGAATCTGGGTACGTAAGCGTTTTAACTGAGAGACCGCTCGTCTTGTCGTCACGCATGTACATCCGTTTGTACGGATGATACAGGTCTAATAGACCAGGGCACTTGCGAAAGTCACATTCCTTTTGGTGAGAACAAAGAGGTCAGTTGGTACACGTCAGGTGTTGGGAGAGAAAACCCCCTCGTAAAGGTATGACACATATTTTGTAAGACTTAGAAAACCGTTACCTTTGAAAAGACAGAGAAGTGTGAAATACATTCTTTACTTAATTACTTTGAAAAGAGAGTTATGTGTGAAGTGTATCTTTTATCCATTGTTATCTTTATTACAGATGGGTTCTATTCCATGGTACTAGAGACGGGATTCTCTAACCTGACTAATATAATGAACTTGTTGACATTTTGGGCCTGGGAGTGAATTCTTAGACAGGAGGGTAGAATGTTAACTTACTAGTTATCTTTATGGGCAGATTTGGGTTTTTGTCATTATGACTTGTTAATCATTTTGTTCTATTCTATATTCATCTGCTTTGGGTAATAAATAGCATATTTTTATACTTACATGATCTTAATAGCCTAACGACATGGTTGCAGACAGAGGGCACCATTGACAACAGGTAAGGGTTTCCAATTTGTGTAGTTTTAATAAAAGGAGGGGGTAAGAGAGGTGGCAGGCGGTTTAAGAGGCTTTTTATATATTTTATAAGCTGTAGGTACGCTAACGAAGAGACTGGTGACTAGTTAGACATAGATGTTTTTTTGGGTAGGAAAAGGGGTTATAATCATGTCACAGGCAACTCGGGGCTCTTTTTGCTGATTCAATGGGTTGGGCAGTGAGAAGCTGTTCGTCTCTCGGGCTAAGTCAGTGTCAGCCATCTTGGGATTCTCGAATACCAGTGTTTTAAAACGTGAAGGGGAAAAGTTTAATTTTCGACGTATTAAAGTGTTTCGTGAGTGCGGTAAACAGGTCACGCATATTTGCGGTGCGTATACAAATTCCGTTTCCAGTCATATGAAGATGTGAGTGTATTTTTCAAGCTTTCTTTTTTATTTTCTCCTTTTTCTTTTATTTTTTTTTACTTTTTTTGTTGTTTTATTGTTGTTTATATTCCTTTTGTTTGTTTGTGGCGAATTTACTCTTGCAGAGTTTTTTGTTGCAAGTCACGCCCTGAGAGAGAGAGAGAGAGAGAGAGAGAGAGAGAGAGAGAGAGAGAGAGAGAGAGAGAGAGAGGTGAGAGTTGGTGTGTGTGATACGGTTGCCAGGGTTGGATCACTTAGTAAGTTTTTTGCATTTTTTTTCTTTTTCTATCCCCTACCTATTTTTTTGTTGTTGTTGTTGTTGCTTTCGTGGGACGATATACTGGGCGTGGGGCGCATTTGCCTTTTGTTATCCATTATTGGGGGAAAATTTGTATTAAATTTTCTGGATTGGGTTTTGTGTATATAAATACATTGATGTTATTGAGATCGGGGAATCTTATAGAACAAAAGAGCTTTCAGAAACAGAGAAAGATGGCGGATACTAAGAGTACCACAACTCTACTACATCACGTAACGAACGTGAGTGTGGGCGTGAGTCCTTTCAGAGGGATGGTAGATGGCGTTCTATCACAACCTGTCCAGATTTTTATTGAAGGGGTGAATAATTATTTAGCTGGAAAGAATATATCGGACGATATAGAGGCATTTAGAGAGGCGAAAGCTTTGCTAGATTTAAATAGGGGAGATCTCTCCCACCATTGCAGGAGTTTCCAATTTACAAAATGTCGTACCTGTGTGTGCGTGTGTGCGAGTATGTATGTTTGTATGTATATATATATATATATAATATACATATAATCATCAATGAAGGGAAGAGGGCACACACAGATGTACATGCTGTCTTTATTGCGACATTTCGTAATTATCAAATTAATTACATCATCAGGCTGTTAAAAGGAAAATAAAATTCCTAGTAAAATTGTAAAAACAAAACTAAAAATTAAAAATTCAGAAATGCAAAAGCTAAAAAATTATTCTAAGTGTACAAAATATACACATTAAAATTAAGGAAATTAAATTATTTAAAAGGACATACATTAAAATGAAATGTATGTCCTTTTAAATAATTTAATTTCCTTAATTTTAATGTGCATATTTTGTACACTTAGAATAATTTTTTAGCTTTT
>NC_087201.1:103906219-103928719 GCF_015104395.2 Macrobrachium nipponense
AGAATAATTTTTTAGCTTTTGCATTTCTGAATTTCTAATTTTTAGTTTTGTTTTTACAATTTTACTAGGAATTTTATTTTCCTTTTAACAGCCTGAATGATGTAATTAATTTGATAATTACGAAACGTCACATCTGTGTGAGTCCTCTTCCCTTCATTGATGATTATTAATATGGATTGACTCCTGGCACTAAGCTGTAAACATATATATATAGTATGTATATATACATATATATATATATATATATATATATATATATATATATATATATATATATATGTGTGTGTGTGTGTGTGTGTGTGTGTGTGTGTGTGTGAAATCTGACTTCCTGTATGCATAATATGCCTTTATTAATAAAAGGATTTTTATATTTATATGCATACCTCATTTAATCCTCATAGCATTTCCTTGTCATAGGAATAAAATGAAACAAATGCTTCTTTACAAGGAAGAGTAAGTGTTAAAACATCGTCATATCATAAAGGAAATATGCTCATAAAGACAGTATTTACATTCATAGTGTACAATAACATTGAAATAGGTACTTGTAATAAATATACCTCTCAAGTCTAATAAAACTGTATTATAAACCAGATGAGTTGCCATGATTCTAAACCACAGTAACCTTTCTGCTTGTTGGTATCAACTTGTGTTCCTCTTCGTCTTGTTCTGGGCTTGGACTCTGAGTGTAAGTTGGCGACCCCGCCTTTCTCCTCCTGTTGATGCTTCCTACACTAGCCAAACTAGATTCATCGAAGGACACTCTGTGGTGTTGCTGCCTTCCATCGTCACTGCCTCTGGTCCCTGGATTCGACACGTCCTCTACAGTTCTTCCTCCTCCTAAAGTGTCTTCTATCGCTCTTTCTTGGTCTTGGCTTTTCAGAAGGTTCGAAACTGGGAACGATTCTTCTGGTGCTCCGTCAGATAGTCTGTCTTGAAGGACACTGTCAGTTGTGGACATCTTTCTGGCAGTCCCATTCATACTGCTGGGTCTGTGGAAGTCATCTGAATTAATTGTGCTGTGATTACTACTATCCTCCATATTACTTTAATTCAAAATGTGTAGCTATTTTTTTAGACACTGTAACCAATAAGACCATTAACTTCAAAAACTAGTGTCCACAGCAGTAAATGTGAAAAACAGAGAAAAGAGGAGTATTGTGAAATAAAAGAACTCAGTAAATACTATAAAGTCAAGAAATAATTTTTGAACACAAAAAGAATATTGAATAATTAATGGGGCTAAATGTTTATAGAATCAATATTATGATAAATTCACCTATTGTAAATAACAGTAGTCAAAATAATAAATGAATTTAACCACAGCTTAACAGTCACTAACATTAAAGCAATGTACATAGATGGTGATTTTTATGTAATTTATACAGTACTATACAGGAGCAATGATTGATTAATAGATGTTATATAAAAATTCGCCATTCCATTAATATTTTCTTTGTTTAAAACTTACTGTTTAGGGCAGCAGGCGCAGTAATCTGACATTGTCCAGTGCTTGCCAAATTCCTCTCCTTCTTCCAAGGTTTGAGGCAGGTGCTGATGCAAAGTTTCCGGCAGCATGAGAGAGAAAATGCCTCCGAGATTCAAGAGTATCCCCATGATAATCAGAGGCAATACCATCATTTCAGAGCCCTGTAATGAACACAAGACATTAGAATCTATTTACTAAGTCTTAGGTGATTTCAAGCTACTTGTAATGATTAATGGAAATAATAATTTTACCTTTTTCTGTTCTCTGTGGTAAGGGAGCCTTGTAACACACGTTAAGCTACCTCTTTCTTCATTTACTCTGCGGATATCAATATTTCTTGCGAAGTAATGTTCGATGTTTTTGCTCTCTCTGTTCTTTCTTGTCTCCTGAGTCCACGATTTTCAGTTCTTCGATAAGCGGATCTATAACACAACCCTCTTTTTGTGTGTGTTTGTGCGTATGTCTCTCAAGCATGAGCTATACAAGAGCATTAGGCTTCCTCTGCATAAAGGAAATACATTTTGGAGTTTGTGGTAGTACGCAACTTACCTAAATGTTTAACAGGAAAATGTGACACAAAAGTCACTCTGCCTCCCCAGTGCATATGGAGGAGGGACGCCTCCAGCGAAGTAACATCATCGCTTCGAAAGAAAAACTGTCTGATGCCCCGCAGACGTCATGGAATCACTACTCCAAAAATATACCCTCTATCATGACGCCACGATAGGAGTATATTTTTAGCGGGAATTCGGCGAAGCCATTTGCATCACTCGGGTGCCACAGGAATTTATTAAATCCAATTGATTTATTTTTTTACTAATGGACTGTGAATGGTAAAAATGCTTTCCAGTTATCAGTCAGAGGCTGTGAATAAAAAAGCTGCCCCTCTCTGAGTTTTTCTCCCGCATTCTTAAATCTCATCAGATGAAAGAGCAACAAATTGCTGGCAAATGGTTAAGAAATATGTGAATGATTTCTCAGTCATAATTGTAAGAACTGAATTGTCCACACATACGATTTCCACACATTTCATTGTTCAGGTTTTTCTTATTACAAAATAGCATATTGAAACTATTGAGTAACTTACTTAGAAGATCTAAGGAATTTGTTCTAAAATGCGACGTGGAAATTGTAGCAGGCTAAGCTAAAGAAATGGAACGGCTAAGTAACAGATGAAAAGTAATAGGCAGAGAGAATACAGCAAAAAACCTAATGTACTTTCAGCTGGAGCCGCGCAAGGCACACCATGGGTAGTTATTGCCTTGCGAGCATAGATGTTTTGCATTTTGATAGTAAATCAGTCTATATTCTTTATCAGATACCCTTTACAATAAAATTCTTATGAAGCAAATGAAGATTTCCTCACCAAATGATTTATGAGCGGAATGACAATGGGCCCGATCATTCCGGCCACTGCAGAGACGGAGAGACCCATCCCTCTAACCACGGTTGGGTAGAGCTCGGAGGCCATCAAGGGGAGCACCACGAAGGAGGCCGAGATTCCGAACTTCCCGACGCAATACAGCACCAGAGTGACCGTGGGATCTAGGCGAGACAAAACTGGAAAGGGTTAATTCCACGAAGATGTCAACTCTTCCGCTTGTGAGCTTATAACAAAAAGGCTACTTTTTAAGGAAAACATTTAGAAGGGATTGTCCATGACTCATGCACAGATTAATTGATCTAGATTTTGAGTAAATTTTAATACTAGATTTCAATCAAAACTCTGTACTAATATATGACCACAATCAATTCTTTTCATTTTAATCCAGTAAATAGTACCCCTACTTACTAAGCAAAATTCAGTGGTATTTTCCTTCATAAAACTGTAGCATGACAAAGATCTTACTGGACGCAGATTGAAAAATAATTTCTTTGCTCTACAACTGCTTTCAGTTTATAATTTTTGTTTCTTGGCATTTCATGCATCCTCCACTTTGCATGTGATGCATGTCATATTTTTCCTGCATAATATGGACGTAACTGTACCAGTTTTTTTAGGGTGACAGGTATAAAAGCGATATTTTTTCAGTATTTGTAGGCAGTTTAGTATAAGACTCATCGACCATGAGTCATCAGTATGAGATGAATGAAACAACCTTGAGATTATTCTCTAAAGTTTCCTTCCGAGATTTTAACATAAAGGTCTACTGATTCATAAGACAGAACACTGTGAGCTCACACAAGAAACAATATTATAAACACAAGCAACTTACTCCGTGCAAAGCAGTAGAGGAGGGAGTTGGTGGCTGGGCAGATTGCAATCTTATTCTATCTAAGAAAAAGTCAACATGAGCTCTAACCATTTTGCGTTAAAACCGTGGCAACGCAAGCACTTCCTCCGACCACCATTGAGAAACACAGAGTCCATCTCCTGCCCCAGTATTCTGTTGACGGCCACAAGAAGAGGTAAGTGGGTAACTCGGCCAGTCCCGCCAGGAAGAAGTTGAGGTAGGCGTCGCCGCCCAGAGCAGGGGCGTAGTAGGAGAGGCCTACGTAGACCGAAGTATTTGTAAACCTGACGGAATGAAATAGCGATGGGTTCACGCTGTCAATAATCGTAATCATGTGTTTTCCTTTTCAGAAATATGTTTTTGAGTCACATCACTCATCACAGAAAGGACGCTTTTCCACCTGTCAAATCTTGATAAACAACTTTAAGAGTATGTAGAACATCTTCTCTTACTAGTGATTTGTGTGCTCTTATTTACCATGTGAAGTTACCAACTACTCTCCAATTGAGATAATTGAACTTAAAATTTTAAATATTAAGTTCAATTATCGATTAACAAAGCATCTTCGTTTGTCATCTAATATTAGATCGTCTTCACTGATCACACTATTTTATCATAATCGCTTGGTCTGAGACGAAAAAGTTTCCACTCACAGCTTACCTTCTCAGACGAGCTCAGCAGTTGCGTCTCCGTCAGCGACTTACCAGATAAAAGTGATGATCAAAGTCTTCCGACACAGATTTGGAGTTCGGAAGAGATCCATGACCCCGTAGGATCGCTGCACTTTCTCGTCCTCTTTTCCGGTCATGTATTTTTCGATCTCGTGTTTCCTCTGCAAAGAAACGAGAGATGCACTTAGGTCCTTGTCAAGAGGGTAGACTCTCCGCATCGGCAAGATGTCCTGTGTTGCAATCCCTGAAGAGCCAGAGCACTTAGGCCACAGTCCGTTCATTCCCATTGTCTTCTTAACTCAAACTGTGAAATATGTAACTGGTAATTCCATTAGCATGGATAAGGGCATCTCGGGTAGCAACCTCCTCCCAGAAGAGGTCTTGACGAGAACCGGAAGGTTAACACCTCCTGAAGCCACTCCGACGGAGATAAGGCTTATGGTGATATATATAAATGTATAGAAACAATTATACACACACACACACATACACACACACACACACACACACACAACACACACATATATATATATATATATATATATATATATATATATATATATATATATACATATATATAAGTCATATCACTTTTCCGCGGTAGTGTAGTAGGTAAAAGCTTCACTGACGTTCCTGGATTTGAAAGGATCCTGGGATCGCGCCCCGATCCAGGCAAGTCTATTATCGAGAAAAAAATTCCCCTTCGGTTAAGCATATATGAAAATATATTAATTCCGAGGTAGAGCGAATTAGATATTAAAGGACATTGTAGCTCGATATATACATATATATATATATATAACGTATATATGTGTGTGTGCGTGTGTGTCTGTGAGTATGTATGTATATATGTATTATATATACATATATATATATAATATATATATATATATATATATATATATATATATATATATATATATTATATATACATGAAATTTTATCACACCACCGTGATTCATATACAATCATCGAGCTACAAATGTCCTTTAATATCTAATTCGCTCTACCTCGGAATTAATATATTTTCATGTATGTTAACCGACGGGGAATTTTTTAGTTGATAATAATTTCAATTTCGTCCTCTCTTGGGTTCGAACCAGCGCCCAGAGAGCTGAGAAGAAATAAGGACTGCAGTGACATTATCGACTCGGTCAACAAGTGAGGCATAAGTTGATACCGACTCCGACCTTACAAATCTCTGTCGAACTCAGGTATTTTTAATTAGAATCGATATCAAACCCCCTCTAATTACAAATGCCTGAGTTCGGCAGAGATTTGTAAGGTCGGCGTCGGTATCAACTTATGCCTCACTTGTTGATCGAGTCGATAATGTCACTGCAGTCCTTATTTCTCCTCAGCTCTCCGGGCGCTGGTTCGAACCCAAGAGAGGACGAAATTATTATCAACTAAGAAATTCCCCTTCGGTTAACATGCATGAAAATATATAAATTCCGAGGTAGAGCGAATTAGATATTAAAAGACATTTGTAGCTAGCTCTATGAATATATATATATATATATATATATATAGGTATAAGATATATATAAAGGTATAAGTTACGTGGCTTATACCTTTATTTATGGATTTATCACGTTCCAAACTTTCGTGATTCAGTTATACACACACACACACACACACACACACACACAACACACACACACATATATATATATATATATATATATATATATATATATATATATATATATATATATATATATACATATATACAGAAAGAGACGCCTTACCCTAAGATTCGCCATATAATTTTCGGGCAGCTGTTTTCTGTTGACCCTCGCCATTTTCCGCATGATCTTTTCAGCCTCCTCCAGTCTCCCGTTGGCCAATAGCCATCGTGGTGACTCGGGTAAAACGCTGGGGAAGAAAGAAGTTTAATTTTTAACAAAATAATACACATCAGAACGCACCACACGCTCGCTATCTCTCTATATATACATATATGTAGCTATATATATAAAATACATATACTTTACTTGTCAACAGGTACATTCCTCGCTAATGGTTTTAATGACTTAAGATGTATTCAAAGGCAAGTGTCAACAAGTGTGAGTGTAAGACAATAAACGCGGTTCCATCCATAAGACAATGAATGTTGTAAACTTCTAACCTCCAAAGTGGTCAGTATTTTAAAGCTACCTGTTAAAATACGGTATAATTATTGTTTATTATATTAATCCTGAACTGAAGTCCCATTATTCATCATTTATGTTATATTTCACATTTCTTGTCACTGTTATTCTCTTTTTATCGAAGACACGAGGTTTATATATAATGTTATAGCTGACTTTTATTAAACACTTATTTTATAATAATACCTGAATACCATATCCGGAGTAATATTAAATTAATCCTGAACTGAAGTCCCATTATTCATCATTTATGTTATATTTCACATTTCTTGTCACTGTTATTCTCCTTTTATCGAAGACACGAGGTTTATCTATAATGTTATAGCTGACTTTTATTAAACACTTATTTTGTAATAATACCTGAATACCATATCCGGAGTAATAAATGATTATTGTCTAGTGATCAGTAGGATGGAAAATGTGCATATAATATCAGAGCCAACGCCATTCACTATAGAGGGCTTTTCCCTAGACGCACACGGAGCCTGGGTTGGCTGTAGTTGTGCTGTACTTTGTCAGTGTTTTCACAATAAAGTGTTTCCCTCCCTTTGCACAATAACAAAGATAATTCAAATATTGACTTCCGAAATCAAATGAGAACATTTGAGGCTAAGGTTAAGCTACATGGAGGCCGCCATGCTGTTGCCACCCTTCCATCAATCCCTTACCACCAAAAGAAGAAGAAGGCCAAGAAGGGGATGGTGGTAGCGAGGGAGAGCTGCGCCCAGTCCCTCACCAGGTACGCCACCCCAGACAGCAGGATGAGGGTGAAGGAGTAGGCCACGTTCATGATGACCGTCGTGTAGGTCCTCTTGCCCGGACCCACCAGTTCAATGGCTGCAATGGAGGAACGTGAGATTAATCGCGCAGAATGGCTGATACAGGGGTATATGACCTGCAAAGAAAACTGATTATGGTTTTACTCAGGTTCTTCTGAATCCCCGGTTAACCATCTCTCTCTCTCTCTCTCTCTCTCTCTCTCTCTCTCTCTCTCTCTCTGTCATTTCAGACTCGTACGACAATCCAAAAATTTCTGATATGCACAGACTGATGTCTGAGATAGTAATGTACGTTTAAAAATAAACCCCAGGCACAAACGCAGACGCAAACACACATCTGACATTATATATATATATATATATATATATATATATATATATATATATATATATATATGTGTGTGTGTGTGTGTGTGTGTGTGTGTGTGTGTGTGTGTGGGTGTATTTTTGTATGTATATGTATGAGTGTGTATTTGTGTATATGTTAAGTGTGTAAAATTTGTGTAAGTATCTTGTAAGAAACTTGAGACAGATAGCTTCCAAAAGCAATGAAATCTACGACCTAGTTTAAGGAGGACTGTTAAGGTTGTATGTGGCAGATTAATGCACATTTTTAATTTGGATGTCGAGAAATTAATTAGATACTTTCAGCTTCTTAAGTGACTGAAACAAACAAATCCTATGCAGCTGGATATCCTCAAGACAGAAAGTGGTTTTATTTTCAATTAAGATTTCCTGATTAAATTTTATTTAATGTTTAAACACATTGTCTAATCAATCAGCAAATCCTATTATTCTATTTATTATCCTAAGGAATTACACTGTCTTTCTTTCTGATGGTCTCTCTAGAAATCGCTACTCTTAAAATACTCGATTGCATCTAACACAGTTTAATTCCCACTACCTCCAACCTCTGGAATCCGTTTCACTGCGTATTCCCTAGCTATCACACATCCTCTAAGAGACGAGAGAACGTCTTCCCTCTGGAGACCAATTTCCATCTACCTTTATGTTTCCATAGGTTCTGGGTTACACGAAGACGTTAGATAATCCATTACATCTCTTCAAAGAAAGACTAACCTAACACCATGGGCGTCGACATGATGGCAGGAACGGTGAATCCCACCCCGACTCGACACACGAGCCACCAGTGGAATGTTGGCGCGAAGGCAGTGGCGATACCGAAGGCGCTCTCGATCAGAAGGTAGATGAAGAACGCCGGTCGACGGCCACATCTGGAGATTGCAAGAAACAGGTTTTCAGTTCTCTTCAGCTAGCGCTTGGTTTCTAAGCTGGAAGGAAACTTAAACGGCCAGATCAAATCTGTCTGTTATGGATCTGGTGTAACGTAAATGCTTATATCTGAGGCCATAAAAATGATGCTTGTAATTTGACATGAATGCCACACAGCAAAATAATTCTGAAGTAGATTGCGAAACCCACAATATATCATACATATATATATATCTATATATATATATATATTATATATATATATATATATATATATATATACGAATCCAATTCTCAAATATGATTTACTCTGAATTCTCACTATTATTACTAGATCTGCGCAAATACAAAGAAAGGGCCACCAAAATTATCAGTAAGTAAAAATAAAATAATTAAAATGAACAAATAAATAAATGCTCATACCAGAGTACATGCATATGTGCACACACCACACACCACACACACACACACACACACACACATATATATATATATATATATATATATATATATATATATATATATATATATATAACACGTCTGGAAGTAATCAGAGTGACACTGCAACCTACTGATATTAAAGATTACTGAGGAGCATACAATTCGCATCCTTACCCATCCTGTATGTAGCCGAATATGTAGTTCCCAACCAGACCGCTAGCACCCAGCAGAACGAGGGCTAATGTAGGATAAAAGGAGGAATCGCATACTAGATCCCACTGAAAGAGATGGATAAATAAATTAATGATTTGTAAGCAAATAACTACAGACAATGATAGGTAGAAGTAAATAATTGTATCCTTACTAAGTTTAGTGGTAGTATGTGGATCTATCGTTCCTGGGGGCCAAGTTCTTTTCAATTTCCTCTCCCATATTTTGTAGATGAAGAACGAAATTAGAACATCAAAATTAGGCCAAAGGCCAAACACTGGGACCTATGAGGTCCTTCAGAGCTGAAAGGGAAGTTAAGAGTAAAAACGTTTGAAAGGTGTAACAGGAGGAAAACCTCAGAGCAGTTGCACTATGAAACAATTGCAGAAGAGAGTGGAAAGTAAGACAGAATATATGAATGGAGTTACAGTAAAAGGAAGGAGAGGGGTTGCTGTTAAGGGCCAAAGGGACGCTGCAGAGAACCTTAATTAGTCCCTACACTGCACCACACGAGGTGCACTGACGGCAATACCTCCAACGGAGGGCCTAAGCCCTAGGTGAAGATTTTTCGTTGTCACTGCTACCAGCCAATGGCTTTCTTGTTTGACTGCTCTTATTGTTCGACTGTAGATGGTGATTTTACTCTCATTCAGGATTCTTGTGGTATTTATTCTTCTTAATCACTTTTTTTCCTCTCCATTTTTCCTTATTATTGCCTTCCAGCTACTTGCTCAATTAACAAGTGCATTCGAAACTTTGTGTAGCTGCTGGGACCTCATGTGCCGGATGTGACTACTCTGAAATTCTAAGCGTTAAATAGGTATTCCATATGTTTTTTTTCCTGTCTGAAAGCCACGACAAACTTTTATCTATTATCCACCAAAATGTATCATTTGGAGGGAGCCGCCAAATGACTGAATCAAATTTCTAAGTAATTTTTTCATCCGTACTGACGCTACTGAGTTAAAACCCAGACACACGAGAGCGAAGGCAAAGTGTAATCATACTCTCACTGGGGCTGAACGGTTTACCCAAACAGACTCTCAGTTTTTGGTGAGCAGTGATAAGGTTTAGACGGTAAATTGATCGGCAAATTCAATGGCGATCTTTTTCATTCGTGATGTTCAAATGAAACCGGGAGACCAGGCACCGTAGATTGTGGAACCCTCTTCAACAATATGATCAGAATGAAGAATATTTTATTACATAGTCACCACGGTAGAAGTATCCTGAGATCCAAGTTTAGTGTATGAGTATTCTGCTTTTTTATGTTAATAATTGTATTCCCTATCGCTATAACCAAATGCTTTTTATCAAGTTTTCTCTTAATTCCAATGTTATCGTCCGCAATACATTTTCTTGTATTCTTGAATTTTTTCTTTCTTGTTCTTTCTACTGTCTTTTTTCGTAGTGAAGAATATTCAGATGACTGAGGAAGGAAGGGTTATTTCTATCAGCCGGATGAGACTTGATGAAAATTACAACTAGAAATGTCTAATCTTCCAAAGTTGTTAATGTCGTTGTTGCTTTTTATAGTAAAAATCATTATCCTGGTACTGACAACACACACACACAGAATCATTTTATAACCTAGATATGAAATCCGTACGAATATCTTAGAGGCATTCAATGAGTAGCTGCTACTTCCCATTCCAAAAAAGTCCCACACTGCATTTTCAGACTTGTTAGTTAGCAAGGGATCAGATATTATGCGATTAGATCAAAAGAAATAATAATAAATTAAGTTTCATTTTTCACTTTTGCGTTCTATGAATGACCTGAACTTCAGTTATACTGTTAATTTTAAGGTCGCGATCGGTAATCCGTTCAGGATCAGCAGTGAGTTCAAATAGACCTAAAGGTGCACCTCTACGATTCGATTGAAAATGCATTTTCATACATGGCTTGTATTGTTGCAACAATGAATAGTCCAGTGGAACTATGTCACTTATATAAAACCGTGCTAATTAGTTGGGGAATGCGAATAATTTGCATTTAATTAGGTTTTGTTAATTTACACGGAAATATGCTGCTGCATGTAAAACAGTCATTTTACATTTAGAAATAAATTTAGTTGAATTGTGTAAACCACAAAATTTATATATTAACACGAGGAAATCTCTGAATGATATGATGAAAAATAGAAACTTTTTGGAAATACCTCCTTTTCCCATAAGAAGCTCTTTACGTAGGTACTACTACCATTCGATTTCTTTGCGTGCTTCCGGAAGATTGTTGCATTGTCTTTGCAAATGGAAAACTCGATTTTCGATTCACAGATATTCTTGATCAGACAGACCAAGTTGTTTATAGCGGTCTCCAATACATCTCTAAGATAATTCTGAATCATGCTTTCAGGCCTATGGGTCTGGCTGCAATTACTGCCTTCGATTTTGCTCCTGTGCCGTCAATTTATCTTTACCTTTCGCATCCAACTGTATATAAAGATAAGTTAAATAAGCAGCTTTTCTGTCGACTTTATTATCCTGTACTGCCAGAGCATTTTTTGCTGAATCACTGCTCTTAATGATGGTCTTTTTGAAGGAAATGCCAATTAGCTTTCTTTTGTCATAGACCCTCAAACTCAGGTGAGGACCAACGGAAGTCCTAGAAAGAGAAAGTAGATTTTTACCTTCTTTATTTATACCTATCTCCTTTGAGGAGACCTTATTCTGAGAGAATGGAAGAACTTTTCAATGAAAAAATGTAAGTTTTGGTTAGAGTGCTGAAGAAGGGAAATCAGAGCATATAAACTATAAAGTAAACTGCTCTTTGAAAAATCAATGATGAACAACTATAAAAACGAAAACCTATAGAAAAATAGAGCGAATTTTCTAAGCGTGTTCAATTAAAATGTTCTTTGATCATTGGTTAAAACGGAGCATTGAGCTAATGTAAATCGATACTTTATGAAATAAGAGAGAGAGAGAGAGAGAGAGAGAGAGAGAGAGAGAGAGAAAACAGAGCAGTGTAATTGGTTATGACATGCATTTCCCGTGACGTATTAGGCGGTAATGACATAACAAAAGGGCGCCATTGATTGGTCCTTTTCCGCCACCATCCGACTAATCAGTTGGAGGTTCTTCTCTTTCTATTTGTTTATCCCTTCTTCGCCCTCTTTCGATCGAGTTTCATGAAGACGGTCATTGAATGGAATTTCAAGCTGGATGTTAAAAGATAAAAATGGCTGTCACATCTTATGATTTTAGGTTGATCGAAACTGAAGGGTGAAAATTACATGTTTCGGCTTGGTGTCTCTCCGTTTGTATTTCTGTTGCTTTGCCTTCACAATCCTTAAATATGAAATATATCATTGCATAAGCATGTATATAAGCGCATGCATCTATATATATATATATATATATATATATATATATATATATATATATATATATATATATATATATATATATATATTCTTCTTGCACATGTAAGCATGAATAACATCCACATTCATACATACATACATACATGCATACATACACACACACACACACACACACACACACATATATATATATATATATATATATATATATATATATATATTGTATATATATATTTATATATATATATAGGTGTAAGCATAGGAAACATATATACATACATACATACATACATACATGCATACACACACACACACACACACACACACATATATATATATATATATATATATATATATATATATATATATATATATATATATATATATATATATAGGTGTAAGCATAGGAAACATATATACATACATACATACATACATACATATATATATATATATATATATATATCTATATATATATATATATATATGTGTGTGTGTGTGTGTGTGTGTGTGTGTGTGTGTGTGTGTGTGTATAATGATAGAAACTTGGCAGACTTAAATGAGGTAACACCACATGATTTGCAACGTTTTCTTAACAGAATGCATCATACACCTACAGAGAAGGGACCCAATTCAAGTCTTAAAAAGACAAAAGTTCTGAGGAGGAAGTAAGCATAAAGGCCAGTAACACTTCAGTTGGAGAAAGGATTAATTAGGTTGAATATTTCAAATACATGGAAACAATGACATACAGTGTAGATGCTCTTGTGTTGGAATTTAGTACAAAACTAAAATAGGTAAATTAATCATTGGGTTGGTTAAAAGAAATCTGGAAATTATTGGTTAAAAGAAATCTGGAAATTAAATAAACTAAGAACGCCTACGGAAGTAACATTGTACACAAGTCCTGTCAAATCTGTAAACGGAAATAACTTGGTATGACACCGAAACTATATCTACGATTTTTTTTATTCGAAAATAAAGCTTTAAAAAAATGTTAAGAATTAGGTATGATACCATAAAGAAAATTACGAAAGCCCCTATTGTACATTAGATACCGATGGAAGGGATGTGGAGATGGAGAGGGCCTGACATGTCCTTCGCACAATCCTTGACGACAGTGCGATGGGGTTAGCTGGGTTCCGGCGAGCACCAGAATAGTTGCAACATTCAGCCTTCTTGGCTGAGAACGGCGAGAAGGGAGGCTGCCTTCTGGGTTGAGAACGGTAAGGAGGCTGGGGATGAGGGGAGATTTGTGGAAGATAAAACACAGGAAAGACATGAATGGCTGAATTTCACAGAGTACCTTTGCGCGTCTCGGCGTTGAAGGCAATGGTGACAAGAACACAAACACTAGCGCGCGTGCGCACACACACACAGACACAAACACACACATACATATATATATATATATATATATATATATGCACATATTTATATGTACGTATATATGTATGTATTGTATAATTACTATAGTGTCTACCATAATATTTTTGGCAAAGACAGATCCTCTCTCTCTCACCCTCCCAAATGCGATTACTAACAAGGTATCTTAATCACTGTTTAGATCAGCAGAGGGTAACAGGATTTTTAAGAAACGAGTCCAAACCGTTCACTCCTCGCCCGGTTAGGTGATCGAACTCAGGTCTTCTCGGTCGTGAGCTACTGCTACTTACGTTACGAAGCCAGAGTGAGAGGCAAAGAGAGAATCATTTGTTGCTCAATATCAAATTAATCGGTCTTAGCCACAGGCTGATCAACAATTTCCTGGATGTCGGATTCGCGTTCAGCTCAAATGAAAGCTAATTAGCTCACCCTAGTCAACGCTTTAAAGCGGACTGAGTCGGGCTCAGAATATAAATTTGCGTGGAAGGTCATCTTTAGTTGGGGTCACTGGGATATATTTAGCTCTGATGAAGCTTCGACGAGCTTCCTAATCACGTAAGACATATTCATCCTTGGGTGGTTATAAGTTTGTTTCGCTGACTAAGACAACAAAGAACATTTCAAAGTCTGTGAGTTAGATTGCTAGAGATCCATTCGTGGAGGTGATGCCGAGTTTACTCTACTAGGCTGATGTACAGTAGGGTTTAAGCAAATTAGATTGTTATTATGATTATTATTACATATGCATTTATTCACGATCGCCCTTCCACAGACTTTGAGTAGAGCTCTGTTATAAGAAAAATTGAAAGAGAAGGAAAGGAGAGCAGAAATGAGCTGAATCCAAGAAAAATGTACTCGAGCGCAGTTTATGTACATAAAGAGCTTGAACCCAATATCGCTGAAGAATTGAAAACACTGGTATTATGTTCAAGATAGTCTGACACCTTGAGATGACCAAGAATCGTCAAATGGGGGCAAAATTGCTCCGCTCCGTAGAGCAAAACTTCACTGAGGAGGGGATATTGATAACACTCAGCTGAGACACACGAATGAAATTGGCTTGTTAGACTTCTGTATGAGTTGCATGAGTATTTATAGGGTAACCTTATCATGCTAATGTTTGAAAGATGTTCTCACATTCATTCACTTAATTATGAAAACTTTAGTGTATCTAACCTTCAGTAAAAAATATTCAGTGTTTCTGAACAACAGAAATTAATAATAATAATAATAATAATAATAATAATAATAATAATAATAATAATAATAATAATAATAATAATAATACAACTGGGGCTATTATAACTTCGCTGTCCACCGAATATGACGAGAAAATTAAGAATAAATAAGGATTTCCCCCGTCTACTTCCTGTAAAGATTACTAAGCATGATTTTTTCAGTGGGTCGCATCTCAAAGAAAGCTTTAAAAAATCTCGGCGACCGCTTGAGGGAAAGTCCAAAGGCAGCTCTGGGATACAGTCTTCATGGGAAGGGTAATGAATGAAACAGTTTTCTTTTTATATTCTCTGGAGTAATGTTTGCCTTTAACATGTCAAAATTAAAAAATAATAATTTTCTTTTCAATAATGTAAAGAGTAATTTGTAGTCACCAAAAAGCAAATGGGTTTGCTATTTCATTTTCTTTTTCGAGGTATCTCATTCTCTGTTGTAACATCTATTTTGCTTCTTGACTAGATATCTAATTTATTTTATTCTACCGAGGGCCTTCTTTTTGCTGGGGCCTCCAATTTAAATGCTCTTTCATTAATCTATACTCTATAGCTACGAAAGGTTGAGACTTTCCTGTAATTAACGGCGCTGCCACGTTTCCCACCTTCCCGAAGACGGCATTTAATCCTAATCCAAAAAGGTACTACACTTTCAGGATTAACCTCGAGGCTAATGCTAAGGTCACACATTCACGTATCAACGCACGCACGCCCACGCATGAACGGAAATTGGTATTTGTTGGCAAACAGCTTACGTCAGTAAACCGTAAATGTAACGTAAAAACTAACGTAAAATCGTAGACGCACGGTGACGTGTCGTCCGGGTGTTAAGCTCCGCCCACTTTTATTGGGGGGGGGGGGGGGGGGGGGGGGGGGGGGCGGTCCGTAGCCCGCTCCAGTTTTGAAATGTTCAAAACAAGTCGTGGTGGTCACGCCAAATATCACCTGACGTAGCTCCAGGCAGTGCACGTGGGACCCACGGTTACTGCTGCGGGGTACGCGCTAGGGTCACCTGCACTGTTCGCCGTCGTTGTTTTTCTTTCCGCCGCAAAGCACGTGGGCCTCCTAATTGCGCTGCATCCTACGGCGAAACCGATCACACATTTACAACCCTGTACGACATGGCAACGCTGTAGCGTGGTATAAAAGGTCAGGTCGGCGCCCCTCGGGTCATGCTGTTTGGGAAAGAATCAACTTGAAAATATGGCCACAGGATTATCCCAAGACCTGACGGTCTCAGTTATTTCTTTCATTGACAATGGCGGATTTTGGAATATTCCTTTAGCACTGGCTCCTAATACGATTTCCACTTTCTCCTGACTTTTGACCGCTATCGTCAATCAAACAATGAATTGGAATCTGTCAGAGGGATACAGGGTAATCCCAGGCTCTATTCCCAAGGTAGTATTCCAGCGTTCGGTTACACAAATCTCAACCAGAAATCAACAACTGGGCCATTTTCGTCAACAGGATTCCGGCATCTACCGCCTATAACGTCGTCTGTCACACCTGCTCCATAAGAAATTAATTTATGATTAGCAACGCAGGAACAGTAGAGGAGTTTGGGCCTGGTGTTATTGGTAAGGTTTCCTTTAGGCTATGAATAATCCCGGGTTGGACGAGTACTTATATGGACCACCTGCAGTGCGAACCATTTGTGTGGGAGCAGGACTAATGGCTTCATAGCCCAGGGGCTGTTTCTCTGTGTCTCAGGTGGCTGATCACGATTCAGAATATGGAGACAAGGTTTCAATAAAAGGCGAGTGGGAAATGGATAAACGAATATAAAAATACTGGGGAAATTTTTGACGAAGACACTTGTTAGGATGTCTAGTAGTCCTTTTGAATAACCTTTACTACTTAGGCCAAAAATAACAAAAGACTTCACTTGTAGACAGCAAACGTATAGTATAATCTGCTAGAATAATTTTCACACACTCACACACACACACATGAACACTTTCCCGGCAACACGGTATTCTCAGATTATGGAAGTGTCGAAGATATTTATTTCTTCTGAATAGCAGTCTTACAATAATGGTGTAACAAATAATGTAAATATCTAAGAGGAATTCCTATATACATCTCAAAAAATATTATCTTGAATAGGTAGAATTCCTATTTATTTTTAAGAATGTTTGATAAGTTATTAATGTTATTCTATATCCCTTAAATATAAATCGCCCATAGTCAACAGTTTTTATAAGTCTAAGTGTATGTCCTGGATGGTAAAATCGAAGCAAGACAATTTCTGTGCTAATCTTATATAAGAGCTCTTAAAGCGTTCATAAAATCATAATTCCTAAAACTACGTATGGTATTCCTTGTCGACTGGTTACTTGGTTATTGCTATAAATATCATTCAGAAATGGGGTTAATATATAATCAGTGATGTGCTCATTTACTACCATTATTCTAATTGCGTCTACTGAAATGTTTTTGATGTACAATTAGAAAGTATATATCTTGGTAAATCTCTCTCTCTCTCGTCTCTCTCTCTTCTCATCTCTCTTCTCTCTTCATCTCTCTCTCTCAATGATAAAAAATCTCGATTTTGTGTGCATATAATTTTCAACTGTAATATTCAGCTGTGTTGTAGATGTCTTTCGCGGATTCAAACAGAATAAAAATAAAAAAAAAATTAAAAACTGTAGTAATGTGCTCATACCCCTGGCAAACAGCACAGCCCCACACGGTGGGCGTGGTCTTGACGTGAAGTTGATCGGCGTAAGTTCCAGGTAGACGTCCGACCTTGCTTTCTTTGCGCGTACATTTGCGGCGCAATTTACGTCGCTGGCTTTTTATGTCCGTAGCCCGTCCTGTTTACCAGCTGTTCAAGGTCATTTCACCGCGATGATGCCCAAGATCCACATACGTGGGCATACGCCGTCGTGATACGTGAATGTGTGACCCCAGCATTATTTAAGGTTAATCCTGAGAAAGGACGTACTACACCGCACTGCCCAGCTATATGTTTTTACTTACTGTTGATTCCGTTTTTAAGAAATATATGTAGTAGGTAAACGTATACATACAAGATTGTATATTATAAACATGTGTATATATATATATATATATATATATATATATATATATATATATATATATATATACATCACATGCATTAATCTACAAAATTAATGTCCTTTGATATCCATTCTCTCTACATCCGAATTAATATAGCTTTTATAAAAAATTTATAGGAAATTTAAGATTAAAATATGAAAGTAGGCGTTAGTTATATACATTTTATATATATATATATATATATATATATATATATATATATACACACACACACACACACACACATATATATATATATATATATATATATATATATATATATATATATATATATATATATATATATTCACAACCTATGACATTTTTGCACTTTAAGCTACACATGTTGTTTAATATCCAACTCACTATACCTCGGGAATATCTTTTATGATTCTCCGGGTGTATGTGTAAGTACATATACATAAATTTACTTATTCAGTGTGAATATGGAAAGGGGAGATGTAGTGAAAGAAATAATATCAATACATTTTATTTACAACGTGATAGTAAGAAAATATGAGAATGCGTAATCAACAATCGTCATCAGAATATTCTATATTTATCATGAATTCTTCTACAAAATGATTCATTGACACATCATAATTTTGCCGTATCGTTCAGTACGATAGTTTCCAAATGCCTAACAGCATTTGACCAGTTTTCCTGCGTCACGGAGCTCAGTGCTTCATGCAGCAAAGCTTCCAAGTCAGCCATTTCAAAATTATTCTTTTTTGCTACATGACAATGGTAAGGAGGCAATCTTACAACTTTGTGTCCATTGTCATATGCTATGTTATCAATAACGTAAACGGAACCCATAGATGCTGCAATAGGCTTCGCTAACTCCAATAATTCAGCTTTACTATAATTGTCTGGTGGATTTTCGCCTTTGCTGTTGAGCCATGATATCATTTCTCTTTTCGTATTTCTAGACGTTGGAGGTTTATCAAGTTTAACAGAATGATAAAGTGCATTGTCCATTACGATAACTGACTCTGGCGGAATATTCGGAACCATTTTTCGAACACCTGATGGTTCATTTGCTGATGATAATCTCCGTTATTTTTTGCATCAAATACAAGTGCTGCGTTGGGAATGAATCCATGTTTACATCCAGCATGTAATAATATCATTCTGCTACCCTTTCCGGCTGGTGTTTGCACTCCTGTTGCTTTTTCATTTGATCCATCTATCCAACACTCACTGAATGATTTTGACTAACCATGTCTCGTCGATAAGTATCAGGGACTCTTTCCTGCTTCTCTGAGTTTTTTCATTGCCCGTAGAAACTTTGTCCGCGCACTTAATATGTCACTCCTTTCCATTAAAAATCTCCGCCCATTAACCTTTCCATATTTAAATCCAATATCATGGACTATTCTACGCAACGTTTCTCGGCATCCTAGGAATCCAATATTTTCCTGAGCATCTTGGAGAATGCTGTCAAGAGTTGGTATCTCCTTCCTCAAATAATAATGTAATACCATGCGTCGTAACACTCCCTTATCGAAATCGTCAATATTCCTCACGGTTTTCGACAGCTTGTTTCGGTTATCTGTGAAGACTGGAACACCATTCTCGTCTTTAGATTCTTCTCCTTCCTTTCTTAGTCGGAAAATTGTTGCTCTGATGAGGTTTGTAGCATCAGCAGTACGTTGAATAGCTTTTTTCTAATGGGTACTTGACAGATTGCATTTCCTTCTCCCATTTGAAATACTGGAGAACGTTATAAGCGATTTTTCAGCCTTGAGGAGTCAGGATGCGTCGAGAAGAGCCTTCCATTGTGCTACAGCAGGATCGACAGTAATCTTTTGATCTGGACTATGTTTTGCCCTTGTACGAATGAATGAAGGGAGGTGATTGATGTTGTTGTTGTTGTATTGAGCCAACACTTCTTGTTGGCACGGGCCTTTCCCTTGCTCGGTCCGTAGGTGATCTGAAAAGATTCTTTACATGCATAGTTAGGTTTGTGAAGTTGGAAATACTTTTAGTTGTAGACATAGGAGTGAACTGGGGAAGGATGATGGTGGCAGTAAAAGAGGGCCATCATGTCATTTTGATGTAGAAGTTTGAAAAATGTAAGGCAGGTGGGGTTGTCCAATCCTTTACTTCCTTGGGTCCCTGCGGAAGGATTTCAGTGGTAGAAAATTATTTCTCTCTCTCTCTCTCTCTCTCTCTCTCTTCTCTCTCTCTCTCTTTTAATGCGCACAAACACATAAGCACGTAACACTCATATATTACGTACTTAACATTCAAGCCCAAGATTCGAAAGCGTTGGTTGCATGGTCATCACCTAACGTTAGGGAACTAAACGTGGCCATTAAGACGGCCTGATATCCCAAAATGGAGGTACGTACATGTCAATGCACCAGAGAGTAAAGTGAAATATAACTAAATGAGGGTAAAGCTCACAGAAATGACCGAGGTTTACCGGAGATTCATGACATTCTCAGTATCCAGGATTTATCTATGTAACTCACTATTGGAGATATTTGTACGCTTTCAGTACTCTTTAATCGCGAGACTAGTCGTATTTAACCTTTGAGACATGGACCACAACTTATAAACTAAATGTAGTTCCACGTTGCCCGAGTGCATTTCGCGCTCGGCTACCATTCCGGTGGTCCGAAGTTCGATTCTCGGCTCGGCCAACGCGGAACCAGAGGAATTTATTTCTGGTGACAGAAATTCATTTCTCGATACAATGTGGTTCGGATCCCACAATAAGCTGTAGGTCCCGTTGCTAGGTAACCAATTGGTTCCTAGTCACGTAAAAATATATCTAATCCTTCGGGCCAGCCCTAGGAGAGCTGTTAATCAGCTCAGTGGTCTGGTAAAACTAAGATATACAAAACAATAAATTTAAGGTTTGTTGCCAAAGATTGAACGAGAGACAAGAGCTGAGAGTAACGGATTCCCTCGTCATAAGACTTTTTTTTTTCATCTCATGTCCTTGACTTGAGGGAATCACAGACGTGTGTCTATATAAAAGCCTTCATGGGGAGGTAAAGTATGAAATATGTTTGTATATTTCTTATACTTATTGTCTCTCAAACGTTGTTTGCTCTTGATTCTATGGTAAGCTAATACTCTCAATCACTTTTTCGTATGATATAGTATATAAAGATTAAAATCCCCCGCCATTAAAAGAGAAAACAAGTTTCAGCCCCCAAGCGCTTGAACACTTATCTAAGATGCTTGAGTTACAAGCACTCTACATTATGAACCACGTTCAGGCAGACTTTTTTCTTGCAAAAAATAATTTTAAACGATCTTTTCACGAAACAGAGAAGAGAAATCTTTATTCCAATTTATCCAAGTTTTTCTTATTCGAGGGATAACAATGTTTTTAGTTTTTCTTTATTTCACAAAATGACAGTAAATTGTTTTGGAAGCTAATGATCTAAAATTAGGGTGAGGGAATATGTGAAACTAATGTCAAGAAAGAAAGAAAGAAAGAAAATACATAGCCTTATTGCAATAATCAGACACGAGGTCGGTTTTTTATATGAAGGCCGAAGGGCAGATCTTAATTAATGGTTAATACTGATGGAGATTTAATCCCTATAGAGCGAAATACTTGCTTCCTAAAAAAGGGAATGCTATGAGAAACAGTGTGAGTCCTCTCTCTCTCTCTCTCTCTCTCTCTCTCTCTCTCTCTCCCTCTCTCTCTCTCTGATACTTGTCTAAAAGTCTGGACGAAAATTCTAGGGAAATATATATATATATATATAAGTAGTATTTTATATATATATATATAATCTAATATTAATATATATGAACAAACAGATAACCACCCACGCACGCCGTGTGCGCCGTGCGTTTTTCCCCCCCCCCCTCTTCCATTTTTCGTGCGCACACACACACATATATATTATGTATGTATATATATATAATGTATATATAGTTATATATATATATCTATATATATATATATATATATATATATATATATATATGAAACTTACAAGCGCTACCCAACAATGCCGGGATCATTTCCGGTCCTAACACCGTGGAAACAGGCACAGTAACGAGAAGCAAATGAGAAAAATGCAGAAAAAAATCTTTGAGAAAAAGCAAAAAGAATAGTTTGCAGCGAGCTTTCATTTAACAGAACTTTCGTTAGTTTTTCATTCACAGTCTCAGAGTGAAAGCAGATGTTGCGAAGCCGATGAGCTGCGATTTCATACCGTCCGAATTCCTTAACGCGACGGTTGCAGTTCCAACATTCCAGCTTCATTTTATGGAATGCAATTGCCGGAAATGACTCGATTTTTTTCA
>NC_087201.1:103933719-103956219 GCF_015104395.2 Macrobrachium nipponense
ATCACTAAGCACTAACGGATTACCTGGATATGAATGCATCGCAGTCAGATGTGAAAAGGGCCGTTCGTTTAATTCTATATAGTAAAGTCTGTATTATCAATACCATTACTCGATAGAACCATGTGAAAAAAAGAAGAGAAGAAGGCAGGTAATATGATGATAAAAGTAACAAATATAATATCTATACAATAATAAATACAAATATGTTGCAAACAACTCCTTTCCAGATTAAATCAATGGGTTGTGTAGGGCATTTGACTGACGTTAGTAGACGACTGGCGTGGGAAGGACAATGTCAACAAATTCATGATGGGAGGAAGATTAACGGACATAACTTGCGTCTACGGACCGGAATGGGAATATGTGTCTATGTCATCCGCTGCAAAATTAATACACATATTTTCGTCTTGAATCACTATTATATATAGTTTGTGGTGTGTATTTACGTATGCATGGAACACTAAGAAAGAGAAACACCGGACTGAAAGAACTCTCTCAGTTATGCTATAAGAAAAACTATGGTTAAAGAGTATAAAACCACTGAATGCAAAGGTCATTGAGTTTGAGATGGCCTTCAGATGAGGAACAGCTGTCTTGAATTAACCAGGTCCTGGAATAACTAAAGATAATCTTCAAGGAGTGTGTCTGTTCTTCCTAGTGACCTCGAAAACTATGAATTAGACTCTAATACCTGTCGGTTTTTTTTTACATTTTATTTTTCGCCCCCTTCTCACCACCCCCACCCCCACCTCCTCTTATTAGGTCTGAACTTGGATTGAAAGGGCATCGGGAGTTCCATTATTTATCTCAGTAACCTCAAAAACTATGGATTAGACACTAATATCTCTATTTTTTGGCTATTTTTACATGTCACCACCTTCCCACCCCCTTTTCAGGCGGGTTCCCCTTTCATATTGGGGCTGAACATGGACTTAAAAGGGCTTCAGGAGTACCACTATTCATCTCAGCAACCTCAAAATCTATGGATTAGACACTAATATCTATCACCTTCAGTTTATTTCTACATGTCACCCACTTCCCAGCCCCTTATCACCTACTTCTTATTGGAGCTGAACTTGGTCTTCAAGGGCACAGGGAGTTTCACTATTCATCTCAGCGACCTCAAAAACTATAGATTAGACACTACCTGTATTTTTTGGTTACTTTCACATATATCACGTTCCTACCCCCCTTCTCAACCTACTTCCTATCAGGGCTGAACTTAGACTTGAAGGGTAC
Source organism: Macrobrachium nipponense (assembly GCF_015104395.2). NCBI lineage: Eukaryota > Metazoa > Arthropoda > Malacostraca > Decapoda > Palaemonidae > Macrobrachium > Macrobrachium nipponense. The sequence goes on from NC_087201.1 coordinate 103,934,959, forward strand.
AGAGAGTGTCACTATTCATTTCAGTGACCTCGAAAACTGTGAATGAGACACTAATATCTGTCATTTTCAATTAATTTACATGTCACCCTCTTCCCATCCCCCCTTAAGGTGGTATGGCTTGATAACTATGTTTGCAGTAATGAAATCAGCAACAAGAGTGAATGTTTCAAATTGGAACCAAAGTGGCCTAAAAATAAGAAAGTTACTTTCTGGCAGGTAGAAATTATAACTTTTTAGGGGGGTTATATAACTATTTAGGGGGGTTATATAAGTTTTTAAGAAAATCTAATTAGCCTACATTCGAAACCTACGTTAGCTTATCTCTGTGCCAAATTTCATAATGACCAGTTCACTGGTGTACATGTACACTTGGAACAACCAGATAAACAATCAGACGCACTTGCCCATTTATATAATAGATTCAGAGTCCTTCCACTCCATCTTTTACTTTGTTTTACCCTACTCTATTCCTCCCGAAACTCCGAATTCACAGATCTCTCACAAGCCTATGGCTGTTGCATTACCAAGGAGACCATACGACCTTAAAACAGCGATTCACTCTTTCGTATATACCCCTCTTTACACATGTTCGCCGTCGCTTTCTGGACCTCTCTCTCACCCAGCCAACCCTCTTCAATCCCATCTTCTGTTATAAAACCAGTTCATCTAAACAATTTTCTCTTTTTCTCATTCACATTCATCACCAAAGTTTCATTCCCATAAAAGTGATTGGGTTCGACAACCACTTTCAAGCCTTTTGTAGGGATCCTGACTCCTTCCTTAGTTTACCCGTGTATGTTCTGTCATTCTACCTTCATGTATTTCTCTCGAATATTACTTTTATTTTATCCCCCACTCGCCCCCCCCCTTTTTTTTAGTAAAACACCTTTATTCATCTTCCATGTGTTCATTTAACCTTATCTTTCTCTCGCTTCAGTGTTTTTTCCCCCTCTACTTGCATATCCTTTCCAATGATTTCCAAGCCTCTGCTGCTGTTGTCTATACTAAAACCAAGTAACGCAGTATTACCAGCAATTATCAAATATTCCTTGTTTATACACAACATCTCTGCTTATCGTATGAATTTGCTGCTTAGTCCTATTTCCCTCTCTCTGACTTATCTCATCCCTCCATTCATGAAAAATCTGAGCATTCACTGAGAGAAAAAAACTCACCAGGCACTCTTCGATCTACTTATTCTAAAGCAATTTTCTCCTTTCATCACAAAATTATTACATCGTTCTTACAAAGTATTTTATACACCTTACATTCCTCACATCACTTCCAGATCAGTTCATTCGTAGACTTTTTTCTAGACCCTTACCTAACACAATGTTTCCTTTAAATCAAACTTCTCGCACTGGAGTTTATGTCCATAACTCCTTCGGTTTATATGGATAAACATTTTTGTGAGTCTATGTGTACGTACAAATAATACGCAAAGGAATATGAAACACCCTTACAGAATTATTGCTTCCATTAATTAGAGCATTTGGCAGTTTCGTTGCATTTAAGTAGTGCGGAATATACCGAATCATTTCTCTACCTAATGAAAGGCGCCTCTCCGAAACGCCTCCAAAAGTATTGTGAGGAGATTTTGATGCAGGAACAAACTCAGCTGGATATTATTTAAAAATTCATTTTTTTACTATTATCAGAATAATACAGTAAACATATATTACGAAAACTAAAACATGAACATATATGCATGTATGTGAGTGTGTGTATATATTATATATATATATATATATATATATATATATTATATATATATATATATATATATATATATGTATGTATAATAAAGATATATGTTTATACACACACACACACACATATATATATATGTGTGTGTGTGTGTGCGTGTGTGTATGTATGAACATATATCTGTATACGAATGCATATGTGAGTGCAAATGTTCATACATGAAATTATATTCTGGGCTTTTTGCTTCCGTGAATAAGGTATATAAATGACGTCATCCCCTGTATACTAAGAAGCTGATTACGAGAGACCAAAGAACACTTGATCATGTCCTTTGATGAGAATCTGATCTAGTGAACAAAAATCCATTTCGTTTGTTCCTGGAAATACCGATACGTTCACATTACACCAAAAGGAGCGCAACAGACCAAATGAGTAGCTAGTTACCACATCTAACAGGAAAAGTCTCTTGTAACTTTACCCTTTATCCACTTTGGCTTCTGTACTCTTTTGAATTATCCTTTATATGATGATGAAAAAGTTCGATATAATGTCAGACCGTTTCGCCTAAGAAGTGTGACTCTCCCGAGCAGTGAAAATATACATAGATGGCTGCTACTTTAATGCTTTAAATACTGAATTACGGATGAACCCATTGTGCAGGCAACTTCCACAATATCAGACGCTTTATGCACCTACCCTACCAGCTCATATGTAGCGCTTCGAACTCCTCTACTCACACTGAACCATTTACCTTTACCTCACAAAGACATTCTGGCGCCCTGGATGTCGAGGACCTTCCTTTGCATAAATAACATCTTCCACGACACTCATTCGGCGTTCATAAGGTCTCGCTCTTTTCTTCCCTCCAGTTTCTTCTGAATTGTACCCTCTTTTCACCATCCTATCATCCTCTATTCTTTCCACAAAACGTACAAAAGTTTAGAACAATATTTCACTTTGAATACAAAATTATTTGGAATTTTTCACTATTTCAAAAGTAATTCTAAAAACCGCATAAAAAATGGAAAAATATGAAACATAAAATAAGCTTACAAAATATTTCAGTATAGTCATACTGAAATATTTTGTAAGATTATTTTATGTTTCAATCCACGTAAACGAAACATCTCAACATATTCCGATCCATCTTTTCATCCACAATAAGTTACTTCATAAAAAAATTGTTTCTCTCCCTCTGACCCCTTCTTATGTCACATACGCTACACAAACAGTTCTTTTCTGCAACGTCAACCTTTATTCATTTATTTGTATTTCAAAACCAACGCTTCAATCTAACCTTACCATACAATGTTTCCCCTCTGCCTTTGCTTCATCTGTTCTGAACCTACATCTCCACCTGTCATATGCTTCCATCTTTTACTATTCGTAATTATCACTAAAAAATGATACTGTCATTCTATCTTTACTTGTAATAGAAAATCTTATCCATAATTTTTTTTAATCAAAAGTAAAGACGGAATTTGATATAATTTTTCATTAAAAATATAGGTAGAATATTATTTACGCAGTTTACCATAGCAGAATTGATAAAACTATGTAACTGTGATTTTGCCTTTATTTTTAATTTTTAAAAATTGCTACAATAGCAGAGGAAAATGTTATATGATAACACAGCCACGGGGGTAGGGGGAGCCCGCCCAAATTAGTGCCGGTGCTAAACCCGGGTGAATTGGAGGGGTTGTATATAGTGTCGAGTATTGCTACATTAACTCTGGGTCATACTTAAATGCAAACTTAACTGTCTTGTTATTGTTGGTAACAACTATCCTTTAGGACGATATTTCTAATCCGTTGGCTTTATTCTGCTTTCATGTATTGAGGTTTGTTATCATTGTAAAGAACATAATAAGTTCCTTATTCCATTTCTGTAAATGCATGACAGTGTAGGACGTCGTGTGAGCAGATAAACATGAAACAAAAAATTTCACTATGCAAACGCTTACAATGATTTTGCAAACGGAATCATTTTCATGAACTGTGCATGGTGACATGAGCTATCAGGGTACACTAGTTGTCATCACAGATGTTAAATGGAGCATGAGTTTGATACCAGCTGTTAATGGCAAAATTATTAATACCTAAATGCTGCTAATTTCGCCCGAATTATAAATGAACAGCACAACTAACTGTGACGCTGTACCAAGGCCGGAAAGGTGATGGGCTTATTCTTCTTGAAGATGTAAAGATCAAGCGGGAATTATATAATACCTACTGGCTGAAAGATCAGACTAGGAGCAAATTATCCCATACCAGAAAACGATTTTGTATAAGAAAAGGATGTTACAAGGACAGCCAATTGTTTTTTTTTTTTTTTTTTTTTCATGGAGCCAATTTTTTTCTTACATGTGCATGCTTTGCCAAGCAAGTCCCCCAAAATTTTTTAATCATGTAGAATCTTACTATAAATGTGATCCACTGATCCAAGTTGAGTTAACATGAATAAATAACTGAAAGAATTTACTACTAAATCCAGAAGAAATTCGAGGTAAAAATACAAAACTTCACAAAGAATGTAGGAAAAGTTACACACACATAGAGTTCAGCATAAAAAGGATCTAAGTGGAAAGTAGAATGAGTTTCAGTTTCAGAGGGATAAAGCTGGTTTAAAGCTGGTCAGCAATAACAATTAACTATAAGGTCCTGTGCTACAAAAGAGTATGTATGTATGTATGTATGTATGTATGTATATATATATATATATATATATATATATATATATATATATATATATATATATATATATATATATTTGGCACTTCTAAAAGGGAAGAGATTGTGTATATAAACATATAATATATAAATACTAATATAATATAACCCCATGGACGGTTTTGTTAATATACATATATATATATACCACACCAAGTTATATAAATATATAATATTAATAGATATAGATAATAGATATATAATGATATAATAAGGTAGTGTACCTTGATCTGCATTTTTGACTTTGCCTATGCAGTCCACGTATTCATATTGATATCAGAATTCTACACATACATTAAATGACTAACATGAAGTAACTCACATCAGAAACGACAGACGTAGAGTATTCTGGAAGGTCATAATGCCAGCCGTTGTCACAGGGGATGACCTTAGCGTCGGGCGGAGGCCCCAGAATCCCTCCTCCGTCGAGATACCTGCTGCTACTCATGTACTGGCTGAAGTTGTAGTCATACCTCTGGCAGCTGCTGTATTCCCCCGAGACGTCGTCGTACGGTATGCTGAAAAAAATATAAGAAAATGAAAATGTCATTATTTCATTTTAGCAAAAGAAGGAGGGTCGTTTCGATCGATGAAAAAAAGGCACGCACCGTGGCAAAAACATACATAAACTCACTGTATACAAATAAAACATATATACATACATACACACACACACGCACACACACACACACACACACATATATATATATATATATATATATATATATATATATATATATATATATATATATATATATATAATATGATTTTCTGGTATTTCTTGGAAACATTTTTTCCACAGAAAATCGTGAAATTCAAACATAAGAGATTGGTTAACTCTTTCCAAACAAGGATTCGAACTTAAAGTCAGTTTAATATATATATATATACTCTTAATTGCTAAATTAAGTATAAAGTTCTCTGCAAAAATCTTTCACATCACTACTGAGGTAGAAGGCCACAAACGATGCCAAATTCTTCCATATTTGATGCTATATGAGATTTCCTGGATATTAGGGTACTTGAGGTACAATGCCTCCTCCACAGAATCCAGTCAGCACTTTGTGTGTCTCTCCTGCTTTCTCCCGATACACCACCTTCCCGTCCAGCATTTTCTCACGGACACAAGCGCTCTAGTCATTCTTTTCTCCAGTGATAACTTTTCTTCCTACTTCGCCGTATCCCCAGTTCTCAACATTCCAGCCTTTCTAATTGCACATTCGTATGTTATACAAACAATGCATCGTTGCAGTTTCACATATTTTTATTTCATTCTTATTCAGTATCACAGCACTCAGGGTTCATGAACAAACTTCTTGTATGAAACTTTGGCAGAGACCTCTGTCCTTCCCTCGCTGCCTTTTCAATCCGTGAATCCTCTTCCCTCTTTCTGCCAACATCGGTTACTATGGCTCTAAAAACTTATATTGTTCATGCAAAGTTTTTTCCACTTATCGATTTTAGAATACAAGTCTGTTTTCCTTGCTTCCATTATCCTCTTAACCTCGCTCTCCCTAACATTCCCTGCTGGCTTTCGAACACTCCCTCCATCCTCTGCTGCATTTCCTTTCCACAAGAACCAATAACACTGCTACACCTTCCTACTTACCACCATCATCACACATTTCACTTCATTTACGATCCTTTTCTTATCCCGCAACTGTGCAACTATTTTTCCTGACCTTTCTCTAATATCTCTCTCGTCATTCCATCTATAAAAATATAAAGGAGCCAAGGAGGCAAAAGTCTTTTTTGACAGAGTAGTATGGTATTACATATACGGGTATTTTACGTTTTACACACACACACACACACACACACATATATATATATATATATATATATATATATATATATATATATATATATATATATATATACACAAGCCCACAGCGGTCAGGGACATGAATTTCAGGATTCCAAAGAATAAGGTGTTCATTAGGAAGAAGTAAAGGGAAATACAGAAAGAAGAGATCCCACTTATTAAGAAAATTAATTAATAAATTGGTAAATAGATAAAAATATATCAAAATGCAAGAAGAATAGTATTAGGTTAGTAAAGCATTGCATTTTAGCTTGAACTACTGAAGGCACATTTACTGCACATTGTTGTTGCTTTTCAGTAAATTGTGAATATGAAAGATCTCTGTTGAAATACAACTTATGAAAAAGTGACAAACAAGAGACCATCCGCCGATGGTCCGGGTCATAACTGCTACTATTAGGATACAGAAACCTACCTACCGAACCACCCTATCTGAAAAGAGAAAAATCTCTGGCAGAAGCGGACATCCATCCACACCTGACAACAGTATTCCAGTAAAGGAAGTACAAATGACCTACAACAGGTTGCATTGATTTTATCACTGTTATAAATATATGAGGCCTTACGAACAATACCTAACTTTCGTGCGACATTTGCTGAAACTTTCATTGGATGTTTCTCAGAAGTTAGATGCGAGTCATAAGTTACACCTAGAATAGTTAAAGCTTCAAACCAGCAAAGTTCCATCCACCTGAAGGGAAGTATGGTGTGAGAAATCTGTACGAGATCTGCTAATCAATAGCGTTTTCGTGTTACTGAAGATCAGCCTCATACCCCACTGACTACATCGTTTCCTGATCCGGCCTATGTCCCAACCGAGGCTGAGGGCAGCTTCGTTTCTTACAAGTGGAGCCTACTACACCCACAAGTGTTGCATCCTCGGCATATTGAATAATCTTGTTTTCTAGGCCAACAACCAAATCACTGGTATACACTAAATATAACAGTGGAACAAGAACACTGCCCTAGGGAACTTCAGGTTTTGGTTTACATATATAAATGCACTTCTTACCCTTGAAGAGGGTGACCACGGGAGACTTTTATTGAATTATATAATTAGTCTCACGTTCTGTACAATGGGTGCTCAATGACGAGGTTTGGTTTTCTTTTTAGTCACCTTTATCTGTACTGACTTTATACTATTCACAAACATGAAGCAACAATCATCAAATATCCAATTTAGTCTACCTCGGAAATAATGCCGAAGGTGAATTGTAACTGGTAAATGTTTGGTCACCTGGTAGATTCGATCCCCAGACAGCGACAAACTCCGACTTTAGTGACACGTACTATACCATTCGGCTGTCAAGAGAGGAATGTAAGTTGATGCCAACTCTGCCATACATATACCCGTCGAATGCAGGTATTTGTACTTACACGGATTGGTACATTTGAAACATTTTTCACATTCACAAACATTACGCTACAAATGTCGTTTAATATCCAATTAGCTGTACCTCGGAAATAATACCGAAGGGAAATTGAAATTGACAAATCTATCCATCTGTCAATATATACAGATAGCCAAACAGATAGATAGTGTGTATATGTGCGTTCCACTAACTCATATAATATTTCGGCTAATACCAAGAGGCCAAGCAGAACTTTCTCTGGGGCCACCCGAATAACTATTGTTATATTATTTTTCTCTCTTTCGGACTCTGCGTTGACGCATTGTCCCAGAGGACAATTGCTTTCTTCACCTCCCTCTCTCTTAAAAACTCTGAAATATTTTCTTCCATTTTCGTTTTGTTTGCTCCTCTGTTTGCATCTCGTTGTGTTGCTGATATGCTGCCATGTTTTTCATTTGAGGCAATTCACTATATTTTAGACGGATATGAATTTTAAGAATTTGAATATTAACAACGACATTAGAAAATCAACACGATTAAGAAAAATAATAATCACACAAAGTTTCAACATATAATAACTGGTTAGTGCCACCAAATCATATTTCCACAACACAATGATGCATTTTAAAGTGAGGTTGCTGATGCACGCATTCTAAGGAACATTAACCCATGCCAAATCCTCTTACTAACAAGAGCACTGAATTATTACAGAACTAAACCGGATTTTGTGGGTAATACAAAGATGAGCAGACTCGTCTGTTTACTAAAAAAAATCTCAGTTCACATGAAGAGTAAATTGCTGATGATTTTTCACACACACAATATGTGTATGTATACAAGCTTTACGGTGTAGTGAATACATTCTTACTGCAACCTAGCATGTGCTATGATGCTATGAGCGTATATGTATATGTATACATAAATATATATATATTTATATAAATAATATTTTAATATATATATATAATATATATATATCTATATATTAGGGGGGGGAGGAGAATATATACTATAATATATATACAGAGAGAGAGCGAGAGATAGATAGAGGAGAGAGAGGAGAGAGAGAGGAAGAGGCGTTTCCCCTAATAAGTATCAGGTCTTGAGAAAAATAAGATAACAGTTTTGCCTTGTTCATCCTATAAGCGCTAATCTATAGGGTAAATACGCGGTGCCAAGTTTTCCTTCTTCCTCTTAAGACTTTCCAACTGTACACGCTTCCATCAACATACAGCTGCCTTCCTTTGAAGGTGACCAAAATAACTCGGTACCCTTTCCTCCGTCCTTTAACCTATATCGACCCTTTTATCACTTCATCTTGTGTATTTAATTGTCTCACCACTTTAACTTTCAAGCAGATCAAAAGACATCCTTCTACATACATACATATATATATATACATATATATATATATATATATATATATATATATATATATATATATATATATATATTCATATATAATGCATAAATACTGGATGGACGTCATCTTCATTTTACTTAGCTGGAGGTAATTCAGTGCGCATCTGGCGTAGATGTTCTTCCGGTTTCCTCTTCTCGTATCTCATGAAGGAAGCTGCTTTGAGCTCTTCATGAGATCAAAGACAGTCATGAGAAGAACATCAGGGACGTGGAGAGCCCTTTTAGGCTAAAGTGGAAAAAACTGAGACTCAAAGGAAGCGCCAAAGAATGGGAACCCTATGGTGGGATGGGCAGAGGACCACTGGAGGTCGGTGGGATTTCGGAAAAACTGTTTCGCTGTTTGAACAGACTCAAGTTGTCAATGGTGTTTTTACAGTTCGCCATTGGCTTCGGGTCATAGGCCAGTAGACGCAATAATTTTTTGCTTCTTTCTCACTCTTATATATGAAATTTTTCCTCTCAAGATGACATGCAAATATTAACAACCATGACAGCTAGTGTTAACAATCATTTCCTCACTTCATAGATTAACACTATTTCACGCAGTCATAAATTAGTGTTTCGAAGACTTTCAGCTCACGAAAAAGAAAATTGCGTCCATCCAGTCCCTAATTCCCATTTCATATTTTCTGTAAAGCTCGAGGGAGTAATAATTAAGAACTCGGCAACCTTCTGCCCTCTTTTAGTGCCAAAATATGCCTTTCGGGCCAGTAATGAAAACAATTATTTATCCAGGGAGCAGTTTCCCACAAGCTGGAATACGTGCTTGCCAAACTTAGCAGCGACAACAAACAGTCTCCCAGGCTCAGATTAAAATACCGAGATGCTTTCTTGAGACATTCGTCTACGTTCAGCGCGGAGCTATTTCATATTCTCTTGCAATTATTCATATCAGGATCGCGCATCATACCAGTAATGGCAGGTGTGATGGCTTACATGAATGGAAATAATTTAGTCAACATTCGTTGGCAACTTGATCACATACGTCATTAAAGTACTACACCATGAACGAGAATAATAATTTAATATCTACTGGACTCTTAAATGAGTACGAGAGAGAGAGAGAGAGAGAGAGAGAGAGAGAGAGAGAGAGAGAGAGAGAGAGAAGGGGGGAATAAATAATGTAATTATTTGGTTTTATAATTTATATCATAAGAAATTAAACTAACTATGAGGATTTAGAAAGGTAACAGAGTATAACTCTGCTAGAATCTTTTTAATTACTTTACTATAATTAAAGCTGAAGCTGTAATTTTTATATTTATATCCTTCTTGCACAAATAAACATCTTTGAATGCTCAGGATGAGTCATATTGGTCATTATAATTATTGGTTCCTAGCTCTTATAAGATATCGTTAACTGGGAATGATTTTAGGAGTACATATTATTATTATTATTAATATTACTATCATTATTATTACTGAAGAAGCCGTATGGGTTCAGCTTGATTCGCAAGGTCCCTCAGAACAGACTGCTCACTTTTAATGATTGTAGTGAAAGGAGGAATCAAAATGAAATAAAAACGAAAATTAGAGCAAATAAATAAGAGAAAGCTACATGTAAATGTATCCATGATTTACTAGAGCATTTTCACACAGCCAATAACTCCTTTCCAGCTCCATATGCTAAATTCATATTCAGTTTAACCTTGCCTTAGGTTCCATTTCTTTCTGGATTCTCCTTACATCACACTTTCTTGCGTTTCCTAGAAAAAGACGTTCACAAACTAAATTCAAATTTAGCTTCAGCGTCAGCGCAGCTTATGTACGTAGTTTAGAGTACAAGTATAATACGAGCCAGCTGGGTAGTCAAAACTGCAACTTGAAGACACTCGAATATTTATGAAGAAGATCTCTCACAAAGGATCATCCATCCTCTTAGTAACCGGCACCTCTCTCTCTCTCTCTCTCTCTCTCTCTCTGAGGATGTGTTACTCAGTGATATAACTGCCTGTCTTTAGAAGTTTCTATTTACTTACTACTTGGGCCTATACCTTGGCGCTTTCCTCTCTCTCATCATCTCTGCTTCTGTCCTCCTCATCGCTCTCTCGTCTCTCTCTCTCTCTCTCCTTTTAAGATTGTTGCTTTAGTTACATTACCCAACATTTTTGACATTTTATCTTTCACCACTTCTCAGCTCCCATTCCTTTTGTGGCTGAACTTGGACTTGAAGGGCATCAGGAGTATCACTATTCATCTCAGCAACCTCGAAACTATGGACGAGACACTAACATCTGTCGTTTTCAGTTATCTTTATTTTCATCGCTTTCTCACCCCCTCACCACACCCCCCACCTTTGGTGCCACCCTGTATTCTTTCCCTGATGCTAAGTTATATGTATACCAAATTTGGTTGAAATTGCTCAATGCATGTAAAAGTGTATGTGGCATAAACACACACATATATCTATTTGTATATATAGATGTATCGCTATTAAAAAGAAAATGTTGTTACTTAGATTTAGACAAAAATTCAGTCCTTAATACGTTGAATAAGTACCTGCACACACACCCACTCACACAAACGAGAGAGAGAGAGAGAGAGAGAGAGAGAGAGAGAGAGAGAGAGAGAGAGCGTAGCTTTCCCCAAGTTGAAATCAGCTTCCGAATCCAACGTTAAGTAGCATCACTGTGAAACGTAGAATGTCACAGATGAATATTCCAGAGCCCTCCAGAGTGCTGATCTCTTTGATATTCCACCCCAAGAATGCTCATCTGCGCTCTTGACACGCTCATTATGCAAGTCAATTACGTATTTTTGCTTCAAACGGCCCATTATCTGTTTATCTAAGTTCCTAAGTCATGTGTTATCGTAACAGCCTCATCCCACGGAATGACTCAGGATTGAGAATAATGAGGAGGTGGACTGACTGCCATTAAGGGTTATTAGTTAAATGTTCAAAGGAATGGGAACTTCATACAGCCTGTGTAACACTATGTATGCTACCGTAAACGTACAGGCCCAAACTGTCCTCGTATCTTTGGGTTGTATGAAATGTTCTCTCTGGCCGGATTAAATTGTTTTTAAGACTGGATTCACTTTGCATTCCAAGATGATGACCATAGTTGTGACGACAGGTTTCATAGATCAATAAATAATCCAAATAAACTGCCTTTTACGTCATGACTTTTAGTTATCTTCCGATGGAAACTTGACTCCTTAAATAGAGTATGAAGACAGTCCAAAAGCTGCCATTTTCACGGGGAATCATAGGACGCCTCTTGAAGGGGTACAGATGATAAGACTTGGATAAAATTGTAGGAGCCTTCATTTTGTTTAATCGTGGGTCACTGTGAAAAGTCCACCCATACGTAATATTAAAAGTAAAAATGAACATTTATGTATATATGAGCAAGGTTTTTATTAAAATACAAAAATTATTAAAAATGGGGGCTTTCGACCAGTAGCACGACGGTCCTCTTCAGCTAACTCTGAAGAGGAGGAAAAATGATTTAAAATGGGAGCTTTCGACCGTTTACACGAGGGTCCTCTTCGGCTAACTCTGAAGAGGACCGTCATGCAAACGTTCGAAAGCTCACATTTTTAATGATTTTTGTACTTTATTAAGAGGCACAGCCTAGCTCATATACATGACTGGATTTTTACCTATTATTCCGATCACAATGTAGTGACGCACCATAGATACGTGGTATTATTTATCAGCAATATCGGGGTTAAAATGCTTCAAGAGAGAAAGTTTTAACGAACCAGGTATTATGAAAAATAGCTTCGGTCGATCTATTTGTAAGGTAAATAAATTGCTAAATAAGGACTTAATGGGTAAAATGCTTTTAATGACAAAATGTGATAAAGAATACTTGATAGGAATAGCATGGTTCTGTACAACATTTGAAAATAAAGAAAGATAACCTGCGAGCCTCAAAAAATAATCATGTAAAGGAGCGAAATAACAGGCTTACTGATAATTAATGCAAGACGAAAGGAAAATTTTCCACCGAAAGGAAATATAAAGAAGACATGTTTCTTTGCTATAGTTATCAAGTTGGTGAAAAGCTTTCATTAAGGTGAAGACTGACATGTATGGAGGGAATGATGAGACGCCTACTTCATAGAAAGAAACTCTTGTACTCATTATACACGAACCAAAGAGTATAGAGAGACTGTGCTACAAAAGTGGAACAGGAAGGACTGGAAACACAAGGCATGCGCAGTTCTCACTGGCTGCAATAAGATGGAAAAGCAGAATGGGTAATTAGAGAAAGGAAAGAAAGGGGCATGTTAGGGTCGAAGGCGAGCCAACTATCACTGAAGCAATAAAGCTTCCAGCTGTATGCAGTAAGAGGAAGAGAGTCTATGATTAGAATTCATTCATCTTAGTAAACTACTTTCATTATTAACCACCCACAGCTCAGAATACTCTCTTAGTACATTAGCATTCTCTGAAAACAGCCCTTAGTATGAAACTCAGACCTTTGTTGAAAGATATCTGTAAGAAAACATAACCATTCATATGCACACACACACCTCATTTTCTATGCCTCGGAAATTCAAGCAGTCCCCATGACTCCTTCCCAGTATTTTACATACTTATCGTCTACTCTTTTCATCTCCATGTCTTTGAGGTTGTTCATTTTGCATTGTATGCTCATTTCACAAAGAACGTAAAATATATACATATATATATATATATATATATATATATATATATATATTATATATATAATATATATTATGGACATGAGAAATTTGAAACAGTAGAGTGAAACATATTTTGCTTTAACTCTAAGGCGTTTTCAAATATGAAGACAATGCTTTACATAGAAGCAAAAGATCTTACATTCCGATGTTTCAGTTTCATCTAGGCTGCACGTATGTATGTACGTATGTAATAATATATATATACAATCCTAGATGAAACTGGAACATCACAGTGTAAGAGTCTTATGCTTCTATTTCAAAGCACTGTCTACAAATTTGAAAATGCCTTAGAATTAAAGCAAAACTTGTTGCACTTAATTGTTTCAAATTTAGCTAATAAAAATTAACTGTACACGATTAAACCTACATCACTACTGACACAAAGCCACCCCACAGCAGCTGGATGGAAGAAGCTTTAAAACAATTATCCTCACCTTAGATTTTTGATGACCTCTGAAGAGAGTTCTTTATCATCGAGGTCCGGCACCCTGCACCAGTGTTCCGGTGTGAAGGCCATGAAAAGCTGATTGTAGGCGTGGAAACCGCAGGGCATCGTCCCCGGCAGAAGGAGGAACCAAAGAACCAGCTTCTGGTAGGTGCCATACTCGCCCAGGTCTGGCAGGATCTCGTCGAAGTCCATGAGGGTCGGGAGACAGGTGCTGTTGGAGGGAAACTGCGTTCAGGTCATGACTGATAATTGCAAATGCCGTGAAGAGAGGTAGAAGGTTGTAGTAAGTGTAGGTGTATGTGCGTGATTTGAGAGAGCATTAATATCTTCTAGTTTGTCTCATGTAATGGTATTTTAACCGTTAATTTAGGAAAATAAGAAAATATCGTTGCTTCTGACATAATATTGATCTGCCAATTAGCTATCAATATCGAAAGCTTTATTTTACAACATACGATTACTCCGCTACTCTTATCGTGAATCGGGCGAGCAAACAAAAAAGACGCATTGTTGCGATATGCAAGGATTCCAAAAAGCTGCGGAGAGATAAATAAGGAACAAATGACGTGCCATTTTTTTAACACACAAGGAAGAATTCTGTCATAAACCTTTTTTTATTGCACTTCAATATTTAATGGCGTGGAAAAAAAACATACTGACCCTATGAAATTTATATGGTTACCGCACGTATTATTTTGCCTTCCAACTGTCTCACGCGTTTAAAGAGTATTTGCTCAACATTCCAGCTGCTGCGTAAACTATTTCATGACACGTTTTTAAACAAAACGTGAGATCGTCAAATACTTTTGTGATCGCTCGTGCTTAGTTTGGAAATGAATTACAGGATAAAATGGATTGCATTCATTGCAATGTTTACTTTTAATGACAATGGCCATTAACACGGCCATCAATCATGGCCGATTGCTTCACTTTCGTATATTTATCGGGACTGAATACAATGTTTTTGAAAATAGAAATATATTTGAAAATTCACGACGCGATTGTTTTAGTAAAGCAACATGAAACTTTAAAGACAGTATTTAGCAGTCTTTCAATATATTTCCGACGAAATGGCAATGAACAGATAACTTTTCTATCATCTTAAGGATTCTAACGCCAAGACTTTTTTCCCTTTGACAAATCCTTGATAGGACCTCAATTGGATCCTACGCTGGTTTATGTTTGGAAGTTGTTTGCAAAAATCCCTATCACAATCTCTCATTTAATAAGCCATTATTTCAATCACAGGCCTCATCAATACCTCAAACTGCTCAATGAATTCACTATGATAGGAACATTATACCTTATATCAAATACTGACTTATTTAACACTTCTGCTCAAGACGTGGGTGTGTCATCACCCAAGAATATTATTTAAAAAAAATATTCGAGCATCCGCAGAAGTGTCGGTTTCTTTGACTTGATAAAATACATATTGAAAACCAATTATTTTTTTTCATAAGAAAATTTGACCAATTACTGTTTAATCCCTGTCGACTAAATTACAAGAAATGCTGTTTAATTCCACTATTACGACAAACGTTTCAGTATCTTCCAGCAAACACTCTGTACAGCTTTGGAGCAAAAAATCGATAATCTTGATCATGTAAGAGCTGCTTGCTCCTACTTTGACCGGCAAATATCTTGTCCCAACAAGGATTTCATCTTTGTTGGCACAGGATCTTTGTCAGCTATAAATATCTTGTCTGGCACAGGATCTTTGTCAGCTATAAATACCTTGTCCTTATGCAGTAAACATTTTATTCTTAACCATGAAAAATCCATTTCTGAAAATCAAATATTTTTTGCCTTTATGGAAGCATCCCGAATAATGAACATAAAGCAGCAGCACATTCCAGAGTGACACTTGATGACAGCCAAACGATCATTTTGACACGGAATAAAAACTCGCACCCTTTACCCGAAAAATGTTTTTTCCCGGTGAGTATCCAGCAACTGGAAAGTCTTCAACGTGAACTGTTAGAGTGAGACTGATTCAATTTGCTGTGCTATAACTACTCAAGCCTTGATATACAGATAACATGACAAAGAATCGGGATGAATTAAGGTTCATAAGAAATAATGTAAAGGGAATGTTTGTTTTCATCTGATGCTAAATATTCTATTCTGGATAACAAACATTTAAAAACTGCGCATCAAACAGAGCTAACATTTTATCCCCGCCTTCCAGTATTATGGCCTTGTTTACAAACATTTAATCAAAGAATAGGAAACTGCTCCCCCTGATGGAAAACATTCCATGTCTGTTCTATAATTCAATTCAGATCCAATTACCATAACAACCATCTTTAGAAGAAGAAATTAATGAAGATCTGGTATAATTCTAGGAATGGAATGGAATGGAAGACTCCCTTTGTCGCGACAATTGATCTTCTGGTCTTCTCCCTATGGACCTCCAATCAGCTATTGAATTCAAAGCCTCTACAGGTCTAATGAGAGAGAGAGAGAGAGAGAGAGAGAGAGAGAGAGAGAGAGAGAGAGAGAGAGAGAAGATTGGAGTTTTTGCACGCACAGCAGGAAAAAGGATTCGTTATTTTGTACATTTATTTTCTTATCATTTATTCATTTTTGTTGCAATAATAAGCTTCTTACTATTATTTCATCAATATGTATTAAGAACTTACATGATATCGATTTCTTTGCTCCTTGTTACACAGAAAACTTCTTGTTATCATACTCTGTCGTTCATTATAATTCAGACTAAAGTGTGCCCACAGTTCAGTTTCCACTACAAAAATAAATCAAATATAAATATGTACCGGTGTGACTACAAGAAGCATCATCGACGCTGTTTTGACGGTAGGAAAAATCTTTCCTTCGTCTCTGTGTCAATACTTCTCACCTTCGGTACTGGTTTGATCCTGTGTTCTGGATTTGTTGCATGTTGATTAACAAGATGCATACCTTCCTCTTTGGGCCTTTGCAACGGAGATGAAAGCTTTTGTCTGCCAGCCTCCACTTTCATTTTTATTTCCTTCCGCCAGTCTCCGTCTTATTTTATTCTTTCGTTTATGATACTTTCCCCCACCTATTTATCAGTCATGTCCCTTATAATATTCTCAGTTATGCCTAATTTTAATAAAACTAATTTTGAGAAAAGGAAATGAGCGACAGGGGGAAATATGAGCAAAACTGTTGGTATTCTTTTCACAGGCATTCGAAAACCTAAGCCTTCACTGTGACTGCTCACTGTAACTTTTCCAAAGGAGCTGGAGAAAGGGACTATGATATAGTGAGGTTCTGTTTTAATTATTTATTTTCTTTCTTTAGGCAAAAAGACGGAGACAATCATATCTTGCCAAATAAAACTTGATCAAAGCCTTTTCAACACCTGTTAGGGAGAATTAGAGGAAATGAATCCAGGCTTCAGCACCGAGGGGCCTCAGCGGAGACTACAAAACTCAAGAAGAACGACGTGAATGTCATCTTCCGACTGCATCGCCTGAAGGGACAGAAGTCATTATATTCCTCATCAATTCGTGCACCGTAAATAATCTCCTCGCCCTCGATTACTCTTTGCAGGCAAAGACTGGTTTATGAACGTCAATAACAACCACTCTATTGAATTAATTAATTTCCGCGTCTTTGTCCCGGGCCATGGGAGAACCAAGCTTGAAAAGATTTTGCTGGGATTCCGGCTTTGTGGCCGACGGAAATGACGGATTATTTTGGCTCCTGGATCGATACAGTGACAGAGAACAGAGGAAGAGCCGCATAATGAGCCGCTAGTTCTGATTAGCTGTTTCAGAGCAATAATCAAAATTACACTTATGGAGGGGAAATGTGAGATTATGCAGGGGTGACGAGTATACGTATCTGTAGACAAAATCAGTGAAACAGCAGAATGAAATAAACTGACAAAGCTCATTTTTAACATGAATTCCAAGGCTACAGGGTCAAATTCAACGTGAATAAAGTGGTACTGACAGGGAGAAAGAGCTTTTTATGTTGAATGATGCAACTTTAATCATGCGTCTTCGTTCTTTGGTGGACTTGACTTGCTGAGGGCGTGGCACTGAAATGATTCTAGACGTGGCTGTGGAATGATTATTAACAGTAGATATAATTACCTTGATCAACTATTTCAACTAGTACTCATTTCAAAGAAATTTTCTAGCACTGAACTTAAAGTGATTTTATGATACAGTCTGTGTGTTTAGCTGCAAATGAGGCTTGACGTGGTATTCGAAGTACCGGAGCTTTATTTTGGGTTGACGTGAAAATCCAAAATCGAGTATAAAAGGTACTCAGTGAAAGTTAAGCATCTGAGCTGTCACTATAAAATATTCTTGACTGTCTGTGCGGAAAAACAACTCACTAATCTTCCTATTAGCACCAGCAGTGTGCCTCCTCTCGGCTTTAGTCTCTGTACCTGCGAGTGAAAGAAAGATTCCGGGACTCTCGAGGTCAACGGGCCAATGTCAAAGAGATGCAAAGATTTTTGGCAATTGATCTTTAGGGATGGAAGAGTCTTACAACGATTTGCTTTGAGTTTCTGCGCTTGATTGAACACATTTTAAATCTATATTAAGAGATAACTGGAGAATGCAAAGACACCAATAACAAAATAGAATAAAACAGGATAAACTGTGAAAATGGAAATCATAGACACACAAGCTGACTGTAAGTTTGGAAGTCATTCCCGATGATATCTTTCGCTAGCTTCATTGTGTGAATGAGCGCTCGTGTCGAAAAACAACAATAATAATACTTGGGTCGCCTTTTGCAGTGCCTAGTCATAACTTCCACATTGATCCCAAGAAGTGACTGATGAGAACGTCATACAATAATGGTGTCTCAATTCCGATTTTTTTTCTTTTTCTTTTTTGTGAGGAAGCATGAATTTTAACACAACTGTTCTTTCTATATTTCATTTTTCATACATTTTCATACATTTGGACCTTGGTTTTAGTTCGTTTCCTTTTTAGAAAACAATCAAGTCCTCAATATCTCTCAAAATTAAATAACGCTTCCTGGAGCACGAGAATGAGCGAATTTCTATTTTTGCTGCATATGGCACCCTTGCTTCCTTCTTTCTCTTACTCTCTCTCTTCTTTCCATTTTCCTTTCTAACTCTTCGAATCTTTCCGTCCTAACATACCATCCCTTCCAAGTCCCTCTTCCTCCCCGAAATCAATACCTTTATCGAATCAAGCACTGGAGTAGCTTGCATTCCGTCCGCTTGAGCCCTTGGAAAAGGTCTTATGCCCGAAACGACTTTTCCGACCCACTTCCCATTCATACCTAACGCAAAAATTCTGTTGAAGAACGCTGCGTGAATGGAAGCTTTTTTCTTCAGACGCGCAATCTGGTCTCGGCCCAAACTGCAACATTCAGCAAAGGGGCCAGACAGTTGTCGTGAACTGATGGCTTCAGTTTGTCATAAATGGGAATTATCTCATCTTAACTCTCTCTCTCTCTCACATATACAAACCCCGAGAGAGAGAGAGAGAGAGAGAGAGAGAGAAGGGTTATCTCATCTTCACTCTCTCTCTCTCTCTCACACACATACAAACCCCAGGAGAGAGAGAGGGGGGGGGAGGAGGGGGGTTATCTCATCTTCACTCTCTCACACCATACAAACCCAGAGAGAGAGAGGTGGGGGCGGGGTTTACTCATCTTCACTCTCTCTCTCTCACACTCATGCAAACCCCGAAAGAGAGAGGGGGGGGGGTTTATCTCATCTTCACTCTCTCACACATACGTACAAACCAACCCGAGAGAGAGAGAGGATAGAGGGGTAACCTCATTTTCACTCTCTCTCTCACACATACAAACCTCGAGAGAGAGAGAGAGGCGACAGAGAGAGAGATGGCGAGGAAGAGAGGAGAGAGGGTTGGGTTATTCTCATCCGTACTTCTTCACCCATACATACAAACCCAGAGAAAAGAGAGAAGTTATCTCATCTTCACTCTCTCTCAAACATACAAACCCAGAGAGAGAGAGAGAGAGAGAGAGAGAGAGAGAGAGAGCCAAGTACTCCAGCATCACAATTCGGTCTTCCGGAATCCAAAGCCCAATTTTAACAAGCGCATCTAACCAATAAGTCGAGTATTACGGGATACAATTTCTTATCCAAATAAAGACGCACCATCAAAGGAGCACAAAACCAACAGCCAGTTTCATTTCTCCAATTAAATGAAGGAATTCGACTCTCTCACAGAAATTCCCAAATCTGCTTCAGTAGAACAAAGACATTAGATAAATTACCAATCCGTACAGAATCCACCTGGAATACTGGAATGCGTGATTATATTCCTAACCATGGCAAGCCGATTCCCTTAAAAAAAGGGCAAATCCCCTTCGGCCTCAATTCCATCCCAAATGAAAGTAATATTGCCATTGTAACTGAGACTCATCCGCCTTCATTCGTATCTGTGCCATCCTCCTCTACCTGTTACGTTTATCTATATTTTTCTCTTGGTTCTATTATTCCTTGTCATCTCTCTCTCTCTCTCTCTCTCTCCCCTCGATCAGAATCGTTTCACAATCGAAGTAGAGCAGAAAATGAATTTATGAAGCCTCAGTTATTCAGTTAATTCGTTTAGTTTTTATTTGTTTACTTCCGCTTTCCTATGTTTAAGTTTGTTTTCATTTACCTACTGCCTTGTCTACTTACCTGCATGTGTTCTATCTACTTGCAAACTTAAGGTTTACACCTACTGTCATACAATTTGATTTCATTTTAACTAGAGTTCTTCTTCTCACGGAAAGTAAAAACCCTATCACACGTATTAGACTACAATCGTAAACAGTGCTATGCTCCCTGAATCTTATGTAAGTAATAGTGTTAACAACAAAGTTATTCGATAAAATAATTATATTCCTCGTGGCTAACTTAGGAAAGGCAACCCAGCGTCTGGCTCGCTCCAAGCCAGATGAGAACCGGAGCGATATCTAAGAAAAAGAAAGAAAGAAAAAAAAAAACTCTGAAAGAAGGCAACGAACAATCTTCCTCTTGAATGGTGGATTATACCGACTTGCATTGTTGCTTGTGTGTGCTATTTATTTATTTATTTATTTATTGGTTATTTTTCCTCAATTCAATTGCTGCTGTTTTTATCTCTTCTCTCTTATGTGCAATCTATACCTCAGGA
>NC_087201.1:103961219-103981219 GCF_015104395.2 Macrobrachium nipponense
TGAATGGGAAAAGTTACAGAAAAGGTGGTATTTATACCTAGAGGTCCACCCACAGGTAAGCCAATTTAGGTCACTCCTGCTGATAATCTTCCTTTAATCCTCTTAAGCGTCGGTTGAATGAAAACCTTGTCGACGATATCTGAGTTCCATGCTCCCTTTGAGATATTCATTACCTGCCTATCTTTAATCAAGGCCGATTCCATCATTTGACTCTTGTACCGGCAGTTGCTACTATAAGTTATACGTGACAAATTCCAGTTTATACTATGGTTATGTTCATTTATATGGTTGAAAATAGCTAAGTTCTGTTGTCCATACCTAACTGACCATTTGTGCTGTATTAATCTCTGGGGAAGTGATTTTCCTGTAAATCGGATGTAAGATTGGTCACAGTCCAGGCATGGGATTTCGTAAACGCCTGTGTCCTTGGGGGATGTCTTTTGTTGGACATTAATCAGGGATTTGGTTAAGGTATTTGGGTAAGTAAACACAAAAGGGTTAGACTTTCCGAGGGTCTGGGTCACTGTCTTAATCCTGTCCAGTTGTGGAATTTTCATTTTATTGTTGGGTGTGTTTCTGGTCTTGTCTTGAGGGGGTCGGTAGAAAATTACGTTTGCTTTGTGAATTGCTTTCTCAATTATATGGTCAGGATACCTTAAAGACGAAAGCTGCTTACGAATTAGTTCAAATTCTTTTTCCAGGAAATCTGGAGAACAATTTCGTAAGGCTCTTAAGAACAGGTTGCTAGCTACGCCTATTTGATAGGAATGTCATTCATGTACCTGGAGGGGGAGACAGCAGTCTCTGAAATATAGTATTTCTCTCTCTATATTTTGGTGTTTTTATGGGCTCCTTTTATTATATATATATATATATATATATATATGTGTGTGTGTGTGTGTTGTGTATGTGTGTGTGTTTGTTGTGTGTGTGTGTGTGTGTGTGTGTGTCTGAATTTGTGTGTCTAAGAGAGAGAGAGAGAGAGAGAGAGAGAGAGATACACCCATTAACTGCATTTACTTGTGAATACCTTAACAAAGAACTTTTTTGCTTTTTTCACCATTCATACAAACATTCGTCCAGTTTTCCTGACAATCATTTACCACACATAAACAAAGCACAATTATGTACTGTGTATATTATTTTACGGCCTTCAGCAATGTAACATTATATAAAAAAAATCCACAGAAAATACGACACATTCATATTTTTACTGCTGTGAAAAGATTCATCACAAGAAAAATAAAAATCTGGAAGATCTCTTAAAAGTCATATAGAGGTTTTCATAGCTACTTCAATTTCGAGTAATTTTCGAAAAATGCAAAAGCTCGAAGAAAGCTGAAATGAATTGAAGGTAAAGGAAAAAGAGAGATCAAAATATCTCTTCAATTGAATATCTCTTCGGATGACATCTCAAAAGAAGTAGGTCAAAGGAATTTTGGAAGAACGAATTTCAATTATTTTTTCTTGTCGCTCTTCCTTCAACGTTTTCCTGCTGTTTAGGAGGAAGAGGTTGCTTTGAAGAGCAATGGCGATCAATTCAATTTCCCTTTTCTTTTTTTTATCCCTTTTCAGTATCTCTTAATTTGGCTTTTGCCTTTATTAATTACCTACCGCATCAGAGACCCAGACTATCTCAATGTACTCCTCGTATTATGACTTTCACTTACATTTAAACGCTCCCTGCATACTACCAGATAAAATAAGTAACAAAAATAGACATAAATATACAAGATATGCAAATATATCAGAAATAATTTTGCTTTCAGAAATTTGTACAAAGCTGTCAAACTTAATAATAAAACGTAAGTTTATTCTTTTATACGTTTTCAAAATTACCTTTAGCAATTTTTTTCCATCTACAAAACTAAACTGTAGTAATAAAAATTTTTTTTCTGACTGACAGTCGGCAAGGGGTCAAGGTACATTGACATTTTTGATGCTGGGTATATGTCACATTTTCTCTAAGTTTACGAGACTAGGCTAACTTTCTACCATTTTTATAAGCTGATAAGTCTATCCTTATATGGGCGAGCTCGTTACATAAAATGTGTTTCATTTCATTAAACTCTGTTCATCTGCACCCGCAAATCTTACCCGAAGAAAACAAAGCTCATTTTTTTCTAGGTCGATAAAGTAAACTAGAGTCGGTGACAACTTTTCAAGGACAGGCCTGCTATGCATGCTCATTTCTTCTTTACTCAAGAATCCAAGGTATCAAAATAACTGCCGAAATATGTTAGCTAATGTTTTCAAAGCTGAGGAAACTTGCGCGTGTAAGAATGACTGTTGAAAGCTATACTGAAAATACCTGAAACTCGTCATACTTTCCGAACCGATAAACTATACCATTATGCTGGCGATGTCCTTTTCAAGGATATCTCAAGCACAAGAAGTATTTAGAGCTGTCAGAGATCTGTGTTTCATGTGAACTGTGTTTCTTTTTACTTCCAAGTTCATTCATTAATTTAACTCAAGTTGATATCTGTACATAATAATTGGTAATGAACAAAGAATAAAAAAAGTCACTAAAAATCTGAACTAGGAATGATTTCACTCATGTGATTGCCCACGTTATGTAAAGGGCCAAATGAGGGAAAATGTTTTCTGTCAGAAAAATCAGTTTCCCCCTTTCAGTTATATGGGCGTTACATTCTTTATTTCGGTTTTAAGGCTTTGCAGTGACAACAAGCTTATTTAAAAAGTGTGGAATAACTGAAACGTTAAGAGGTCATCATGATTACTCGACTACACATACACGCACATAGATATCTAGTAAAAGGAGCCCATAAAAACACCAAAATATAGAGAGAAAAATACTATATTTCAGAGACTAATGTCGCCCTCTTCAGGTAGAGTAGATTCATCTACCTGAAGAGGGAGACAGCAGTCTCTGAAATATAGTATTTTTCTCAATATATTTTGGTGTTTTTATGAGCTCCTTTTATTAGATATCTGTGCGCGTGTATGTGTAGTCGAGTAATTGTGATGACTTCTTAACTTTTCAGTTATTCCACACTTTTTGAATAAGCTTGTTGTCACTGCAAAGCCTTAAAACCGAAATAAAAAATAAAAGAAGAAACTCCAATTTAGCTTAATTAACCTGATGTCAACCCATCGTCATGGGTACGAAACTCACCACAAAAAGTTGAGGTTTCGCCATTTGTTCTTGTTTTCGAATTCAAAGCTTTGCAGTTGTAATCTCATCAACTGAGTGTGAATAAACTGAGATATTAAGAAGTCATTGTGGCTCTCATCGATATATTTACTCACATATATGAAGGAAAACGAAGTTTGTATGAAAACATTATTCTTTCCCACTGCTATTAACATAATTTTGTGAACAACAGCTTCCGTATGAACCAACAAATCATCGTATAATTCCAACAACTCTGTTCACCTACCGATACGAAATGCGCTGAAAACAAAAAAAAGGCGAGAAAGGTTTGAATGGAGATGTGTTGTACCTCATTTCTTCCTGGTTGCACGGGAGTTCCGCAACAAATGGTCTTTATTATGCCTCTGGCATCGCGAGACGATTATGGCCACTCTCGACTCTTTAGAGATGAAATATCTGGGCTTTTAGCCGGGGCTCTTTTCGCAGTAAAGATTTCAGAGTTCTTAACCTCTTCTTATATTCATTTTTTATTGCCTAACTCCCCGTGTGGAATTCGGTGATTCGAAATGTTTTGCCATTTATATTAAACGATTTCTAGTATCATCGCTTTGCATGCACTCTCCTATACTAGAGAAAATAATGATCGAATAAAATGTAATTTCATTTATCTAAATACTAAACAATGTTGAAGAGAAACATTCCGAAAGTCATAATATGAGGTCTAAGAAAGAAAGTGATAACCAAAAACAGCCAACCATATTGCTGTCAATATGCTGGAAGTCTGAATAACCGAAGTTTAAAAGTATCGAAGAACGTATCCCGCTATTTTTCAACATCTGTCTTCCTAACCCCATCATTCCACAGAAAATCTGGCACTACAATTTCCAACTTCGCATTCATGAATCTTGAAAAGATTCATCACAAGAAAAATAAAGATATAAATTCTCTTCAGTTCAGTATCCTTTAAAATGTTAGGTAACAGAATTCTCCGAAGTGGCGAAAACAGTATTCTAAAGAGTTCTCTGAAGACAAGCAGCCTCGCGTGATGTAACGTACAGGACGCACGTCGCCCAAACTATCTTAGCATTTGTTCAACAAAATAACGGACACCAGTAATCTCAAGTGATGAATACTCGCCGAAATTTCGGGCTGCAGTTGTGACCAATATAAAACATTGAGTGACGCTGAGGGGCCTAAAACCCAACTCCAAAAGGAGGATTCACTAAAGCATAAAATTAAAATATAAAAATTGGGCAAATAAACTGATAAGTTTACTGTTCTGATAAGTTTATAGGGTTTTAGTGTACTGCTGTTATCAGGCGTTAACCTTGACAAATCTAGGCACAAGCGCTCGACGATAGAGAGAGAGAGAGAGAGAGAGAGAGAGAGAGAGAGAGAGAGAGAGAGAGAGAGAGAGAGAGAGTTTAGGGATAAGAAGTGGGAGATTCAGTCATTACCCTTACAAATAAGGGCCGTAGCTCAGACAGTAAATATTTTCATACACTAAAACCGTTTGTATGTCGAGTATCCTTACCTATTATTTGAGAAGAGAATTAAGAAATAGCGACCAATATGTTAATTATTATTTACTTTATCAATCTGAAACCAGCTCCATTGCGGAGAAAAGAAATTTTAAAAAACGCTTGCGAATAAATGGGAATATACAGACGCTGAAATGCATGTACAAAAACGCACGTACGCATTCATGATAGAGAAATATGAAAATAGGAAACACAGACTGCATGATAAATCCGTGAATTTGCCCGATACTGAATAAGAGAAGTGAAAGATGGCCACCGAATTTTTGCTCTGCCGGACCCGCCGTTCCTTGGAGCATTTATATGCTAATATCAGCACGATATTTGGTGCTATATTCATGGGCGGAATTATTTGCATACTTGATTGTTTGTTTAAGAAACGACCTCATGAAAGTAATGTGCATAGATGAGCCTCATGAAAATGAAACTGGAAATGGAGAGAGAGAGAGAGAGAGAGAGAGAGAGAGAGAGAGAGAGAGAATAACAACCACAGCTGAGTTTCATAAGAAAAATTTATAAAGGAAACAAAAGCAAGTACATATAAACGCTCTTACTAACAGAGAGAGAGAGAGAGAGAGAGAGAGAGAGAGAGAGAGAGATGATTAGTTGGTGGTGGCCCTTATCTCAGCACCAGGCGTACACAATTATTCAGTCGTTCATTTTACTGAAGTTATTGATTCTATGGAGCAGCCCTACTATCTGTATTTGCTTGCTTGTGCGTACATACGGGCTCTCTCGTTAATTGCAAAGCAAATCAACCAGGGGAACATATCATATTGAAGTCTCGTCAACTACCTCATGTGGCGTTTCCTCGTATACTTCTTCTACTATTCATATATGTGTCTATATATATACATATACTATATATTATATATATATATATATATATATATATATATATATATACTATATATATGATATACATACATACATACATATATATAATTGTTAAGACTTAGAACGTGAATTCTCCCAATCCCTTTTTACTCCTTCTACGGCTCCTAGTCCTACCCTACTCCTTATTTCGGATACAGTGACTATCAAGTTTTCTGCTCTTACCAACTAGCAAGCCTAAAAGCATATCGATATACTGGCCGTTTTTACTCAAATTATTCTACCTTCCTGTATATATAAACCTATGTAAATATATATATATATATATATATATATATATATATATATATATATATATATATATATATATATGTGTGTGTGTGTGTGTGTGCGTGTGTGTACACAATACAGTATATATGTAAACACACGTGTACAATTATAATTTCTCAGATCCGTCAATGCCATCGACAAGCATAAATGCACATCAGGGCAGAAACATTGTATGCTCCGTTATCCTTCATGAGCTAACCTGCGTTCAAAACTGTCCGAGAATCGCTTTCCGAGCAAAACACTTCATCGTTTGCCTGCAATCGTGTAGCTCTTGGTCAAAAGTGTGATTCGTCACAAACGCAGAAGGACAGAGTAAAGGAGGAATTTGACGCTTGACACACGTAGCAATTTGATCTTCTGGTAAAAAATGCTAGTGATTTCTAAAATGAAAATGCTATAAAACTTTAGGAAATTATTATTAGCCGGATGTTAAAAACACACAATCGTAACCTTCAGTGAGAAGGCTAACTTGAAAGAGGTTTAATACACTAAAACTAGATTAACTATTTTTTGGCAGTATAGTCTAATTCCAAACGAATAGAAATCAAATAAAAATAGAGAGGTTCTCCGTAGAAATTAAATTCTCTTCGACAAAACCAACCCCAATTATACTTCTGTTTTCTTCAAAAGATGATCTAGAAAAGTTGCCTAAAAGTTAGGTTTTTATACAGAGAATATAAATTGGCAACTTTCCCCAAAACTTCTTCGTAAGAGCAAAGTTTACAAATAAGCAAACTCAGGATAAAATAATGTGCTATTGATTCTTTACCAGAGGAGGCTCAGGCGGAAGAAAAGACGAATATAGTTAGAGAAACAATAAATAATAAATTGATGTGAAGTCATGACAGCCGAGTTCTCAGACTAAGTGAACTAACGAACACGGCCATAATGGCCTCTTCAAAAGGGGAAGCGACACGCAGACACATGGCCGGCTTATTCTAACAGAAACAACCAACACAGAGACAGAAAACCGAAAGCTTGGGACCTTTTGCCGCAGGAGAAAGTGGAGCCATTCCCCGCCGAAGGAAGTGGACCTAAGCATTAATAATGAGGCAGGAAGCCCTCGATTCAGCTCTTTTCCAAAGGGAAGGCACAACTTCAGAAAGCCTCCGGTATGTGCGTGCATGTGGGTGGCGATACCGCAATCCAATCAGTCCTATGCATAAACACAAAGTAACGATGACGGAAGACGGCTTTACAAACTTCAGAGCAACTTTCGTCATCAAAATGTGATGTGGATATTTGACATTTAGATAATGAAGAGGTTCAACGAAAAGACGAATTTCATCATCATGAGAAATGGCTGTAGATGAAACAAAAAATGATTCAATGAGCACCGAAACCTTGTCTATTAAAAGGGAAATACAACTCAGCCCAAACCACTGAGATTAGTTGTTTTAGTGAAGATTATTACTGAAAAAAAAATAATAAAGTGACTCTGAAATATATTTCAAAAGTATCCTCTTGCTTGTTTTTTTTATGTGTAAATCTAAATCGAAAACATGGGTGCAATAGCTCAAAACAACAGCAACAGCAGTCAGAACAAAAATAAGAGTGTTATGACAGACTAACACTACTACAGCAGTAGTAGTATAAATGAAGCAAAAAAGAAACTTGCTGTCATTGTGGAGTCTGGCGCCTAGGCATTCCAGTACAGATGTCAGGAAGCAAGGCGCTCATTGATTCACGTATCATCCAGACAGCGTCGCTGCCTCGCTGAATCAGTCAATCCGAAGTTTCGCTTCCCGGGAGACTTAACTGAATCGGAAACGATCCTTTGGCAGAGTCGCCGGTTCGCTTGCACATTTCTCTTCAAAGTAAGACAAATGAACTGCGACTCTGCCAGAGGGACTTAGTGTTTTCACAGGGAATTACGTCAGGGAGGCGTATACGCACTTTTATTTTGTAGTAACAAGGAGCGTGAATGGAATTTTAGTTCTTGTAAATTTAAGAGAAAATACATCTTGCAGATACTCTTTGGTAATGGAACTTGTCCGATGCAGAAGTAGATCGATAAATCACTTGAAGGTTCATCAATTAGTTAAAACAAACTCTCTCTCTCTCTCTGAAGTCCTTTCCCGTCTAGGTTAACTACGTATCATCATTTTTACGCCCTCGTGCAATTTATGGACATCAGTCATATTTGTCTGTGGTATACGAGATTTCCAAGGGTAGTTTTGACACAAATGAAAATGGTTGCATGTTTCCTTCTAAATACGCATAAAATCTCATCCCCATTTAATCATTAACTCATTCGAAGAGAATTGCAAGTAAAAAATGAGAAGGTCTGCGTTGGCCTCTCTACCTTAAATTTTACTCTTCTTTTCCTCAAAAAAAATGTAATTGTCGGTTTCTAAAATTCTATATATTTGAATTACTATTTGAATTCCTAAACCAATTAACACAAAGCAGTCATACTTAAACAAAATAAATCACGTGAATTACTATAAGCTCAAAAGGCCCGAATATTTTTTATGAAAAGTGTATGTTTTGTAATCTGTCACTATCACACAGATGTTTCCATCTCCACAAAACAATACAAATTTAAAGCTCCAAATTCGACTCCTCATTCGCACGTACTTCATAAAAGCGTCGGGTAATTGTTCGCTGTTTGTCCTGGACTTTATGAAACAGTTTTAAGACTAATGGAGTCATTTTGAAAGTTATTTAGCGAGTTGGACCCTAACGAATGTGCTTAAAACTAATTGCATTACACTCAGCTCAAATGACTACTATTCATTGATTCGCCTTCATTTTCATCTGTTGGAACCAAAGTCATGTGGGCTCGCACGTAAGCGTGATTAATCATTTCGCTGCACAGCCATTTCCATCGGGGTCGCGTATTTCTAGTGTGTTCTAATGTGGTAATGATGTTGTTCAGTTGCATCATTTATATGAATGATATTCACGCACGCTTGCAACAATCAATTACAAACTGAATATATCAACAATGTTGATGCGGAATTCAATTATGGTTCAAAGGTATAGAGCCGGCCTTATGTCAGCACGGGCTCTTGACCGATAGAGATTCATAAGTGATGGTAAGGTGTTTGATTGATTGAGAGGTCTTGGGTAGAGTTCTAGACTCAGTCCAACCAAATCCATTGGTTTTCCTTCTCGCAGACGGCTTCACATTTGCGGCTTCTTACACACAGTACTTCCGGATTACTCCCCCTCCCCGATGTTCGGGAACTTTTAGCTGCTCATCATTTTCTTTTAACTTTCGTAGTAAAATTCAATCTCCAAGACTGAAGGAGACGTCAGTTCTTCAGACAGGAACTTTATTAATTAAAACATACACAGGAGCGATACCAAAGCTCGAGTCTCAAAGACACCAAGGTTACGAGGGAACAAGCAGTAAGGATTGTTATATCAAGACACCAAGGCTACGAGGGAACAAGCAATAAGGATTGTTATCTGTTATGATCGGCCTGTTCATGCACAGCAGCCCTAAGAAAATGTCAAATCTCTTTACAAACACCAAATACACAGCATATTACTCATGTTCATGCACAAGAATTCCCGATATGGGTCAGATATGAATAAAACTAAGATAACAGTAAGTACAAATAAGTAACATTAGTTTGAGAATAACATAAGAAACGTTTCAGTAAAAGGATAACATTAATAATATAAGAAACCCAAGTTTATCAACGTCACCAGACGACTTTTGGAAACGTTGTGGAACTAAACCCTTTTTCACAGGTGTCACAATGAAGAATTATAATATTGAAGATATTGATATGAAGATCTCTAGCCTAATTAAAAGGAGAGAGAGAGAGAGAGAGAGAGAGAGAGAGAGAGAGAGAGAGAGAGAGAGAGAGAGAGAGAGAGAGAGAGAGAGAGAGCAAACGAATCTTCACAGTTTCTTCAGAAAAGGAAAAATAAGTGAAAAACCAAAGGAAATGAAATTGACTAACAGAGACAATGACAGTAAATACGTTTATTGAAAATAATTGCAAACAGAAAATAAATTCTTTGGATCCCAGTAAAGTTAGACCCTGGGAATCATAATGCAAGAAATATTGTGACCCAAGATGCAAAACAGGAAAATGAAAAAGAGCATACAATGCAGTAAAGCATGTTCTCGAATTCAACAATAAATTGAATTATTAAATAATCTCTCTCAATTTCCTATTATACTAATTGCTGATGTTAGCTGCCTGGACGAATAAAAGAAGAGCTGCCAATGTGACAGCAACAGCATTTCATCTGATACATATCTGGCGGTGGAGGTAGGGGGCGGAGTGGCATTAAACCTGCCATGCCAAATCTAGCAAAATCTTTTCGGAAGAAATAGACCAGAGAATACATTTTAAGCATTCAAAAATTAAAAAAAAACATAACAGTACCTAAACGGTCATTCCAATGTCTAGTCACTTATATTGCCGCCGCAAAAACCAAAGAAATATGAAACTGGTTCAGGCAATGTGGCAGGCTTTCCCTTTCCTTTTTCTCCCCTGTTGCCAAATCTGAGAAAGAATTACCTAAGAGGATTAGGGTGGCTGCGGCGGTCCAGGAGAGGGCGCACTGGACCAGTTATCCCGGCGGAACATGGGCGAGATGAAATGGCACAAGTCAGGAAACCTTGCAGTGGTCAGAATACATTAGATTCCCCGAATGAATTGCGTCATGATTCTGCACAAATCAGAAAATCCAATTCAATTCTGGTATATTGCGAAATAAAAGCTTCTATGGACTAATGGAGCTAAACGGGAAATATATGGACAACAAATGCGAGGCCGGCGAATAATAAAACAGAATAAATAAATAAAAAAGTGTGCGGGAGGCCAGGGAAGTAAAGAAAAAAAGAAAAAAGAAAAATACAAAATGCCAAATTTCAATAGGTAATCTAACAAGGGGCGAAAAGTAATTCGAGGTCAATAGAGTCGATTATAGGCTCGCAAGAAAAATAGGAACAAAATCTGGGTAAGTGCCAGATTAACTAAACAGAAACAACGAGAAAATCCCCCAGAAATAAAAATGTATAAAGATAATTATAGAGAAGGAAAATAAGAATAACCAAAAAGTGGAAACAAGTGACGTGACAGTAAACCATAGAAAAAGGTATTTTAAAATACTGCAAGATACCTTTACAACAATGTACGAAAGCCTCAAATAAAACTGACGTAGATAAATTCTGGAGCAAAATAGAAAGAGAAGTAGACATAAATAAACAACGAAACAGAAAAAGGAAAACTGTTTTGAATGACTTGATGTTACAAGCTCCTGTCGCACTGTCGAAGGCATCAGTTTTTGTAAATTTCACATTCGACATTCCTGCTGTTTGGAACAGAAAAACCCCACAGTTTCCTCCAAACACCAGAATTCTGCTAAATGTTTAACTAACTACGCTCAAAAAGAGCAAAAAAACACATCCATAAAAGAAAGGAATCCGACAGGGTTCATAAGAGCAACACATTTTTCGCAAACATTCCAGTCTCAAGCTTTCATAAAAGAGAGAAGCGAAATTTATGCCAAGAGGCCATGAGCGTGATAGTAAAATAACGAAAGAAGTGTGTACAAAAA
Organism: Macrobrachium nipponense; assembly: GCF_015104395.2. Taxonomy (NCBI): domain Eukaryota; kingdom Metazoa; phylum Arthropoda; class Malacostraca; order Decapoda; family Palaemonidae; genus Macrobrachium; species Macrobrachium nipponense. The sequence goes on from NC_087201.1 coordinate 103,972,569, forward strand.
TCTCCGTGTGGAATTTATGACAGTAATTTTAACCGCATTACGGGAGTTGGGCAAGATAGCCGAGAGTTACTGTACCACCTGAAAAATTTCCTTTTCTTGCGGGTATTCGCCGACGCAGAGTTCAAACCCTCTCTGCTTATCTATTTCTATGTATGTACGTATGTATGTATATATGTGAGTGCTCTCTTAAGATTCATACAAGACCATACATAAATATTGAAAGAGCGATTACATTATAAACAACTATAACGAACTATATACGGCCGAAACATCTCTATTTCCGCATGAAAAAGGAATTCTGCTACAGTAGAGTGCGGGGAAAAAATAAAGCAACTCGTGAATAACATGTTTTATATTAACCACGAAAACGTGTTCCTTCAATAATCATAACTGTCAGTTCCAGACCCTTTTACTGGTCCAGAAAAACATACAAAACATTCAAGACCAAAACTAGCGTTGGAATACTTTCATACATTAATACACATAATTTGAATCTCTCTCTCTCTCTCTCTCTCTCTCTCTCTCTCTCTCTCTCTCTCTCTCTCTCTCTCACACACACAATTTTTTTAAAACATTACTGCAAACGCAGAAGCATCCTACTCGAGCCGGACGATCATTTTGTTAACTGTTGATTTATTGAATGGGAGCACCGTTATAAGTACTGTAAATTGAAGTTTTCCTCTGTAAGAAGTTTTCAAAAAAGTATAGATCAAGTAATGGTCTATTTAGAAATGAGTTAAAATATTTAAATAATGAAATTACACAGTATCTAGCAGAGTATTTCATTGCCTTAAAAATGCTTAGTATATAGTATTTCTATAATGGCCTTACAATTATCACTTGTACATTTGAAAATTAATTCATAATTCTGAAATGAACTAAATGGTTTCAACCAGTGCTATATGTATCTTCAAGGCTCTCTAAGGGACATCGATCAAATGCCAAGCACAACCCTTCACTTATTATAAACACTTGGGAAAGTTATTTTGTGCAGGAAACGATGGCGCAAATATCAGACAACCTGTTATTTGGGAAGGGCCGTTCCACGAGATAATCAGCTACTGACCACTCCAGGGACCCCCGAGAAAACATGATTGCAGGAGATTGAAGGGCTCTGTTACCTATTTTGTACTTTTGTAGAAATGTAATCTACAGTGGTTCCAAAACGAAAAGCTGCGACCACCTTGGGCATCACAGGATACTGCATATTGATCATGATATTGCAGCTTAAATTCAAATACGCTTTAAACCCTACTAGCGTTTTCGAAAGTAGAAAACTTTGATTTTAAGCTTTGAGAAGCAGTATGGTGAAACAAGTACACAGCTAATTAGTCTTAATCTAAAAGCTAACGAGACAAATAACGTTCTTGTTCATTAAAATTTCACGATCGGTTTATTTGCTAATAAGTCTAACCTAACAGCACAAAGTTAATTGCAATAGTTAACTGTCTAGGCTTTGGAGCCACGAAATCTTGATAAACCCTGGGCGTCGAGGGACGAAAAATTCCGCGGACCACTGATTTATTTAATGTGACAGAGTTATGTTGAGGAATCACTAAAATGACGCTCAAATACATGCACGACTAGTAACCGTATGCTCTTATAGATGCATTACCAAGAGAACAACGGTTGTATGCTAAAGTTAGTGACAGCAGATGCCAACCTACTTAAGAGAAATCTCGCTAATGACACTGGTCATTGAGGGATGCTGTCAAGATTTGATTGTTGCTGCTGGTCATACTGCCGCTCCATTAACGTGTGAAACAGGGGAACAAAGGTGAGATGGCCAAATCTCCATCAGACACTATACAGTGAACGTAAGAGAAAATATACGCTACGCTCCAAGAAATAGTACTAGCTAAGCAAGGTACAGAAACATTAAAATAACAATGAACGTGTTCAGCCCGCCCCCAAACCGCTGTAATTATTTAGTTAGTCCATTTGGTATGAAGAATGTAATACCGATGCAATGATCTGAATTCTTTTGGGAGCACATAAGATTTTCATGGCTTCTGAGTGTATATGAATAACAGAGCACGTGCATGCACATCACTCAGTTACAGGAAAAAGATCAACATTTTCCGATTCTTAGTAATGTTACATATGAAAAAATTTCCTTCTTCAATCTATGTTACGTTAAAATAAAGAGACAATCATGAAAGTCAACAAATTCGAATGCTCACCTGCATTTTTCTAGGAAATGCCAATAAAAGGCTCAGAATTAGAAGACTCCTAAGATCTATATATCATAACAAACTATTAAAACTGTTCGAAATACTATCTATAGCCTTTATACAAATATGCGAGTGGAATTTGAAAAATGGCATATACAAAATAAATCAGTTCTTTGTTTACAGTAGCATTTGGTCGTTTGTTTAAGTGCAACATTGTTGAAACGAAAAACAAGGCAATAAATTTTGAGGAAAGTTATTAATAATCCGCACGGTTTTATGTAAGCGTCAGTAAACAATATCAATGATGAAATATCGCTATAATTTACGGACATTCCCTTTGGGGCATAAATGAATAAGTTTGTACAAAGCACAATGTTCTCATTCTGTCATTCATATGGTTATACTTCGGAAGACATTCGTAAGTAAACAATAATCCTGAGAACATTCAATATATTGATCAAACTTGCAATCAATGAAGAATAATGATGATAATAATAATAATAATAACAATGATAATAATATGTATTCGGCAAGGAGACTCTCTCTCAAGCATACTTTATTAAAAATAATGGCTATCTCAGCAGCGTACGCTTGTAGAGATTCTTCTCTATTTTCCGAATAGCAGCCTTTTCCGTGCTACTTCAACAGGCTAGTGGAACGCCTGTGGAGGTCATTATCAAATACAGTAGAGTCAAGATTGGTGTATATATTTCTATTATATTTTTTACAGGTAAACTATGATACCATAGTTATACAAGTCAATAGCGTCTGGAGTTATCAGACATCCCTTAAGCTCGCTATAAGAGAGAGAGAGAGAGAGAGAGAGAGAGAGAGAGAGAGAGAGAGAGAGAGAGAGAGAGAGAACGCTATTGACTTTTATAACTATGGTATCACAGTTTACCTGTAAAAACTATAATAGAAATATATACACAAATCTTGACTCTACTGTATTTGATAATGACCTCCACAGGCGTTCCACTAGCCTGTTGAAGTAGCACGGAAAAGGCTGCTATTCGGAAAATAGAGAAGAATCTCTACAAGCGTACGCTGCTGATATAGCCATTATTTTAAAAAATATTAATAATGGTCAAAATCAGATTGCCAGTTAACTGGCAGATTGGCCAGTATGGAACATGTAACATTTTGAGTGCTCCAGAAAAAGCCCACTCCTTGGGCATAAGGCCATTGCATAATTTCAGGCCTATCTTCCTGAAGAGAGCCTTGATACCAATTCCCGTCGGAACCCTCTCCTCCATGGGAGGCCAAAGGGTGCCCACTATCCAGATGGGAAGATCTTTTTCTAGGCTGCCTCAACCATGGGACCCCTGAGACACCCTTAGGGGCTGGAGACCAACCTACAAGAATGTCTTTCCGAAAAAAAAAAAAAGGGGTCCACCCTTAGGGGCTGGAGACCAACCTACAAGAATATCTTTTAAAAAAAAAAAGTCCTTTCCCTCACCCCCTGTGTTCATGGTGTATGTACTGGCAGGTTCTCTGACCCACTTTACAAAGACATCTTGGAGGAAAGGTTAGAGACCCCCTAAAAGAGTGCCTTCCATAGGAGGCCTTGAACCCCATACCCATGGTGAGGCCCACTTCCAGGGCTGCCTCCTGGCCTGACAAGTGTCCTTGAACCCTTCTGAGAAGACAGTCATGGAGGAATAAATTTCTGCTGGGGTGCCCTGGGGCCCTCTGGGAAGGCATTTTTGGTAGGGGATCAGGACTCTCTTCCCTTAGAAGCCTTTTCTTACTCTCCCATTATACAGTCCTCCTCCAGGGATGAAGCCCTACCTGGCAGGATCCTCGTCTCCCTCCTGAGAACACATCCCCAGAGAAGTCCCTCCTACAAGGACACTTTTCAGCTGGCAGGATACCCAACTTCCTCCTAGAAAAGTAACTCCAGAGGAGGGCATCTCTTCTAGGTATGCCCTGACCTGGGCTACAGACCTTTTTCAATGGACCCCTTGCCTAGAAAGCACTTGAATCACACCCCATGGTGAAAAACTCCCCTGGGATGCCTCCTGGCCTGGTAACAGCCCTGCTCCCCTCTAAGGATAACCTGGTTCCCTCATGGAAGATAGGTATCTCCAAGGGATGCCTATCCCTTGAAAGGCTTGGTCAGCTACCAAGTGAGGTGCACTTCCACAAATACCTCCTTGCCTGGCAGGAACCCCACTACCTTCAAACGAGACTGCAATGTGAAATGGTCTCACTCCTTGGGGTTCCCTGGCTCCTTCAGAAAGGGTATATCTCGAGGGTCTAGAGACCCTTTTCATGGGATCCTTTACATAAGACTTCTTGTCTCCACCCTTTGAAGAGGCTCTCCTAAGGGAAGCTTCTTGACCTTGTAGGAATCCTTCCCTCCTGGAAAGGCAGTTCTGAAGCAGGACCTCCCTACTGGTGTGCCCTCGCTCTCTGGTCTGGGAAGAAAATCTCTGGGGGAAGAATTAAGGTACTCCTCAATGAATGGCTTTCACCCTTGACGTAATGCATCCTGGGTTGACAAAAGAAATACAAGAGGCATTTTAAGACTAAACAGGTGCCCATTTATATTCTTGTCCTTATATCATTTCACGTACCACTATAGTGTAAAAGAAGAGAGAGAGAGAGAGAGAGAGAGAGAGAGAGAGAGAGAGCGATTCGTAGAGAGAGAGAGAGAGTTAATATTTCTTATTTATTTTTCCTTTCCAATAAAGTTTTCTAATAATAATAAAGGGTTAAAATGTGACAGCCAATACACTGTTTCACACTGTAACATTTACTCAGCATATATCAGTACAATACCATCCTTTCCTCACCATTTTTTGCATTAATATCTATGAAAAATATTTTATGGCTAACCTAGAGACCCTTCTAAAGCAATCCCTTCCTTACAAAAGCTGGGCATTGTCTGGGATAACTTTTCAGCTTGTAACAGGCCTTCCTTCCTCGTGGGAAGACAACCCCTGAGAAGACCCCACTAGAGAAATTTCTCTTATTCCCTAAGAGAAAACATCTTTGTGGAAGAGGTTAAACACCCATGAGAGATAATTTCCACAGGAAGTATTTGCTCCACCCCTGAAGTGAGGCCCTCCTAGGGAAGGTTGGCCTGAGGAGGATCTCCTTGCCATGAGTTCCCTGGATTCCTCTGGAGAGGTATCCCAGAGAGAGGGTCTCCCAACTGGGTTGTGTTGTCTAAAATGTTGTGACTGACATATTTTTAAAAAATGCTACATGAAGGACCTTGGAATCAAACCTCTAAATAGCAATAGCAAGTCCATAGAGAATCAGTATGATGAAATCAGCAGCGTCTTGGAAGCATTCTTCCTTCAAAAGAAGCTCCCGAGTTTTGGAACCTTGCTTTATTCTAATACTCTGAGACCATTAGCTCGGTTCCAAATGGGCCTTATTCCCGATACAGAAATGTTTCACAAAAATAAGCAGAAAGCTGAAGGTTTTAGATCTTACTATAATGGACGTAATGTCTGTCTGTCTGTCATTCAATCACTGCCAAACAGCTGGTTCTATGGGCATGAAACATGGCAGGGTTATAGTAGGGACCCCTAAGATGGTTTATAATGGGGTTTAATCCTACCCCCCCCCCCCCCAAGGAGGTAGAGGTGAGAAGGGATTCCCTGAAACGGAGCTGGTTCTGCCCGTGAAACGAGGCTGGTTATGCCCGTAGGCTCAGTTACTATGCATTTTCATACATGATTTCTGTATGAATGTTCCGGGACAATTAATGAGTTCTCGGAAATCAGAACTGAAAACTAAACTGAAAAGCGATTGCCTGCTTTTGAAACAAAAGAGTTGGCTTTCCTACTGCTGACATTTACTTAACGAGCGAAAGCACACGCGATATAAACTGAAACAATCTGGAATAAACTTCTTGAAAGTCTTCGAAGATCTTAAACCTTACAGGTAACGTTCCATATTTCATCTTGAGGAAATCTCCCAGGGTCCGGCATAAAATTTAAACCAAGCCGTCTGACTCGTACAAGCGGGACCTCTGTGAGGACGGTTCATGATTGTGGCGTCATGTGATTATTGATTATTGTTGTATATTTTCATTTAAAATTCCAGAAACTTTCAGATTTACCTAGCTGAAAATAAGAATATCTAATTTGTTTATATGTATATACATATAATCTAAGAATGACTTATGAAGAAATGATGTGGAGACTCCGTGAAGATTTATCCAAATATTTTAATTATTGGGATGAATCTAGAGGGAAGTTTTTCTTACTCAATGATACGCATAAGTGCGTTGGAACTTGGAACATGAGAGAGAGAGAGAGAGAGAGAGAGAGAGAGAGAGAGAGAGAGAGAAATTAAAATTAAACTGAATAATATAATGTATGTCCATGCTACACACACACACACACAACCACAAATTTTCATGATACACACAGACGCAGACACAGACACACACACACACACACACACATAGAAATCTGTGGTTGCCAATATCAAATTGGATAACTCCTGAACAAAGGTACAGGATTTTCTGAAACCTCAACAATACGTTGCTTAATGTTTCTTAAATTATATTACCATATTCATTATGTTATCAATATAATCCAAAAATTCATTTAGTACCTCTTCAGACCCTGGCATTGAGTTCCTTGTGCACATCAATTTTTAACAGTCGAACCCCACCCTCAAGAAAATTCCTGGCTAAGCCCTTGTCAGGTGGGCCATGGTTGGTTGCTGTATTCTCTCAGATCTAGTAACGCCTGGTAAAGCTAGTTTTATGTCTGCGTGTCTAAAAATAGAGATGAAGTCGGAAACAAGACATACAAGTATAAAAGAGTAGGTTAGTTCAAAAATTCCTATTTTGTTCTTGGCCTCTGACACCGAGTGTTACGCTGTTGTGCAGTTTTATTACTCTGATATTTATGTATAGAAGGGTCCTACAGAGTCAGTTTTTCTTTTTTAAGTTGGACGAAATGAGAGTTGGTAATTCTGTAATTCTTATTATTTTGTTTCTTTTACAAGCGTTTCAGTATTCATTACGTATTCGAAAGTTTGCTTTATTATTTTTTTTTATATAAATAACTGTGATGTAAAAAAATTAGTATTAATCATCCAAGAATGGACCATATCTAATCTACTTTTACCGTAGTTTTCTATATAAAAAAAAAAGACTAATAAACTGACATGAAATTTAGGCTGCCAAGCCAAGCTGTGGGGGGGAGGGGATTAGTTTCAGCTATTCAGCGCTTAAGACAGTGGAGATGGAGTTAGAGTGGCTAGACAAGATACATGAATATGAAGTATAGAGATCCAAAGGTGGAACTGAGAGAACCCCTATAGTTGCACTTAGAAGTAAAAATTAGAGAAGCTGGACACGAACACTAAAAAATAGAAGCAAGAATGGAGGTAGAGCAAAAGGCTCAAAAGTAAATGCAACTAAGGGCCGACGGGACGCTACAAACACCCTTTAGTAATACCCAAGGCCAATATAGTGTATTAGCCTTGGTAATACCGGCAACGTAAACGTCAGGTGCGCTGACGGCACTCACCTCAAACCAACAACAATCCTCCAAAATAATTCTGCCATGCCGTTAAGAATATTGGATAATGGAATAAACCAATATCATAGTTTTGAATTAATCTATTTAACCAGAAATAGAATGCTTCAATTCCTCCTGCAAATCCTAAATTTTAATCTAGTTACTTATCTCGAAGATTATAATTCATTACCTTATCCATTTTTGTACAGTTTTGACTAACGTCAAGGTTTAGACTTGCAATTTTGAAGGTCTGAAAAAACAGCCAAAATGATCTGCAGGGAAGAAGTATGCAATGAACAGACATATTTCTGTTAAAACAAAAAGGGCTAACACCATTCTACATGAATTGTTGTCATCTTGTATCTTCCAACTTTAAAAACATTTTTTTAAATCCTGTCCCGCCTTTCCAGAAAATATGAACACTGCTTACCAACGCCAACAACCAACCCCCCCTTACATAAAACTAATCTTTCAAGGTCGAAATTTGCAAAATAGAGGAAATATTTAAATCTACAGACATAACCATTCCTATCACTTGTTTTACGAAATAAATAACTTATACTTCATATACGTTACAATACTAAGTATACCATATACCTGTACAAATCATCTTGAAGTTTTGAGAGATGCTATACATTAGTTTTCACTCATTTTTGTTTGTTTGTAAATCAGCATCGAAGTCAGAAGTGGCTACGAAATCCAAACGTAAACACTGACACTTAACGATCTCAATCACCTTTAGGTTATTAACTTAATTTCCGAGTCTAGCTGACACTGACATTATACTTGTCCCCTGTTCAAGATATCAGATTTTTGTTATAAATGAAGGATATGACCCAACTTTACCGCATAACAACCTTTAGATTAATTTCAAGCCTGGTAAGACGAAAACATACTCTAGGTCTCTTGTTGCATCGGCGCCGCCCTACCACTATTAAACTCTTCATTCGCCTTCTTACATGATAAAGTATGCCCAACGCTT
>NC_087201.1:103986219-104007519 GCF_015104395.2 Macrobrachium nipponense
AAAAAAACAGTGAAAGAGGTAGAAATCCTACCTACAGTCCGTAGGAGGAGGAGGAGGAGGAAAAACTGTGGTAACCAATGTATAATTGAGCTCCAAAAATACATTGCTGGCATTAACATTCTCTCTCAAAATATCCAGCTTTCTACCCCACCACCATCCCGAGCATCTACATACACCAGAATCCCTGTTCAATGTCACACAGGCATTGATGGTTATGGGGAGGCCGACTTTCAAACGCCACCAAATAATAATCGTGATTTAGAACTGGTAATGATTCTGCCCTGTCTATCTGCTCTCCTCTGGCTACATAAATATCCTAGCATTGTATCTCTAACCATTACTTATTTGACAGTCAACAATTCTAAAAAAGCATCAATAAAGTTTTCCATGAGCTGGGAAATTTGCTCATTTACTGTTCCGAAAAAAAAGATAAATAAAAAACTACACAAAATTGATTCAACTAAAAATGTCTAAAATATTCAACACAATTAATATTGTTGTTGTTATTATTGTTGTTATTATTATTATTATTATATTATTATTATTATTATTATTATTATTATTATTATTATTATTATTATTATTATTATTATTATTTCAGGGTGCTACTAGAGTCGTCTCCTTTCCAAATGCGGGTATTCCTAGATATTTCCAATGGGGATGTTGACATAATCAGACGAAAATGGTTGACTTTAAACACAAAATTCACCAAAAATTTTAGACCGCTATCCTCGTAGCAGTCGGTGTTTTCGATAATTCCCTGATGTCAGTTATTCTGTTTCTTGTTTACATTCTTAGTTCCCTGTTTCATTTTTATTTGTTTTCGTACGATCTTGATTTTACAGGAATACACGTCAGCGTGCATTTCTTTTGTGGATTACGTATTTCGTAGCTTTTGTATATTTATTTATTTTAACAAGATACAATGCATTAGTATTACTGTATTTTTCATCAATAATACACATTCCTTTTCCCTCTTATCTGCTTTGCTCTTTTCAATTCTTGTGTATAATAATAATAATAATAATAATAATATAATAATAATCTAATAATAATAATAATAAATAATAATAATCATAATAAGAATTAATAATAATAATATGTTTTGATAAAAATGAATGGCAGCATCAGTGGAATTGATTTTATATATGGTTTTTTCAATTATTCTTATTATTCTCTTCTCATCAGGGCTGATATTTGCTAATAGCTGGCCGATGTTCATATCTTGGTTAAAGAAACCAATATATGAACATCGGCCAGCTATTAGCAAATATCAGCCCTGATGAGAAGAGAATAAATAATAAGGAGAAATGAAAAGACCACATATAAAATCAATTCCACTGATGCTGCCATCATCTTTAACAAAACATGTTTGAGAGGGTCTCCTACCTTTAAATAATAATAATGATAATAATAATAATAATTCCTCTTCGTAAAGCTCAATCCGTTACTAACGGTTATATGTGAGTGAAAACCTGGACATTTTTCCCACGAAAAACTAGAGAACGAGATAATATTGGCGATGATGATTTAGTTGAGATTGTTAATCATTAAAGGCAGCAGTAACAAACTTGACAACAATGATGCTCATGACATGAATGGTAATGATAATGATGTCATCCAGTAAGTTTCTGTGGTAATTGTAATATTGATCGTGATGATAGCAATAGAAGTTGACAATAGTAACACTGAAAACCAATAACATCGTAGCAATAATAGCGCGGTTCAATAACTAATTTCATTATATAAAAAAAATCGGAAAAGATGGTGAACCAAAACTGTCAGTCATTCACCTCCAGACTAGTGTCAAATATGTTGACAATTGATAAAGTGCCGGCTTCAAAATAAAGTCGTACGAAATGCACTGCATAAAAGGTCAGAGGATGAGGTGAATGTTTCTGAATAATGTATTTTTCCAAGCACATGCTAACGGGACGGGCAACTTCATAGGCTGAAGCTCTAGTAAACATGAGCGGAGAGCTCCACCACTCACCCACAATGTGTGTTTGCGTGGGTGTCTGTATGTGTACACACACACACACACACACACACACACACACACACACACACATATATATACATATATATATATATATATATATATATATATATATATATATATATATATATTGGCTGTGTAGTACAACTCTCAGTTCATTTTTTATTTGAGTTTCAATCTCAAATACGGCTTAAAACTGCTAAGACACTTTACCTGAAATATAACAAGAGTCATTTGTCAGCTAGTTACAGTAAATTAAAAAATGCCAAATTCTTATATCCAAGATGCAAGAGATCCACTATGCCAGAATGTCAAGCAATCTCTAAAACTAGTTATATATCTTGGGGTCAAGGGAGTGTTCCAATTTTTTTTCTTTTTAGAAGGAGGTAATCAAATACAAAATAATCGATATTGGGGTGGTGACAATGAGAATATATTAATTACAGGGTTTGCAATCATATTACCAGTACCTTAGATGATAATTTAGAAGTACAACTTTATAGTAAATATCTTCTGCATTTCCAATGACAACCCAATAAAGAAAGTTGCATATTCCGTCCGTGATTAGGATCTGTACTAAGACTTACTTCCAAAAAAACCTCTTTGGAAGGAAAAATGAGGTCATACTTGGAATCAAGACATTAAGAGGTCAAGGAAATTTGAATTGAGGCCTTAAATATTTTAAATATTTAAGTAAAGCACTTTGCGTGTGTGTGTGTGTAAAAGTGAGTCTCATGGCACAGTTTATTTGCGAGAGAAGAAAAAGTATGGCTCTTATAATATATAGTAGACCACCTCAATACAAAATCAACAAAGAAACAAACAAAACATATCAGGGCAACCATATATACTCCAAAAGTAACAGTAATTCATAACAAAGAAGGACCCCAAAACGCAACCTGAAAGTTTCTCCGAGTGAACAGGAACGACACAATGGGAGGCAGTAGGCTTGGCAAGATTTAAAAAGCATCTCTAGGGGCTGACCCGTCAACGGGGGAGGACTGTAAATGAGGACTTGGACTATCAAACAACAAATCAAGAGAATAACAGAAAGGATGAAATGAAAAAAAAAAGAAAAAAAACCACATTGTGACCCACTGGCTCTCCCACCAGGCTCCTTGAGCCTGTCATAGACCTCGTGTGATCAAGGCATAAGGTAGTCAATAGTGATTATCAATAGTGATTACCTATATATGTAGTAATGACTAGACCTACAGCAAGCCATACCGTAGAGGACTGACAGCGGGTTTGTCCTGCTAGACTGGACGGGCGCTCCTGTCGGGTAAAAAAATACCCACACAAGCACATTTCAAGAGGACTGTAAAGAATGGTTACGTAATCAGTCACGTATCATACGTACACGGGAGAAGACGTAGCATTGCTACAGCAACGTGTGGATGGTCAATTTCCTCTTTCCTCACATTGTATAATCTATGGATGGTTACATAACGGCAACAAGTAAGAAAAAGTGCGATAATAGCAGTGCTATTATTACAAGAGGGAGAGGAGCCTGAAATTAGCATGAAAAAGCGTGATTTAAGGGTGATGACATGGGTGAAAAACGGAGAAGTTTTCGCACATGTCTTTGTTGAAGGAACTGTAGGAAAATAACCCAGATGATTTCAGAAATTATTTACGAATGACTGACGATGCCTTTTAGCACTCGTGTCTCCCAAAATAACAATGAAAAATACAGTTGCTCTGCTAGTCCATCTCCCCAAACCACACAATGGCGGGGGATAATGCCAGTCTTGGCCAGACTGCCTGTCCGGTTGAACATGTCGGAAAGATGAGAGGACTGGCTAATCTCGCCGGGTTTGTCATCTTTACCCCAACCATACACTTCAAAGATTGGCCGGTTCATGCCAATCTCGGTCAAATCAGCGTCAGCCCTTTACGAGTATGGCTTCCTTAATGCGTAAAAGTTCACTGATCGAGTCAGCGGTGTTGGGAACATCTTACTGCCTGGCAATCACCGACAATCTTTTAGGCATTCACGTTATAGATAATATGTGAATTAAGGTCGATAGAATTCTCTCTCTCGGTCTCCTCTTATTTTCTGAACTAAAAGTACTCGACTTTATCTCTCTGCACTCAAGCTTAAACGCTACGGGAGTAAAAAAGGTAGGGTGTATCTCCATTAGCTGAGGCCTAAACAAAAAGTAACTTTTCATAACTATTTTCTTTTAAAATCCAATATCTCCTGAGTTCGTCGTAATATGTGAAGTCACTGCTTTCCGTGTAGTCTGTGCAGGTAATAAGAAATGCGGGAAAACGTTAAAAAAAAAAATGTTTTAATAGCGGGTGACTGACTGTGCTGCCTTATAGGCCAATTTGAATAAATAAAAGACGACAGGTTGTTGAAGGAAAATGTTTATATAATATAAAACCTCTAATCACCAGCAGAGTTAAACATGCTATGATTTGGTTACGTCCGCACTACATTAGGACATGCCATAAACACAAGACAGCAACCCATCTCTAACATATTAAAAAACGGCTGAAGATAAAGTAAACGACATTAAGTGGAGACCTTAAGTGGTGAATGAATCTTTGGTCAATACTGAATAATTATATGAAGAACTGTTAGAACTATCAATAAGTCATTTACTTCTATTCAACTTGTTTGCTTGTTTATTTGTATGGTGTTTTTACGATGCATGGAACCAGTGGTTATTGTTTCTTTATTTGATTTGTTTGCAGGGTGCTTTTATGTTGCATGGAACCAGTGGTTATTCAGCAACGGGACCAACGGTTTTACGTGACTTCCGAACCACGTCAAGAGTGAATTTCTATCACCAGAAATACACATCTCTAACTCCTCAGTGGAATGCCCGAAAATCGAACTCGCGGCCACCGAGGTGACAGGCATAGACCGTACCAGCCACGCCTCCGAGACGCTCAGTGGTTATTCAGCATCAGGACCAACGGCTTTACGTGACTTCCGAACCACATCGAGAGTGAACTTCTATCATCAACGTGTTTGCGATGTGTGTGGTACGTGACTGACGTGTGTTTATGACATGTTTTGCAATGGAGCGAGTACTTCACTTTTCTGTCGTGTAATGCTCCGGACGAGCTTGAGGTTAGTGCTTCGCAAAAAATATCTTTGCAATGGTATGTATATGTATACTGGATATACTGTTCGTGTCTTCGTACTACAGTTCGATCAAATACTTTGTTGCCTTTTGCCAAGATTTGTTTTAGAGCATATTTTAACTTAACCCGCAACAGTACTCCGGGCAACAGTGAACTAAAGACGCATGTCCAATCATTATGTTACTCAGGCAGGGGTTAGAGCTATCGTCCCTTGATTATGAGTTGCATGTTCTGGTTAAAAGTGTTTTTTTTTTTATTGGGTACGCAATTAACGCACTGGTTGGATTTACCAAAGGTCACTTATCCCTGCTCTGCAGATGCGCTATAATTAGCAAGATTGAAGTAGCTAAAGTATCCGTATCCATCAACAATATACCAGAAAGTTTTGTTCCTCAGTAGAACTATATATGTTCATTCATACCTATACACATACACATACATGTATATGTATAACACATGTATGTATATATGTGTATATACTAAATATATATATATTTACATGTATATGTATAACACATGATGTATATGTGTATATACTATATATATATATATATATATATATATATATATAATTTGTGTATTGACAAAACAGTGATTACTGTCATATTCCATTTCGCAAGTGTACGAAAGTATCACGACTTTATGCTTAATAATTAAACAGTACCTTTTACCTTTTCTTTGTTTAAGTTCGCGTCTCATTAAAACAACAAAGGCTAAGTCAAGTCGAGCTGTAATCCCCTTTTACCGAAATGCTAAGAAGGGTGATAATTTGCTTCATAAACAGAAAGCATTAAAAAATAATGATAACAACTAATATATAAATGATAAGCCAAGAGGAATAAATGTGGGAAATGTCAACAAATGAATAGAATTCTAATGTTAGTCACCGTGCTTCTAAATACATGAAAAAAGTAATTTTGAGAGTGTTAAAAAGTCATCAAAATTTACAAATCATGCATCACACAGAAATCGTGAAAAACACATTTGTCGAGCCCCTCGACTTTTTTTTATTTTCAATTTTATCATAAGCCTTTTGACGAAGCACGATAATTCGAGTCTGGTGCTTTATCCGTCTTTTTTCTTTCTCTCTCCTCCCCAACCGCAATCCAAAACAGTCGAATAACAATCTGGTACCTAACTGATTACGTAGGTAAGTTCAACAAAGCCTCACTAGAGATTGTGAGCTGAGAGTACTACCAGTTACCCCACCAATACGAGAGAGAGAGAGAGAGAGAGAGAGAGAGACATTTGACTTTAGAATAATTGTACACGAATTTCATTTAATCTTAAAACCTGTATTAAAGAAGAAGAACAGGAACATGTGTTGAAGGCTACTCCGGACAAAATGATCGTCTTTCTGTTGTCATATTAAGAAACGTTGCCTTTTCCCGGTAAACGGTCAGTATGACTGACTGCTCGGCAACCAGTTTAGCAAAAAATACAACCAAAATCCCGATGCCCTCAGTTTGTTTTGTTTGTTTGTTTGTATGGTGCTTTTACGTTGCATGGAACCAGTGGTTATTCAGCAACGGGACCAACGGCTTTACGTGACTTCCGAACCACGTCGAGAGTGAACTTCTATCACCAGAAATACACATCTCTCACTCAATGGAATGGCCGAGAATCGAACCCGCGACCACCGAGGTGGGACGCTAATACCATACCAACCACGCCGCTGAGGCTTTCCGATGCCCTCAGTTTATTGTTATACATTTTGATCATATACTTAAAACTTTGACTTTTCATTATGTATAATTATTCAACAAAGAATTGCGTTTAGATTCTAATGACCACTGCACTGACGTAATGGTGTACAATTTCTCACATGAATATGCAAAGAAATAAAAGGCAAGAGATTTCATCGAGCTAACTGGCTCCGCTAAGATGGCTACTGCTTTTGTATTTGTTCCTCGTTATCGAAACGTTCTTATTCTTCGTTTTATTTCAGCGAGTGTTAATTGCGCCTGCTTGTAACGACAGCTAATGGGTTGTACATTATCAGGTTACTTTATTTATATATAGCTGCCTTCCACGTTTGTCATCACTCTGGCGTTTGTTCCTGTGGTGAACTTTTGTAATTTTTCATCTACCAGTATTCTATTTTGTATGTCAAATAATTATTCCTTTATTTTGTTTATTTCCTCATAATAGTCTTTCCTTTACTACATTATAGACTTCTTCAATCTCCCTCCAGCAGTGCTTAGGTATTTTGTATAAGAGCTTGTTGACAGAGAATGGCAACAGTTGTTGTTGAAATATGCACGAAAATTATGACAGGCTGTGAGCCACAAGGGTATAGCTAGCGCATGGAGGTGAACACGAAGTAGAAATATTCAGAAAACATGATAAAAAACTGTTTTTTTAATAAGATACAATTACTAGTCTTCGTTTCCCATAATTACCTTTTTACTTTGCTTATTTGCCAACAAAAAAAATGTATTCCAAAGATATACTAAGGTCTTTAGAATACAAAATAATTGTAATCACTGCGACAGACAATGGGATCTTTCCTAGATAGTGACCCCCAAGGATTTTCGAGGTCGTTCTCTAGGACTAATATTTCTTGTGGTCATTATCTTGACAGAGTTTTGTTGTTTTTACAGTAATCCCAACGGCCTTGTGCTAGACATGCCTCAATGGGATACATACCAGGTTGAAATTTTACCCTCTAGGGAAAGGTCCCTGACCATGCGAAGCCATTTACGTCGAAAGAACGGATTAATGAACAAATGACCGTCAGCAGAGATATTAAATTTTAGAAAGAAGAAAAATTCTTCTTGATATGTTGCTAACGATACAATTTTTTGAAGCATGGCATAGCCGCCACTTTTACTAGCAGTTGGTCTGCACGAAGTCTATAGACTGATGATTAATAACCTGTTTTTAACCATTAACGCCCAAATAATGTCAACAGGAAACTATTACTGACGATCGATTCTCTTTTCGGTACATTAGTTACCTTTGTGAGGCAGGCCGGACATGAATTTTTTCCTTCTAATCAAAGCATTAAAGTCCTGCCATACACAACAAAGAAAATACCCTTCAACGAGGCTGACCTCAGATAACTGTAGAGTCTATAGTGTACCACCCAATCTTTAATGCAGTAATATGAGATATACTATAGTAGATTCACATCAGCCGTGTATTTGATGTCTAGGCCAATCCCTTACGACGCTACTGATTGGCTGTTGATAGGCCAATCACGGGGCTGGAAACTCTCAGTCTCTCGAGAGAGTTTACATGGGTAGGATTTATGTTCCACCTCTCTTGAGGGATACGTTTTTCAAAAGTATCCCTCAGGAGGTGGGACATGCATCCTACCTATGTGAACTCTCGAGAGAGACTGAGAGTTTCCAGCCCCGTGATTGGCTTATCAACAGCCAATCAGGAGCGTCGTAAGGGAATGGCCTAGACATCAAATGCACGGTTGATGTGAATCTACTATAGTAATTTATTCAACAATTCTTGTAACAAAACAGAAACAGGAATAAACAATTCACGCGACAAACTAAAATGGCAAAGGAAACAGAACACGGAGGTGTAAAAATCACGGCACAACAGCAATCGTACGAGGATAAAAACCACGGTACCAGTCAAACGTCCCTTCTGATACCTGTTGTTTGAAATTTTTGCGGATGCCGCTGGTTTGGAAGTTGTCCCATTTGCAGCTAACCCGTGATTGGTGGTTGGCAATTTCTCACCGAAAGTGGAAACTCTCGCTCTTCAAAAACTGGCAACCATTTCAATTCTTGATAGCAAAGATAAAGGCGGCGAGAACAAATACACCAGCATGAAGGCATGTGAACCTAGACCTGTACCAAGACTCTCTCTCTCTCTCTCTCTCTCACTCTCTCATAGTTGTCATTACCAAAGCATTTCACTTTTCATTTTGCAAAATATCTTTCATTCCAGTTATAACACCATACTAATTCCGCCATATAAAGTCCGTTTAACAATACTTTCGGGGCAACGGGAAACATGGGAATTTAACTGGGGGGAGTTGGACCGAGGGGAAATTTGAATCCCCAGCTATCGAGGCTACCCTCTACTTTCCCTCTCTCTCTCTCTACCTCCCTCGTTATTCCCTGCGGGCTGGATTTCCATTCCCTCTCCCTCCAACCACCACCACCAACAAACGCACGAACGCCAACCACCCTCTCCTCCGGCACTCTCACTATTCATGAGACGTCGTAGTAATTAGAAGCGTCATTTACGAAGCACAAAGAATCATTTATTCTCTGAGAACAACGCTCTCTTTTTCCTAATGGCTTCCACGGCATTGTTTTTGTTGCTGCTGTTGTTGCTGATGTTGATTTGCTTCGGAGAGAGGCAGGGCGTCACAAGCACACGTATACATACATACGTATACATGAGGAAATTCAGACATTTTGACATTCACAAGGCTACAGACAAACAGACATACACACAGACAGAACTGACCTGCTTAAAAATATCATTGGAAGAAAGTATTTCTTGAATCATTTGAACTATATTTAAGCTTTTCTTAATCCTTTTAAGAATTATAACTTTACACTGACCCTCCTATTGAAGTTGAAGCAAGAGGATTGTACAATTAATAGAATCGCGAGCGCTATAATTAGCGCCATGAGCGAACCATTTACCCAAGTATAAATCTGTGTCCAGAGATCATTCCGAGACTCCGAGCGTAATGTTACGGCATCCAATAAACCCATCCACCCTAATAGGATCTGATCCCTTTTTGTGCCGTGGAAGAATGGCTGTTAATCGTGAACATCGCCGTGCGTCCAGGTTAAATAATGGCTCCAGGAAATGAAACGAGCACCGAAGGATTGTTGCCTTAATGCAACGAAGCAAGAGAGGCAATGGTTCACAAGGAATGGGAAACTTTATTTTTATTCCTGTCGTTAGGATCTTAAATATAAGCATACACAAACATATACCTACATGTATACATGCATATATAACAGGTTTGTTGGTAAGTATACAAATGAAAATTCACATATTATAAAATTACTTTTATTTGTTGGGAGCGTTAATTGATCCATTTTAAGCCATGTCATTTTAAATTTTTAACAAACAAAGCTAAATTAGCCTTAACAACAGCTTGCGAGGGTGGGAAGAGTCAAAAACCAAATGGAGCTGTAGGGATAAAGACATGAGAAATTGAGCAAAGGAGAAAGCAGACTCTTTCGGGTGCAGCTATAGCACAAAAGGAAAGATCATCGACAGAAGTAAAGTATTTAAGAGGAAAATGAGAGATATAAATAAACCACGTCATAAAAAAGTAAAGGAGAATGTGATGAAAGACACTTTTTGAGGATAAGCAGTGAATACAGAGAGAGAAAGGTTAATGAGCAAATGGATCTCTAAATAAGATGTAACTAGAAGGATGATGTCTAATATGAACTGTATTCAGTGTCGTTGGAATGAGCACTTTGAAGATTTATTGAATTTGGTAGAGAGAGGAGAGGCAGGGATGAATGACTCAAAGAGTGGAAGGGGTCGGTGCAGGCTTAGGAATCTTTGTTGAAATGACGTGAAAATGTAAGGAGGAGGGCAATAGGGAAACTGAAGAACAGAGAAAACATCAGGGGTTAATGGGATTAGAAATGACGAGGTACAGGACAGTACTGAAAGTGTGACTGAGCGGCTGACTAGGCTGTGTAAGGTCGTCTAAGTTATAGAAGGGTTCCTTAGGCATAACATAACTAGTATACCTGAGAAGGCGTATTGTAGGATTTTAATTGGGGAAATGGGAGAGATAATGGAAGATTAGGTTTTATACAAAGACGATGAAACACTTATGAGAAGTAATATAATACAAGGAAAAATCTATATCCAGCATACAAGGACCTAGATAAAGATGAAAATACAAGTGATGGAGAGGTAATGTGGAGGGCCTTGATGACATCTAGTGAGGAGTTCAAAGCAACATAAAGCAGCTCTATATGATGGGAGTGAATCGTGAGTTCAGAGTTTGGAGATGAGAGAATGACTGACTGGTTTACGTTTGGTTTGAAAATTAGAAGACGTGTGTGTGTTGTCCCTGTGGCTGTTTAATCTGTTTATGGATGGCATGATGAGATAAGTCAGAGAAAGGACAACAGATGTATGGGCAAAGTTTGGTGACAGGAAAATTAGTTGTCAATAGACAGTGATGAGCAACTGCAGGCTAAAAACATAGGTCGAAAAATATACCAAGTAAATACTGATTTGTATGTAAGAAGAATAGTAGCAGTTAATTCACATAGCCGATAATAGTAGGCCGAGAGAAAAGTAAGTCACAGAATAGGCAAAGCAAAAAGTATAACAGGTGCCTGCAAAAGATGGGGAAAGAACTATTGTGTCAGTGAAAGCAAAGGTTGGAATATATGAGGACACTGTAGAGCCGACCCTCCTTTATGGAAATGAGGTGTAGATGCTGAATATGGATGGCATGAAAAAAAATGAATCTATAAAGATGGATTGTTTGTGTAGCACAGAAGGCATAAAAAATGTGGATATATGTAGAAGGTCGAAGAGGTTTGACATAGCCGAAAGGTGAATGAATCAAAGTATTTTGACATGGTTTGTCCTTATGAAAATAATGGAGAATGGCGGGCTGGTGAACAGTGTTGATTCGGATGTTTTAGGAGGGAGGAGGAGCGAGAGACCTAGAAGGTGTTTGAGAGAAAAGATGCATTTGAAAGGAAAGGCCTCAACATCCAGGAAGCAAGACAGCATGACAGACAGAGATGTGAAAGGTACAGTGTGACACGCCTGTGCAGATGTCTGAAACGGCTAATATTGTGGGAATTTTCTGCCTTAGGGATTATGACTTTTCATGGGAGTCACCATAGTAGAGAAATGCTTAGTGCCAATATATATATATATATATATATATATATATATATATATATATATATATATATATATGTATATATATATATATATATACACATACCAAATTCACTCAACCTCGGAATTATACACTGCATAAGCGTTCCGACACCAAGGGGACTCGAGCCCGTGAATTCGATATTTAAAAATGTAACACGATGCGATACATTATACATTAAATATATAATTATATAATATTATACATATATATTAGTATATATATATATATATATATATATATATAGATATATATACATACATACATACATACACAAATATAAACTCAAACACACGCACGCATACTATGTATGTACCTGCGTATATTCTAAATTTCCTATTTGTGTAGATACAAACAAAGACAGCCTGGGAGCGTGCGCTTTGGCCTCCTAATCCTGTTATTGGGTGTCACTGAATATTTCATGAAGAAGAACAAGTATTTTGGTTCCGTTAGCCACCAATGTTTCGTGACTATAACCGGACGCTGTTGGTACAGGGGTTTACGAATTGTGGGAAACCAACGAAAATAAACACTATGAATGCCTCAAATTAGATATTCCTGAAAATAAACTTGTCGTCTGTGAAATTTTGATACTGAATTACTTCAAGAATAAGGATTCGGAGCAGATTCAGGTAAACAAGATCCAAGGATTTATTCCTGATATCTTGTAGAAAAGCAGACCCTCAAGAATTACTGTTGCAGTACAATATACAATTATTTCACCATTGTAACTGATGAATCGAATAATTACTTGCTGCAGGCGACGATATAAAACTAGAACACGGATTAATAAACTATTTAATTTCCGTTTCTGTTCAGTGCCTTTATTTCTCTTTTCATGAAATAACTGATCTGCAGCAGCAGACTTATATCTTGGTCATCACTTCAATTATCATCAACAACAAACTCTCGGTTTTTCTTTGTTTCCATATCGACAATACATTCAATATACCCAGTAGGTAGAAAAGAATATAATTTTTAATATAAAAAATCAACGACGTTTAAGTTCTTTCTTTTTATGAATAAACGCCGCTAGCTCACATTTTTCATGTTAGTTATAAACTTCATAGTTTTACCACCTTAAAGGTTACTACAAGTGTGCGAGAGAACGACAAAGCTGAAATTTTCATTATATATATTATATATATATATATATATATATATATATATATATATATATATATATATATATACATATATATATATAATATATATCGAGCTACAATGTCCTTTAATATCTAATTCGCTCTAACCTCGGTTAATATATTTTCATATATGCTTAACCGAAGGGGAATTTTTTCTCGATAATAGATTTGCCTGGACCAGGGCGCGAACCTATGGATCCTTTCAAACCCAGGAACGTCAGTGAAGCTTTACCTACTACACCACCGCGAGAGGTAAAGCTTCACTGACGTTCCTGGGTTTGAAAGGATCCATAGGTTCGCGCCCTGGTCCAGGCAAATCTAATTATCGAGAAAAATTCCCATTCGGTTAAGCATATATGAAAATATATTAATTCCGAGGTAGAGCGAATTAGATATTAAAGGACATTGTAGCTCGATATATGTATATGAATCACGGAAATGTGATATACTTATATATATATTATATATATATATATATATACATCTATATATATATATATGTATATATGTATATTGTATATATGTTGTGTGTACATATAGGTATGTATGTATGTGTGTATATATATACATATATATATATATATTGTGAGAAGGGTCACCCTTCCATGCCATCTCTGCTTACAATTAATATTCTAGTTTACCACTGATAATAAAATACAAGAGATTCGCCTCTCCCCCCCCCCCCCCCACCCCCACCATTTCCCCCAAGGAGTAAATCCTATAACATCCTCTGTTCGCCCGACTGCTTGTAAACCTGGTTGCAAGTGCTGCCGAGAAGAGAGAGTTGTCTGGGAACCGCTTGGGAAATGATTAAGCTGGCACAATATTGAACTCAGGGTAAGGTCACCATATGCAGAACTGGCTACACCGTCTACAAGACGTGGAAGAACTTCCACCGAGGTGTTCCCGACGCGAAACAGATAATTCTACGGGCTGCTCTATGAGCAAGAGCCCGTGCTGGCATCAGGCCAGCTTAATAAAAAATAACAACACAGATGACCTTAAATACTTTAGATAGTGTCCCTTCTGCAACGGCGCCTCCCTGAGGAAGAAACCTGGAATCTTCAGCAGACAGGTAATGTGCAACTCCAGGTCATTAGCAGTCAGACGTCTCATATCTTCTAGAGCGAGACATGTGTCAATATAATACCCATGCATTGTTTTGGACCTTCAGCCAGAAGTCTAACTCAGTAATTAGCGCCGTGTTTCATGTCATTTGTGAGATCCAGGCACCAGGTACCTTCCGTACAGGGGCCCCTCGATCCGGCCATGTGTCGATTGCAATTTGTTCACTCCCGATGTTCATGTTGCAGATTGCAACAGAGCGGCTGTGGAATCTGGCTTTTCAATTCATGAATGTTCCAGTGGGAATCCTTTCCCCACCCACCCACATTTCGTCACTCCACGTGTCTGAAAATTCGGATCTTCATTCATCTACTTCAAGATCTTTTATTGCATTTATCAAATTGTTACGGGGTCGTTACATACTCCTTTAACTCACTAACTATGAGATTCAGGGCCTCTGTAACATGGTTTTTTGGACTTTGCTCCTTATCAAAGCATCGGATGTAGCTGAAAGTTGACATATGCATATTTTACAACCACGCACAAATTTTGTCAGCATTATCAATAACCTAAACCCGATGGTTTTAATTTTTATAGAGTAAAAATTATCTAGATGACGCCATGGCCAATGATTACGAGCCAAGAGTCGAAAAACATTCATTACGTAAGCAATGTTGCCCCGCCCATCCACCAGGCAGAAACTCATTCACCTTGTTTCATCGGCTCTGAAACCCAAAGACTTTATGAATGGCAGAACGATACATAGATGTGGGTGGGGTATCTGTGCTAGCGTAGTAATACTACTGTAGCAGTAGTGCCGCAACAGTATAGCAGTAATATACATGAATTAAACGTTTAGGCCAACTGCTGGGATCCTTGAGGAGCATTTAGCACTTCTTACAACTACTCGAGAAATGAGTTTTTATAGCCAGAAGTTAAATTTTCTAATCCAACAATGCCCATGATAGCCTTCAGTGTTATCCTGAACTATAACGAGGCCAAAGTGGGTGGAGCCTCATGAAGTCATCATTCTGACGATCATTATTGGTGAAGGTTTAAAGCCAAAATACGGTACCGGTATAGTAAATAGGTAGATAGCCAATAAATAAAAATTGCTTGACATTGGATATAGCAGTTATCAAATAAAGCTTGTCTGCTATGTTTTTGAAAATTACCAACTATTCCCTACATATTGTCAATCTGATTTATGACCTATAAAGTAGACTGTAATTTCTTAGGAAACTTATTTTGGGAGTTAGACTAATAATCGAAGTGTTTATGTATTTATTAACATATTTTGTTGGTTTGTTCATTATGACAATTATCAGTGGAGAGGTTTCAGAGTTCATAAAGGTGTGCTGCTTTGCTTGTATTTAAATTTGTATGTCATTGTTGCCAGAGGTATAGCCTTCATTACGTATAGCCAATCATCCATCGAGAAAGAGGGAAGAAACGCTGTCATAAGTTACGTAACGAGTGCGTTCGAAACCTTTTCTCTGAGTAAGTGGCCCGTCTTCAAAAAAATGTCACGTTTTACATTATAAGTACCAAATTATTCAACCTACGTAATTGCAGAAGTGCAGTCAAAAATTTATGTGTAGATATAATGTGTATTCTGAATAAGAGTTATATTTATGAACTGCATAGATAAAAAGTTATTGCGAAAAAACCGTGTTACAGAGGCCCTGAATCTCATAGTAGTATAGTATTTTCTGATATGAATATCAATGTAAATAAAGTTAACTAAGCTAACTCTCTGAGTTTACCTAAATATTACCCAATTTGAAGTAGGCCTTCAGCTCAAATTTTGGTATATGATTTCTGCTACAGGTAAGGCTTATGTCAGATTCATTCATCTCAATATATATATATTATATATATATATATATATATATATATATATATATATATACAATATCTATATATATATATATAAATAATATATATATATATAATTCATGTATGTATATGTTACGTATGTGTTAATTCACGATACACAGACGTATCAACAAATAACACTGTACACATCAGGAAAAAATGGAAAGGCGTATGTCTGTTATTATGACTGTAATTTTAGCTGATACCTTTCCAGTTTTGGGACGTCGATTAAAGTCGTGTTTAATAGATCCTTTTACTATTGTTAGCCATGATTCATTGCCTAACGTAAGTAAGCGACGTCACTACACCAAAGGTCATCGACCCCAAATGAAATGAGAGAGAGGGAGATACAAAGACAAAGGAGACTAACCTTGATCACGGGATCATCAAAAGATTCTAGGAAATAGGTGCTTAATACAATGCTCTATATATATATAAATATATATAAAGTCGTTTCTTCAAAACTTTGTAACGTACCAACATTCATTTAAAACTACTAGACCACGAATAGTCATTCGAAAAATGAAAAAATAAAAAAAATGAAAAATGTCTCCCCTTTAAGTGTTTACTATCTTTAACAAATTCTCTTGTCGTACTCTGGTTAGGAATGCGAAAATCGCATTAGCAGAAACAAAAGAGTTCCCATGGGTCTGCGGGGAAAAGTCCGCTCAGCATCAAAGTTTTGCGCTTTTTCTACCTATATACGTATATATATATACAGGTCACACGCCCACAACCACATGCTTTCATACTGACAAGGAATTGAGATGAAGAGATTCTGCTCATTTAGAGAGAGAGAGTTATAGTTAATGTAGTCAATGAAATTCTCTCTCCTTCTGTCGGCTGAAGCAAAACCAACTTCTCAGACAGACATATCAGTGTACTTGGAAAAGCTCAGGAGAACGGGAAATGTCTTGTTAACTTACCATGGAGGTGGAAATAGCTCAAGTCCTTAGTACACTATGAACGAATAAAGCCTCGCAGCTACCAATCAAAGGAGGCGGCGATGACGAGGTGTCTCTGGTAAACAGTTCACCCGCTCTTTTGAGTCAGATGCCACAATTAAAACTGGGCAAGTTATAAGGCAGAGGGCTACTAGCGTGATTATATCGAGAAACGTAAAAAAGAAATGAAAACAACGCCTTTTGTGAACGTCTGTATATGTTCTAAATGCTGGAGTAAACAATGATGTGGCTTTCCTGTTCATACGCCCGTGCCGACATGTGTATGCTATGAATAACGTAAAAAAAGAGCGCGCGTCTCAACTTTTCTCATCTTATCTCGTTATCTTTAACTTGAGATAATATTCGAGGAATTTGGCTTGAGCTTAAAAAGATAACACCAATTTTCTTTTTAAATCTCTCTCTCTCTCCTCTCTCTCTCTCTCTCTTTCTGACATGCTAGCTCTCTCGACCAAGGACAAGAAGAAGCCCCGAGATAATGGTCGCTGTCATCCCGAAAATAAAAACAAATTAAGAGAACCTGGACAACCTCATATTTCAAGTGGTGGTTCTGTCTTTATTTGTTCCCGGAATGATTTTGTTTATGAATTTCATATGTTGTCATCGTTATTATTATTTGTAGTTGCAGTGGTAGTCGTAGTAAATATGGTTTTATTACATATGAAACTATAATTACCACTATCCGCTGTTATTTCTAAGTAAATGACCAGAAACACTGCCGACTCATCTTCTATGAAGAACTGATTACACGGTGTAACTTCAGAAACCTGATCTAAATCTATCATTGTTTGATGAAGTAAATCGGTTTGCCCTGAGACACAAATAGAATGATCTTTATGGAATACATAGATTTCCCGAACAGGAATAAACTCATTCGCATTACACTCAGTTCAAACTCACAGAATAAACAAAACTAATTCATAAAATATAGCTTCCCAAAAAAAGATTTCAAGTTGTTCACAAGTTATTCGGTTACAGTCAACATTTTCTATGGAAGGAAATATATATTTTTTATTTATTTGGTCAATAACATTACCAAATAATATTACCAAACAATCAAAATGTGTCAAAAACAACCTATGTATACAACTGCATTGTGACGATTCATCAGTGACCATTCGTTTTAGGAGAGTCATTGCATCAAAATCAATATTTCCTCGAACTCAACTTCTAGATTACATCACCAACAATAAAATAATTAAATTCTAACGGAGCTATTAGTCTTTCCGCAAGAACAATTTTTTTTGACATGCCAATACAAAGAGCATTCTTTAAGAAGCTAATGTGTTAAGGTGCATGTTAAGGCTTAGTTTACCTTGTAACATATTCACATTTCGCTTTACTAAATGCCTCTAAATATTCAACTCTCCGTAGAGATTATCACAATAGTAATTTTCTCTGAGAGTAAGCCAAAACTTCTGAGTTATTTTCACCGTCAATCTAAAAGCCACCTTTATTTACACTTGTTGCTCCTCGACAGAGAGATTCATACCTGTTGATCTCTCTCTCTCTCTCTCTCTCTCTCTCTCTCTCTCTCTATCATATTTTAATGTACGTAATGCATTCCTGTAATACTTTTTTTATATATACTTATTATAGGAAAAACAATGTATTGCTAAGTAAGAAAAAAAAAACGTCGTTTTTTTCGTTATCTCACTAGTAGTTAAACGTAATCATATATTGCCAAGTCTAATAAAAAATAAATGCAGTGAGTTTCTTTAAATCCATGTGTAATTCCTTTATAAATGAACTTGTGCACATGCACTGAGTGTGACACAACATAACTATAATCACTAGTGAATAATGTCTGCATGCATTAAAGTTAAATAATACAGGGGGGTAAAAGTCGAGGACATAAAAACAAACGAGTGACACGTGCTAAATATGCTATACCTTCAGAAAGTCAAAGACGTTCTGCGTCGAACTGCGGCAGAGCAAATAGCAAGGGAGGACGAGGAAGACCAAAAAAGGAATCCTTGTATGAGCTCTTCAGAGCCGCAGCTCTTCAGCGTACGAGAACACGACGTCACTCACAAACTCACGTCAACTTCAACGGGAGTAAGCCTCCCGGTACGACCTCTGGAGCAATACTGGCTGGCAAAATCAACCACCAGACACTCGGAGGCAGTCAGTCTCCCTGGGCGAGAGGCGCCACTCCGCACTGCCTTGCCTGGAGGTCGGGAATGACAATAGCGGAGACTCTATGGGGTCCAATTCTTGATTTCCGTTTTCGGAAGAGGAAGGAGAAGAAAAAAAGGGAGGGAGGAAGCTGAGGGATTTAGGGGAAGGGCTTTCGAGAGCCCGACTGCAATGGAAAAGGGACGACGCGAGTCGTCACTACTTTGGTTGTTGGAAAGATAAATTGTAAACAGAAAGACACAAAGCACAACGTAAAGAGCTGATTCATATATGTACGAGAAAATTAATATATATATATATATATATATATATATATATATATATATATAATATATATATATATGTTTGTGTGTGTGTGTGAATACTCATATACTGTATCCCAGGATATAGGAGCACCTAATAGGGGGACTGTGATGCCCTTTTTCACAGGAAATGCACCTAAAATATCAGATGAGCTTTGTCTTAAGGCAAATGGCCATCACATTAGGTTATTTGGTTTATTAATGCTACATAGATGAACATTGCTGCTCTATGTGCTGATAGCTTGGAAAACAAATGCAATATTCCCAGGCAGAGGAGTGCCTAGGGAAGTACCTTTCAAATGGCAGACTATCCCTTGCTCCATTAGCCAGTAGCAATTTAATTACCCTTGCTAGATGTCCAACACTATAGAGGAGTAACAGTCAAGAAACGTTGTGTAGTGTGAAAATGATCAAAAGCGCCTCAGTGGCGTGGTTGGTATGGTGTTAGCTTCCCACCTCGGTGGCCGCGGGTTCGATTCTCGGCCATTCCATTGAGGGGTGAGAGATGTGTATTTCTGGGGATAGAAGTTCACTCTCGACGTGGTTCGGAAGTCACGTAAAGCCGTTGGTCCCGTTGCTGAATAACCACTGGTTCCATGCAACGTAAACACACCATAGAAACAAACAGACAATGATCAAATGGCCAGAATCATGGGATTTCATCCCCATACCATATAATTCTGTTGCAAGAAGTAGACAAAATAAAATATCCACTTTGGGGGTACAAGAGAGTAGCGATGTTAGACATTTTATCTGTTAAGAAGATACAGATGGATACTTTGATGTGTACTTTGATAGCGAGATCGCAGTAAGAGTCCAAGTTACACCAGAGTGGGATGAATGTGGGAAAACTCACCTAAATGGCTTGTGAAGAGGTATGGGTGAAAGGGCATACAATATACCTGTGTCAAGATCTAATGGGTAACACTAAGGTTGGCAGCGGGAAAAGTTGTTGTGATAGTTAATGCATATGATTCAATGATGCAGAGAAGAAACTAGTGAAAAGGTTTTGGGAGAGGTTGGTCTGTGTCTGGTTGGCTTTAGAGAAAGAAAAAAGTTAGTTGTGCTTAATGACTTATATAAAAGACTGGTCAGGGAAAAAGGTGGCTCTCTCTCGGAAGGTAATTAATTTCCGTGAGTAGGTGAAGTCTCATGGAAATGAGCTTGGATTTATTTAAAAAGTTAAATTAGGTAATTTGCAGATACCAAGTGGATGGAAGGGTAAGTTGGTTGCAACAATTTTGAGAAGAGTGACTGGAGATATATCAAACCATTTTGTGGATTAATTGAAAGAGAACGTCATATCAGTTTTGTTGGAAAAAATTTCAACTCGTGTTAATAAATGCAACCAAGACGAGATTTTTTTTATAAGAAAGTGAGATTAGTGATATAAAGGAAGATAAATGAAAACTCGGCTCAATTTTGATACACTGGAATATTTAAGGAACGTTCATAAATCACAGATGGGGTCATGGAATCAGCAGGGAGAGTTTGGAAGGATAGAATGGTGAGAAAAGGGGAATAGGCAACAACAAGTGGAATGAAAAAACGATAGGTTGTAAGAGGGAAGTATAGATTATATAGAAGTATAGAAGAGACAACGAAGATAAATAATGAAAATACAAGCGATGTACCGAGGAAATGAAGCTGGACTGGAAGAAAATCAGTCCAGGTAATTTTAAGAATGATACAGAAATAATATATTTCGAGTTTTGTAGGATATAAACTGTGAAAGTGAGACAAGCAACATGCAAGCTGACAGGAGCAGAGCTATTTGGTTTAAATACAGAACTTTGTGAGTCAAATGTTTGCTAAGCAGCATTTCTGTGAGAAATTTGAAGGCAAAGAAAAA
>NC_087201.1:104008019-104018019 GCF_015104395.2 Macrobrachium nipponense
GAAATTTGAGGCAAAGAAAAACCTTGGCTGCGGCATAAATGGACATTGAATGTACTTATGACAGAATTGGCAGAGATGCAATGTAGAGGGTGCTGAGGATGTATATGATATGATGTTATAGATAATATGCTGATAATGATTTGATGAAGTCTTGGATGGAAGGGTAACTGGTTTGGTATAAAAGTGTGTCTGAAACAAGACAGTTTTGTGCTTCATGGCAATCTAATAGTTTACTTATAAAAACAAGGTTGTCAGAAACTAGAGAGAGTAGAAAATAATGGAGTGTGAAATGGCTGGTATTTACAGATGATTCAGTGTGGCTGCAGATGGCTGGTGGAAACGGGAGAAGAGGGCTGCTTGGATGTATAAACGGGTTTATGGGATACTTTGAATGAAAAGTGAGCTGCTTATTAGTTTTTGCCAAAAAATAATTTGGCAACCGAGGGTGCTCTTTTCCAGTTAAAGGACATCCACTAAATGGCAGTGCAGGAAGAAACCAAGTCAGCACAAGGCACTATAATGTATCAGAAGGATGTACAGGGCAGGTTAATTGGAGATAATGAAGAGAAACTGCGGAGACTAGTTAAGGAGTTTGAAAATGTTTGCAAGATAAGTTGAAAGTGAATATAAGGATTATGGTTCTGAGGGTGAAGAGAAAACAGGAAGTTGGAACAATAATAATAGTACAGGTGCTAGGAGAATGAGAACAGTTGGTTAATACAACAGCTTCTTTACGAAAGTGACATGTGAGTGTTGACTGGTGTCATGGTAATCGCTTTATAGCAAGGAATTATATATTTAAGGAAATGAAAATGCATTTTCTTTAAGTACGTCTGCAGCAAAGAGGCATTCAAGCACGTGTTGGAGGCACCTGTTCTCATGATTGTTCTAGAAGCGTCAGGTGGGATATGGAACTCAACAGGCGCTGACGTGTCGTTAGGAACGCAGTGTATTATGATGCAATATTTTGTCGAGAATCTTCTAAAGCATTCTTGTCATTTCGGGAGCCTGTGACGTTCGCTGGTAGGCCCCGCCCCCAGATTGCTGTATATATACGACTGACGAAGTATCAGAGATCATCAGTGAGAGATCAGAGCAGAGATCATCAGAGAGAGATAAGAGAAGAAGGAACAGACGAAGGATAAGAGAGGAAAAAGGCGCACGAGAGTTTGATCCGGATCTGGTCAAGTCGTCGTCTAAGGTTTGTAAGACTAAAGTGGCATCTAGTGGCTCAGAATTAACTTGTTTCCGATGTAATGGGAAAGGGCATTTAGCGAGAAATTGCGCAGTAGAAAGGAAGGACGGTAAGAAACCAGTGTCAAGTAGGAATGATGTGATGAGAGAAACTAGGAAATTTTTTGGTGAATTTCTGTCAGAAGGCGTAGTTTCCTCTCTTGGAGGAGTAGATTCGAGAGAAGTAGTCTTGCTTCAAGACACAGGAGCTGCTGTCTCACTAATCAGGAGAGTGTGCCAAACAGGGCAGAAATCAATTTGGAAGAAAGAGTCATGTTAGGTGGATTTCTTAACACTTGTGTTCTTTGTCCTTTGTTGAAGTTAAACTCAGAAAGTCAGGTAGTGTCAGAAGTGAAACTTGCAGTTGTTGACAGTTTGCCCGTTGATGGCATTGACATTATTGTCGGTAATGACTTAGCTTTATCCAAGAATGTGGATCCCGTTGTGAGGGATATTCCAGTGCCTAAAATGGTAGTAACTAGGTCAGGTTTAGATACAGACATAGACTACGGTCACAGTTTGTTCGTGGATTCGAACGAGTATGATAGAGGTGACAAGGTTGGTCTTGGCGCGAGTGTGGCT
This sequence comes from Macrobrachium nipponense, assembly GCF_015104395.2. Taxonomy (NCBI): domain Eukaryota; kingdom Metazoa; phylum Arthropoda; class Malacostraca; order Decapoda; family Palaemonidae; genus Macrobrachium; species Macrobrachium nipponense. Next base: position 104,009,835 of record NC_087201.1, read on the forward strand.
GAGAGAGCTGACTCTATCAGTGTTGACAGTGATAGCCAAGGGGAAGGTGTAGCTGTCGAGATTAATGTAGTCGATGTAGTGGTATCAAGTACTAGTTACGGTGATGAATTAGGCACTTAACATTTTGAATAAGGATGAGGTAGTCAAGTTTCAAAGAGAGGATGAGACACTAACCCGAATTTTTGAATGTGAGTTGGATGATAATCTCGATTATGTGTGTAAGGAAACGTTTTGTTTAAAGTACGTAGTTTTGTGTCGTTATTTTCGTCCTAAGTCAGGTAGTAAAGAGGAAATCACTGAACAATTAGTGGTTTCTAGGAAGCTTCGTGAGCTAGTTTTGAAGTTAGCACATGACGAGCAAGGACATTTGGGAGTAAATAAAACTTTCAGGTGTATTAGTGGGGCATACTTTTGGCCTAAAATGAAGAGTGACGTAAAGAGGGATGTTTTAAGCTGGCATGAATGCCAAATTGCCAGGAAACCGAATCAAGTAATTCCCAGAGCTCCGTTGTGTAATATTCCTTCAGTAGGCGAACCTTTTGAGAATGTAGTTATCGATATGGTCGGACCGTTGCCTAGAAGTAAGGGAGGGAATATATATCTGTTGACAATCATTGATAGAATAACCCGCTATCCACAGGCAATACCCGTAAGAAGCTGTAACACAAGGACTGTAGTTAAACGATTGTTAGATTGTTGGTCTGCCTCGTACTATACAGAGTGATAATGGTAGTAATTTTGTATCCAAATATTTCAAGGATAGAATGAAAGAGTTAGGCATTAAACTCGTAAATTCCACACCTTATCATCCTGAATCACAAGGCATTGTGGAGCGGTTTCATCAAACGTTAAAGAGTTGTTTACGGAAATTGTGTAAGAACTTCGAACACGACTGGGAAGAAAAGTTACCATTTGTTCTGTTAGCTTTAAGGTTGGCACCAAACGACACTACAGGATTTAGTCCTTTTGAGCTGGTTTTCGGTCACACCGCTAAAGTGTCCTTTGGAAATGTTAAAATGTAACTTAATGCTTAAAGAGGATAGTGAGGACTACATAACTAAACTAGAGTATTATAAAAACAATTTAAGAGATGCTTGGCAACTAGCAAAGGAGAACGAGAGTGGAAGTCAAGGGGAGACTAAATGGAAACATCATCTCAAAGCAAAAGAAAGAAGTTTCTGTGTGGGAGATAAAGTTTTAGTACTAGTCCAGAAAGAAGGTCCCTCTTTATCGTATAAGTTCGAAGGTCCTTTTTAGATTTTAGAGAAGAGGGGGAATCTTAATTATTTAATAGATATGGTTAAACGTAGAGCAAAGTGGCTGCATGTAAACTTGCTCAAGAAATGTAACGGTGTCTCAGAAAGAAATTAGTTTTGAGAAAAACTCCGAGGTGCTTAAGAATTTCGAAGTTTTCAATCAGGGTTTAGAAAAGGAAAAGGTGAGGGAAATACGTAATGTTTTGGTGAATTATCCTGAAACTATTAGTGACAAACTTGGCCTAACCACTGTTTTAGCACATGATATTGAGTTGCAGGACACGAAACCCATTAGGCAAAGTCCATATCGTCTGAGCCTAGAAAAGGCAGAATCTGTGAGGAAGGAAATTAGTTGCATGCTAGATAATGATTTGATAGTGCCTAGCGAGAGTGAATGGAGTTCCCCGGTAGTTCTGGTGAAAAAGGAAGATGGATCAGATAGATTGTGCATTGATTTCCGGAAGGTAAACAGTGTAACTAAGCAAAGTAGTTTTCCCTTACCCAGAATTGATGATTGCTTAGATAGAATCGGAAATTCCAAGTTCATCTCGAAGCTTAATTTGGCTAAAGGTTATTGGCAAGTACCTTTAAGTGAACGAGCCTGGAAAATATCCGCCTTTATAACACCATTTGGTAGTTTCGAGCCCAAAGTTATGGCTTTTGGCTTGAAAAACGCAGCCAGTACCTTCCAAAGGTTAATGAATAAAGTTTTAAATGGCATCAACAGCTGTGTTGTGTACTTAGTTGATCTTGTGATATTTTCAGAGACTTGGAGGATCATGTAAGGACTTTGGCAAGAGTCTTGGAGGCCCTTACCAAAGCGAATCTCATTCTTAATCTAGGGAAATGCGAATTTGGGAAAGCCTCTATTACTTATCTACGACATAAGGTAGGTCTTGGTAAAATCTGTCCAAAGGATCAGAACATAGAAGCTATCGTGAATTTCCCAATCCCAACAACTAAAAAACAGGCCATGAGATTTCTCAGAATGGTTTCGTATTTCCGTAGATTCGTACCAAATTTCTCGGAAATAAGAGCTCCCATAACTAATCTGTTTAAGAAAGGACGCAGTATTGTATTTGATGTCGCGTGTGTGGAAGCTTTCAACAGGTTAAAGGCTATAATGATTCACGAGCCAGTTCTATTATTACCTGATTTTGGTAAGGAATTTAGTTTAGCGATCAATGCCAGTGATATTGGCGTAGGAGGGGTATTACGATCTCTACTCTCGAGATCGACAGGTTCTTAAAAAGAATAAGCAATTGGGATGTAATGACTGACGACAGGTGACAAACAAAGGAGGGAGGAGCATAACAAAACCAAAAAGTTACCTTAAAATTAATTTATTTACAAAGAGTTAAATAGATGATATACAGCGAATCAAGGTTCTGGGTGGCGAAAACAAAAAATTATCAACTAACAATAATAATATGTAAAACCAGTCTAAGCATCAATAAAATCCACCCTGCAATAAAGCCATGAATGACAAAAAAGGCTGTATAAGGGCAATAACAATCTCAAAAAAGGCTGTATAAGGGCAATAACAATCTGTAAATATAAATAGAAATAGGCAGCATAATATATAATTAAAATTAACACTGAAGCAGCATAATGATACACAGAGCAAAACGGGAACACTTCCTCAAACAATGAGGACAACAGTCCAATGCCGGACGATCAAGACAGAGCCGATACGACAACCACCTTGTCCTTGGAAACAATATGGACATCCTCCTCGAATGCTGGACGATCAAGATAAGAGTTGATACAACAACCATCTCGTCCTCAGATACAGTATGGAGGTCCTCCGCAACCACTGGACGATCAAGACAGGGTTGATACAACCACCAACTCGTCCTCAGAGACTCTGCCTATCTGCCGCTCTGAACCTGAACGCCCTCCAGAACCTGACTGACGAAGTTTGACGCCATCCAACAGACGTCAACTCGCCAGCAATTAAAAAACAAAAACAAAGGAGGGAACAATCGGCAAACGATTGTTCCTAACAAAGTGTTTTGTTACAAGAAGTGAATAGAATGAAACTCCCAGTTGCCTATTATTCAAAGAAACTGAATATAGAGCAACAGAACTATTCCACTATTGAAAAGGAAGAATAAATGTCTAATGCGTTGGAGTTTAGAATTACAAGACTATAACCTAAAGATAGTTCATATAAGGGGAAAGGGTAATGTTATAGCTGATAGCCTCTCTAGAGATTTTTCAGAATGAGTAGCCTGACAACCGTTTTCTGATTTGGCACGAGTGGGTGAGTGAAAGAAGTGTGCGTGTTAACTGAATTAAAGCTTTATGCAAAATTGTTCCCCTACTGTTTGATTCTTGTTTCTCTTTATAAAAAAATAAAATCAATTGATTTCATTTTTTTTTCTTTTGGGGGAATGTGTCATGGTAATCGCTTTATAGCAAGGAATTATATATTTAAGGAAATGAAAATGCATTTTCTTTAAGTACGTCTGCAGCAAAGAGGCATTCAAGCACGTGTTGTGTTAAGTATCAGAGATCATCAGTGAGAGATCAGAACAGAGATCATCAGAGAGAGATAAGAGAAGAAGGAACAGACGAAGGATAAGAGAGGAAAACAGCGCACGAGAGTTTGATCGGAATCTGGTCAAGTTGTCGTCAGGGAGTGGTTGACTGAGACATTTAGACGTTGAGCAAGCCTTCAGAGAAGAAACGTTCTACAAGAAGTTTTGAGGAGTTCCTGCCCTTCGAACATCAAGAATAGACATTGTTTTCTGCAATACGGAGTCAAGAAGACATCTGAAATTACAGTTCTCCTTTTGTGAAGCCACCGCTTCGAGCATTGATTTCCGACAGCTGCAAAACTGGCCTGCAAGTATTTTCATTACCTCGCTGTTTCCCCAGTTCACGCAGTGCAAGATTTTACTTTTGTTATGTAAATATGAGAAACCATTCTGCATTTATCTTTGTTGGTAAGCTTGTAAATAAACCTTTGTTCTGCTTGTGCATCTTTCTATATTCATATCCCCAGTTTCAACTGTTGGTGTTGAATTCTTTTTGTTTATCTTAATATCGAACTTGTAGCGAACCTCTCGTGGTTCGTAACAACTGGGAATCCAAGACAGAAGATTGAAGCTGCTGAAAAGAACTGCTTGTCAATTATATTTGGAGTAATACTGATGGAAATCCTGAGAAATGTTGTGATATAATGAGGAAGTGCTTCAAAGATTAGTGTACGTAAAAAGATGAATATGAGTATTTAGAAATGAATCGGAGCTGGAAAATATTTTGTGTATATGTTGGTAAAAACTGTGAGCAACCCAAAAGAAACGAAAACGAGGAGAAATGGAGTGTTATTAGCATTGTAAAGACTGGACCTCAACATCTGTAAAGCCCGATATTATAAGAAAATACAGGTAAATAACAAAGTGTGAACTGGATTTAAAGCACTGTTGATGAAATGTCAGAAGAGATGTATAATTCTTTATGATTTTACCTGGAAAGTGCACAAATGTTGTGGATATCTTACTTGTAACTGCAAACGACCTGAACAAGGAGGGACAACCACATGAGTGCCTGAGGCTGAAGGCCTGTTTCTGATTAGGCAACTCTAAGGGTTTGCTTAATTAAATATATTTACACTCACAATCATATTAAAGAATTGAATACACCCTATGGGTTTTACGGGGGACGTAAGGGCCCCATAACACAAATGATACTTAATGATGGATTAGATCTTGAAGTAGATGAATAGCTGGCCAGTCCGTCTTGACACGTGGTAACTACATAGGAGACACAAAGGAGGGGAAGAATCCTGTAGCAACACTAGGCAAGAATAATCCACAGCAGCTCAATTGCAGCCTGTAACAAAAGCGATCGAGGAATGCTTATGTAAAGTACAAAGGACTCGATCACATGAAGAATAACTTACGCTAATAATCACTTAAAAGGGGAGCAGTTATGTTACTGATTAATTAAGTAGTGAAGCAGTTATGTTAATGATAAATTTCGAATAGAAGTTGCGTTACTGGTGATTATACGTATACATTACTTCACAACTGGGGTAATCTCTGGCTGATCGCAAAAAACACAGCACAGATAAAACAAGATCACTAAAACACATTCCGTGGTAACAAAACACAATGAGGGCACAATCTGATTTTACCATGATACAATTATAACGAAAGGTAATTATAACACAATACAGGAATCGCTCGTGAGAATGAAAGGAAATTAAGTCGAAGATTGAAAATAAACTGAATGCTAGAACTGGCACTGGCACATTACCTGGTAGGAGGATGGGGTCTGTGTTCCTCAGGGTGCTGATGGGGAAGGAAATTTAATTAATTGGACTTTATGCACAGGGTAGCAGCAGCCGTCTCAAAGAGGTGGATCAGATGCTCAAAGGGAGCATAATGATCTTGCTCGGAGCAGCAGACGTGTCTCAAAAGGTCTAAGGTTGATTCCCATCACTCCCACAAAGAGTTTGCCTGAATACTGCTAGACAGCGCTACTTGTTCTTCCACACTTTTCCCACATGGTCTGCACATGGTGTGGCACCCAATATGGTGGCCGGGCGACTGCCTTTCTCAATCCCAAGGTAAACCAGCAGGTACAAGTTCACAGGCAGTCAAACGGACAAGAGAAGATTAAGAGTTAATCCCTTAATGGAAGAGGACTGTGGATTGGTAGGGTTAGTGCGTCTGTATTTAATTATGAATAAAATTAAAGATGAATGCTATGAATAAAATTATGAATGTACATTACTTTGAGCCAGAGATGACATAAAATTTCTTACAATGTGCATATAATATATATATATATATATATATATATATATATATATATATATATATATATATATATATATATATATATATATATTATATATATATAATCTTAAAAAGGGTGCGGTAATGAATTGTTAATCTGAGGTCTTTCTGGTTAGAGACAGGCCGCTTAGTGACAAGCACTAGGTTCCTCGAAGAATGCTGAAATGAAAAACAGCCAGGAGTGATGACTAATGCAATTTGAGGTCAGCGATGCCTCGGAAATCACATGCTTGGGACATGCGGCACCTATGGTTGCTAGGCGCCCTGCAGGGCGTGTCTGCATGTGTGTTCATAGCATATGATATATGGGCTTGATGATAGGTAATGAGAAGAAGAGAGGACACTCTTTGATTACCTGTGACAGTGTGCAGAACACACCTGGAAGAGGTTTGAGAACGCCCATCAAACAAGGTAACGTAAGACAGGACTTTGAAAAGTTAACCTTTGAATTGATAACAAATTGTTGGGGGAAAGAGAAGTGTTGTGCGTACACATTCCTTTTGATTAACTTTCACGTGTGAAGTGGTGTAATAATTATGGTCTCTTTATTTCAGATGGGTTCAATGTCACCATATATGAGAATGGATTCTCTAAGACTTATTTGACTATTAAGAATGGTGTGGTTAGTCACACAGTAAGATTTAAGGGGGTAATTGCTGAAACCTGGTTCGGGAGAGGAAAATGAGTTTTACGTTTTTTTGGGGGGGTCAGACTTAATTAATTTAATTCCACTTTAATGTATTCAATTTGTTCCATTTTAATGTTAGCTAATTTGGGAAATATATTTTTGTATCTACAGGGATTCATTAGCCCAGTTTGCATTTTAGCTAATGCCCAGAATGATCTGCAGGTAGGTGCAGTTGGCTGTTTGTTTAATTTTGTTTAAAGAGTGCCATTTGGTGCTAAAAACTCGTTTAAGATATATATTTACAGATATAATAATAATGCATTGTCAAGTGTAACTTCCCCTCAGTATTTGGATGTAATGTCATAAAATGTATGTTTTATGTTCAGATTCCATATTAAGATTAATTTAGAATTGATGTGCTCAAGTAAAATGTTCAGAATTCACAATTCCATAATTTAAAGTTGAAGAAATAATGTATGTGAAAAGAAAAATCTTCATTCGCGAAAGCAGATGTAGCCGCCAACACATCAGCGCAAGAGCCCTTCATGTTGAACCAGTATTGCAGTCTTTGTCTAAACCATGTGACCGATTGCACAATTTTTCGTCATAGCTGATAGACTGTTCTGTATCTTCATCAAAACGTTTAATTTATGTATGACTGGAAGCAACGTCACAGTGTCCTTGCCAGAATTTCTTCAATAATTTTTTAGTAATTAGAGATTCTTTTATTATGAAACTGTTTGATAGTACTGATAAATTAACTCTTATCTCCCTTGATTTGTCAAGAGAATTTGTTGACTTGAAAGTAATTTAACTGGGAGAGGAAATGATTACATATTTCCCAAAACTGCTGTGACGTCACTGTTTGCTTGTAATAATTGTATAGAATAATTACTTTCATATTAAGAGATTTTTATGTTCTGAAATCGTGATCTAGTAATAGTCGTACGATCATTTTCTTTCCCTTTCGTTTTAAAAGGGGAATATATTAAGAGTTTTGCAGAAAACCTGGCCCTAAAATGTTTCGATTTAGCATCTTGTTGATCAGTACTTCCCATAGAAAAGAGGGTCATTTTGTTATTAGATACCATTTGCGTTGGTTGTCATTCTTGGAGCCGTACGAGCTGCCCCCCCCCCCCCCCCCCCCCCCCCCCCTCTCTCTCTCTCTCTCTCTCTCTCTCTCTCTCTCTCTCGCTCTCTCTCTCTCTCTCTCTCTTCCCGACCAAGGGAAATTTTGATTTTTACATTAGCGTAAAGATTTTGTACTTACGTGGTCACTTGTAACTTTTAGATTTATTTATTTTCTTAATAGCATAGTGGTTATTTATGGAATCTGAACACTGTTTTTGTAACAGTGACTGTGAAAGAGTATAGTGAATTTGGAAGCTGCAGCCAAAAGGAAAAACTGGTACCAGGTGATGTGTTATTACAAGTTTTAAGTGCACTTAAAAAAATTTTAAAGTGTTAGGTAAAATTATTTCATATTTTAC
>NC_087201.1:104020519-104028019 GCF_015104395.2 Macrobrachium nipponense
GGCTACAGACACGTAAGGCCCTTAGGAACATCCCAGAAAAAAAACAGAGAATTTAAACGTTTTGATGGTGATTGGAGTAGTAATGAACAAAAGAGGCAATATTAGTTGATTTTCGAAAGACTGAAAAGGTGAAATTTCTATCATTTCTATGGACAGTTACATCAAGAAAATTCAAATTACAATTTCTTTCTTCCTCTACAGTAAATTTTATAGAAGGGACTAAATTATTGAGATTATTAAGGAATTCCTGGAGGTTCGTGAACTGGCCAAATACAGAAGATATCATCCACGTATCTAAACCAAATAACTTTTTGGGGCAAAATTCTAGGTAAGAGTTTTTGTCTCAAAAATTCCATGTAAATATTGCTAAGGACAGGAGATAAGGGATTACCCATGGCCATGCCAAACTTTTGTACAAAAAATTCCCCATTGAAACAAATTTACTATCTTTGATACATAACCTTATGAGACTAATGAGATTTTCTACACTTAAGGGAATGTCATGACGCTCTAATCCTCTTCCAAATATTCAAGTAAGTCATCTACAGGCACTTTTGTAAATAAAGAGACAACATCAAAACTAACCATATTAAAATCATAATTCAAATTTAAACTATTCAATTTGTTTATAAAATCAACATTGTTTTTAAACATTCGTGTTAGAAATATTTCCTACCAAAGGAGTAAGAATTTTTACAAGCCATTTAGATAAATTATACGAAACTGAGCCCACTGAACCTAATGATTGGTCGTGATAGGGTTATTGATTTTATGTGTCTTGGACTAAACCATACATGTAAGGTAGGAGGCGCATTGCGGTGTAAACTGTTTAATTAAATGGTCCAAGCCCTTCAAAATGGATTTAATTTGTTTATTAAAATGGGAGTTAAACTGTCTGTGTAGGGTCAGACCTCAGTTTCGTATAAGTAATCATGTCATTTAGCAATGTCATTATTTTACTTATATTAGTCCACTTTTATTCATAATTACCACTGCATTAGATTTATCTGCTTTTGTCACTTCACTGTTTCGTCTTTCTTTAATTTTCTTAAAAGCCTGGAGAAATCTCACGGGTACATTAGGGGGAGAAGGTTTACTCATAGCACCATACACAATACCTTTACAAATATTGATATCACAGGGCATAGGTTTTGATTCAATTTTTTTCTAAATACAAAAGGATTTTGAGATGTCGACACAGTCCAGGTTACCATTAAATACACCAAAGCTTAACCCATATCCCAAAGCCGCTGTCGTAGCACTACCACTGTTTGTCAGATAAATTAATCATGAAGTCCACGTTGGCATGCTTAGTCCAGTCGCTTTCAGCAATAAGATTTTTCAGCTTGACTTGGAGCTTCCTTTCAAGACGGTTGCAGCACTTTCTCAATTTTCCATAGCAATAATCCAGCATCCGATTCTTCCAATCGACAGGAACCGTCTGATTAAAGCTATACCGTCTGCTTCTAAGTGTACGGAACGCATCATCTACTTCCACTTTTGTGATGTCGATGTGTTTCTGAAGTATGATGAGTTGAACTCGTCGAAAGGTCGCTCTGCTAGGCGAAGAATTCTCACTGGTAAAATCGACTTGGGCATCACTTGCTCGTTCATGCACTTCCGTAGAAAGTTGAGTCGGAGTTTCAGTTTGTGAGCGATGATAAGAGCATTACAGAAGGATGTCACGAATAGAACAAGGCTCGGAAAATTCAAAGAAAAGGCGTAGAAGTTGCGTGTGGTTTCCATTATGCTTAAAAAATCACAGTAGATGCACGTGACTTCATAAATAAGCGAATACCACGGGAAATGACAGTCAGGAATCCAAGCGCTTTCGTCTTTATTAAGACATCGTCAAGGAGCTACTAAAGTACAATCGGAGAGGAAGGCCTCAGGTACAAACAAGATCAGGAATACCAGATGGTTAATTATCAAAAGGGTAAAAATTAAAAGGATAATCCAGGATTATCGGATATCACACTCGGTCACAAACTTAAACAGATTCTGACCCTAACCGAAATTACAAAGTATCTTTACAGTCCAAAACATGTAAAAACTGAATATATTAATTTTGTTGCTTATATTTATCTACAACTTTTTTCATTATGAAAGCATCAAGTTTAAATAAACCAAGACTTAAATTTAGAACATTTCTATTATTTGACTTGATAAAACAAGATTCAATGATATTCCTTTTAACTGTGTCATTACATGGGACTAAGGCTCTTGCTTGACTCCAGTTATTAGGATGGTCTAAATCTCTCATATGTACAAATAATGCATTCGATATTTGCCCAGTTCTCACGAATATTGATGTTGCTTAAGACGCTGTGAAAGAGATTTGCCAGTCTGTCCGTAATAGATTTTATCACACTTTTTGCAAGGAATTTCATATATGCAGCCTGGAAGATCTTCCAGGCTGCATATATGAAATTCCTTGCAAAAAGTGTGATAAAATCTATTACGGACAGACTGGCAAATCTCTTTCACAGCGTCTTAAGCAACATCAATATTCTGTGAGAACTGGGCAAATATCGAATGCATTATTTGTACATATGAGAGATTTAGACCATCCTATTAACTGGAGTCAAGCAAGAGCCTTAGTCCCATGTAATGACACAGTTAAAAGGAATATCATTGAATCTTGTTTTATCAAGTCAAATAATAGAAATGTTCTAAATTTAAGTCTTGGTTTATTTAAACTTGATGCTTTCATAATGAAAAAAGTTGTAGATATAAATAAGCAATAAAATTAATATATTCAGTTTTTACATGTTTTGGACTGTAAAGATACTTTGTAATTTCGGTTAGGGTCAGAATCTGTTTAAGTTTGTGACCGTGTGATATCCGATAATCCTGGATTATCCCTTTTAATTTTACCCTTTTGATAATTAACCATCTGGTATTCCTGATCTTGTTTGTACCATGAGGCCTTCCTCTCCGATTGTACTTTAGTAGCTCCTTGACGATGTCTTAATAAAGACGAAAGCGCTTGGATTCCTGACTGTCATTTCCCGTGGTATTCGCTTATTATGAAGTCACGTGCATCTACTGTGATTTTTTAAGCATAATGGAAACCACACGCAACTTCTACGCCCTTTTCTTTGAATTTTCCGAGCCTTGTTCTATTCGTGACATCCTTCTGTAATGCTCTTATCATCGCTCACAAACTGAAACTCCGACTCAACTTTCTACGGAAGTGCTATGAACGAGCAAGTGATGCCCAAGTCGATTTTACCAGTGAGAATTCTTCGCCTAGCAGAGCGACCTTTTCGACGAGTTTCAACGCATCATAATTCAGAAACACATCGACATCACAAAAGTGGAAGTAGATGATGCGTTCCGTACACTTAGAAGCAGACGGTATAGCTTTAATCAGACGGTTCCTGTCGATTGGAAGAATCGGATGCTGGATTATTGCTATGGAAAATTGAGAAAGTGCTGCAACCGTCTTGAAAGGAAGCTCCAAGTCAAGCTGAAAAATCTTATTGCTGAAAGCGACTGGACTAAGCATGCCAACGTGGACTTCATGATTAATTTATCTGACAAACCAGTGGATAGTTGCTACGACAGCGGCTTGGGATATGGGTTAAGCTTTGGTGTATTTAATGGTAACCTGGACTGTGTCGACATCTCAAAATCCTTTTGTTATTTAGAAAATTGAATCAAAACCTATGCCCTGATGATATCAATATTTGTAAAGGTATTGTGTATGGTGCTGAGTAAACCTTCTCTCCCCCTATGTACCCGTGAGATTTCTCCAGGCTTTAAGAAGAAAATTAAAGAAGACGAAACAGTGAAGGTGACAAAAGCAGATAAATCTAATGCAGTGGTAATTATGAATAAAATGGACTATATAAGTAAATAATGACATTGCTAAATGACACTGATACTTATACGAAACTGAGGTCTGACCCTACACAGACAGTTACTCCCATTTTAATAAACAAATTAAATCCATTTTGAAGGGCTTGGACCATTTAATTAAACAGTTTACACCGCAATGCGCCTCCCTACCTTACATGTATGGTTTAGTCAAGACACATAAAATCAATAACCCTATCAGACCAATCATTAGTTCAGTGGGCTCAGTTTCGTATAATTTATCTAAATGGCTTGTAAAAATTCTTACTCCTTTGGTAGGAAATATTTCTAACACGAATGTTAAAAACAATGTTGATTTTATAAACAAATTGAATAGTTTAAATTTGAATTATGATTTTAATATGGTTAGTTTTGATGTTGTCTCTTTATACAAAAGTGCCTGTAGATGACTTACTTGAATATTTGGAAGAGGAATTAGAGCGTCATGACATTCCCTTAAGTGTAGAAAATCTCATTAGTCTCATAAGGTTATGTATCAAAGATAGTAAATTTTGTTTCAATGGGGAATTTTTGTACAAAAGTTTGGCATGGCCATGGGTAATCCCTTATCTCCTGTCCTTAGCAATATTTACATGGAATTTTTTGAGACAAAACTCTTACCAAGAATTTTGCCCCAAAAAGTTATTTGGTTTAGATACGTGGATGATATCTTCTGTATTTGGCCAGTTCACGAAAACCTCCAGGAATTCCTTAATAATCTCAATAATTTAGTCCCTTCTATAAAATTTACTGTAGAGGAAGAAAGAAATTGTAATTTGAATTTTCTTGATGTAACTGTCCATAGAAATGATAGAAATTTCACCTTTTCAGTCTTTCGAAAATCAACTAATATTGCCTCTTTTGTTCATTACTACTCCAATCACCATCAAAACGTTAAATTCTCTGTTTTTTCTGGGATGTTCCTAAGGGCCTTACGTGTCTGTAGCCCGCAGTTTATTGACGCTGAAATTAAAACTATTTATGATATTGCATTGAAACTTAAATACCCAAGGACTTTTGTAGATGTGGCATGGAAAAGAGCTAGAAAAACATTTTATTCAACTAATGACAAACTTGAATTTAGTAAGCATAACATTCTAAAATTACCTTATGATGAAAGGTTTTTAGATATTCCTAGAATTTTAAAGCTTTTTAACATAAATGTTGTTTTCAGTAATATTAATGTCAAGAGTTTAGTAATCAAAAATTCTCCTAAAGATCTTCCAGGCTGCATATATGAAATTCCTTGCAAAAAGTGTGATAAAATCTATTACGGACAGACTGGCAAATCTCTTTCACAGCGTCTTAAGCAAACAACATCAAATATTCTGTGAGAACTGGGCAAATATCGAATGCATTATTTGTACATATGAGAGATTTAGACCATCCTATTAACTGGAGTCAAGCAAGAGCCTTAGTCCCATGTAATGACACAGTTAAAAGGAATATCATTGAATCTTGTTTTATCAAGTCAAATAATAAAATATGTTCTAAATTTAAGTCTTGGTTTATTTAAACTTGATGCTTTCATAATGAAAAAAGTTGTAGATAAATATAAGCAACAAAATTAATATATTCAGTTTTTACATGTTTTGGACTGTAAAGATACTTTGTAATTTCGGTTAGGGTCAGAATCTGTTTAAGTTTGTGACCGTGTGATATCCGATAATCTGGATTATCCCTTTTAATTTTTACCCCTTTTGATAATTAACCATCTGGTATTCCCTGATCTTGTTTGTACCTGAGGCCTTCCTCTCCGATTGTACTTTAGTAGCTCCTTGACGATGTCTTAATAAAGACGAAAGCGCTTGGATTCCTGACTGTCATTTCCCGTGGTATTCGCTTATTTATGAAGTCACGTGCATCTACTGTGATTTTTTAAGCATATATATATATATATATATATATATATATATATATATATATATATATATATATATATATATATATATATATATATATATATACATACAGGTGTCCATAAAGTCTGTCCGTTTTCAGACCTTTATTACAAACAAACCATGTTAGGTAGAGGTATAAAGTTTTCTTCAATTTCAACAATGACTAAAGTTATTTTTGCATTACTAATAAATTTCAACATGTGCCCCGTTTTGTTGCTGGAGTGCGTCTAAGCGAAATTCTATCTCACGCCAGATATTCTCCAACATCTCCATAGTTACCGTTGCTAAAGCTGCTGTTATCCTTACTTTTAAGGTCTCAACATTAGGTACTGGTGTACTGTAGATTTTATCCTTGATATAACCCCGTAAGAAAAAATCAAGAGGGGTATGTCTGGTGACCATGGTGGCCATTCTGTTGGGCCATCTCTCCCAATGGAGCAGTTGGGGAAGGTTGCATCGAGAAAGTTACTAACAACCAAACCCCTGTGTGGAGCCGCCCCCTGCCCCCTCTTGCTGAAACAGTACCCTTGGCTGAAACTCTTCTAATTGAAGTGCAGCATAATCCACAGCATGTCCAGATAAACAACTGCTGATATAGTGGGTTCAGCAAAGAAAGAAGGTCCAATAACCATGCAATGACACCATTTCTGCTATTCTTGACTCGGCTGGCAGATAGTGATCAGAGTGGCATCTGAAGGCAAACAAAAGAAAATTTAGTAATTGCTCAACAGAATGTGAAAGTTGTACAGTCATATCCGCAATAATTTTAAAGTTATTACTTCTATGTCTCTAGGAATAACTTTATGGACACCCTGTATATATATATATATATATATATATATTATATATATATATATATATATATATATTATATATTGTAAGTAAGCCTTAGGATTTTTATAATGTATAAGCTTACTTAGGTTAGCTTTTAAGTTCCTCTTTCATTTCTGAAGGTCGTGAAGTTCATTGTTAAATTACGCCTTCCTTTTGTTTAGTAGGGGTCCTCCTCACTCAGTGGTATTTTTGTTTAGTCTTGTTGACTAATCCTCCCTGTTTCTCCCCTCCATATTTTGGCTCTGCTGAGGTGACTTGAGACCTGATTTCCAAGCGCCAGGGGGTTGGTATCTGCACCTTAACTTGTGAGCCTGCTATATCTCTCTGTTCATGGATTTACAGCAAGTCTCTGAGAAAATATATATCTTCAGCTGGCAGTTTCTCCATATCTTCGCCATTTCATTATTGCCTCTGGTGCAGTACTTGCCAGAGGGGCCTCGCTTAGCGACGGTAGGGCGTGTCATCCTTTTATTATATAAAGTATTGACCAAGATTACTGGGATCACGGCGTCCATAATTATGATCAAGATGACTGGGATCATGGCGGTGCTGCAGTAGTCAGATGAATTTTCTGATAGAGCTCTATAGAGTAATTGTATTGAGATTTGTTGTCCTCGGCCTTTATTGGAGTGCTTTTGGGAGGAGACCTTCATAATTTCATCATCATCCTTTAAAGTGTAAAATTCAGGTTATTCCTTTCTTTTCTATTTTTTATTCCTCGCCGGGGCCCCTTTCCTCCTTCAGATATTGAATGTGTTGCTTAATCATATGTGTATGTGTTTTGTGTAAGTGATTTTGTGATTTAATGTTAATGAAGAGGCTTAGTAATAACTTCTTGTATTTTATTGAATTATAATATATATTGGCTTTTTTTCATTGTTTTGCTATCCCCCTTGAGTTATTC
>NC_087201.1:104033019-104058019 GCF_015104395.2 Macrobrachium nipponense
AAAAAAAAAAAGTGTGCATATCTTAAAGGCACGGTAGTGAATTGTAAATCTGCTCTTTCCAGTTAGAAACAAGTCGGTTAGAGACGAGCGCTGGATTCCTCGAAGATGCTGAAATGAAAAAACAGGCAGGATAGATGACCAATGCACTTTGAGGTCGATGACGCCTCGAAGATCACAAGCTTCGAGCATGAGACACCCGTGTTTGCTGAGTGCAACATAGGGTGTGTCTGTGTGTGTTCGTAAAGAACGGTATATGACTTTTATTATGGGGGTAAGTGTTGCGAGGGAGGACTCGCTGATTGCTTGTGACAGAGTGTGGAACACGCCTGGAAGAGGTGCTGCAAGGTGTTGCAGACCCATCGAATAAGGTAACATAACAAAGAACTTTGAAAAAGTTAACCTTTGAAGTAATCATTATTGGGTCTGGAGAAAGAGGAGTGTGGTGCAGTACACATTCCTTTAAACTAACTTTCATGGTTAAAGTGGTGTTATAATTGTGGTCTCTTTATTTCAGAAGGGTTTGAAGTCACCATATTGAAAAATGGATTCTCTAAGACTTCTATTGACTTATCAAAATATTATGAATAGTTGGACATAATGAGATAAGAGGGGGTACTTACTTAAATATGATTTTGAGAGGAAACGACAGTTTAACGTTTTTTTGGGGGGTCAGAGTTAATTCATTTTATTCCATTTTATTAATTGATTTTATTCCACTTTAATGTTAGCTAATTTGGGAAATAAAAAGTATATTTTTGTAACTACGGGAGCTTATTTGCCTAGTTTGCTTTTCAGTCAACTCCCCAGAATGATTCGCAACAGAGAGAGGGTAGGTGTAGTTGCCAATAGTAGTTTGTTTAATTTTGTTTAAACAAGTGTCATTTATCTTTAAAAACTCATTGAAGAGATTGGTGGCAGCGGTTAAAAGGTTTATTAATGCCATAGGTAGTGCCTCCGAAGATACTATATAGATTAGGCATATTTTGGGGAGAGTGTTTGTAATTATGTATCGGGCAACTTGCTTTATTGCTGACTTAAGTCGCAAGGTACCTTGTGCGGGGCTGCGGGCAGTCTTGTTAGCAGTGGTTTAGTGTAAACACGTATTTCTGTGTTATGGGGTGTGGTAAAGTGTATCTTTGTTGTAACGGGAAGGAATTACGCACGGTTGCAATGTGTGGACAGGTACCAACTCCAGTTCTATGAAGACATGAGTGTATAATTTTGTTTTCTTTTTTTTTCTCTTATTATTGGTGTTAATTTACTCAAAAGTGTGTTTTATTTAGATGTCCCTCGATATTTGGTGGACATTAGTGGTTATGTGGTTAAAAAAAAATACAGGGGAAAAGTGGCATTGTGAATTTCGTTTTTATGCTTGGCATGAGAGAGAGAGAGAGAGAGAGAGAGAGAGAGAGAGAGAGAGAGAGAGAGAGAGAGAGAGAGAGAGAGAGAGGCAGTGGCAGCCCAAGCGAACAGATGCTGATTCAAGCAATTTGAGTGTTCGACATACATTTTCTCTCGAACTGATTTTCTTCCCGATTTTTGTTCCCAGAGTGACCTAGAACCTGAGCAGTGGCGAGTTCATATAGCGGTTTGTTGGGCTTGGTGCATGTTTATTTTATCTTTTGTTGGTGGATGATTATTATTAATTTTTTTGGGTTGGGGTTTGTGTGTGCATAAATATATCAATGTTACTGAGGTCGGGGCAAATCCTGAAGTATAAGGGTTTTCATAAAGAAAGCAAAATACTGACACAAGTGGTAACCAGACTCTGGTTCACAGGATAACAAGTGTAAGTGTGGGTGTCAGCCTGTTCCGTGGCATTGTAGACGGTGTTCTTTGACAACCAGTGCAAATTTTTATTGAGGGGGTGAATAAATATTCAAACGCCAAGGGGATTAAAGATGATATGGAGGCGCTCACAGAGGCAAAAGCCTTGTTAGGTTTCAATAAAGGAGATTTATCCTACAGGTGTAGGAGTTTTCAGTGGACCGAATTACAGGCATTTTTAAGAGCGGCTTATGGCTCAAAGGAACACAGTGATATGGAAAGAGATTTAAGAGGGCTGTACAAAATCCGGAAAGGCACAAACAAGCTTATTGAGAATAGCTCAAAGCTTTTTGACTCAGCGGGAGAATGGATACAGAAATTGAAAAATTCTAAATGGGTTAATGGGAAAA
This sequence comes from Macrobrachium nipponense, assembly GCF_015104395.2. Taxonomy (NCBI): domain Eukaryota; kingdom Metazoa; phylum Arthropoda; class Malacostraca; order Decapoda; family Palaemonidae; genus Macrobrachium; species Macrobrachium nipponense. Next base: position 104,035,197 of record NC_087201.1, read on the forward strand.
TAATGTCTCACTCGACATTTACATAAAACTGATTCATTTTTTTGAGATGCTATTACACAACGTACCAGATGCAATAGTGGACAGTTTTGAGAAAAGATTGCACCTACATCAGACAAAAAACTAATTTATGCCCAAATTCATAAACATATGTACCAAATGTTCCCATGGTGGATAGTAACATTTTTTTACCGGACTGGTCTGAGAAATATGATGCAAAGAGACACAGAATTTCCTTCCCCCCATTTGTGTGCAAAAGTGGAATAAAATAGAGGATCGATCGATCAAAGGCAACAGCAGTTGGTCATTGCTACAATTGTAAAATAAACCAGGGCACACCAAAGAAAGTATGTAGAGTCAAATATTGTGGAATGTGTAAGAGGGTGGATCACTATTGGCAAGCTTGTATGTCTCAGATATGGAAAGATGCGAGACCTACACCTCAAAAGTCTGGGAGGTATAATACAAGAACTTCCCAGGCAGGTCACTTAAGAGGGCAAAGGGATCAGCAAAATTTTTGGAAAGCCGATCAACAAAAAGGGTACAGATGATTTGTATGTGCCATTGTGGTCTCGTGGGGGATGCCCCCGAGCCCAGGCCTATAGTATATGGAACAGTGGAGGATGTGGATATCCTGGTCTTCATTGACACTGGCGTTAGTATAAACTTAATGGATTATAATTTGTATCAATCCATGCTCTCCCATTACCCTTTGAAACCCTCAATGGAGACGGTGTGTGTTGTGCAAGCCCATAGATTAAACACCCTGGGTTTTGTTAGAATATGGTTTACTCTGGGTGATAGAGTGTTAATAGAACCATTTTTGGTTATAAAAGGGGTTGCGTTGAGCAACAGACTTTTGCTGGGCCATCCTGCATGTAGAAGACACAAGATTTCGGTCCATGCAGGTGTTAGTGGTATAACGGTTGGAATACCTGGTGCTTTTATCCCTTATGAGGACGCAAGTGAAACTGAGGATATGGAGATTATTGGAAATAGGGGTGCTTTCGGCGGTGCTAATGGTGATGATACCGGGGATATGGGGAGTGGTGATACCAAAACCCACACTGATGATATGGGGAATAACTGCGGTGATGTTAAACGGGATATTGGGGGCCATGTTGGTAACAATTTTGGGTGTGACAATGGCGTTATGGGTGGTGATACTGATACTAATATTGATATTATTACTGATACTAACAATGGAGTCTTGGTGGATGTAATGAGAACCATGGGTGGTGATATATATGGGATCATGGAACGGGGAGGTACTAACCACAAATATAAATGTGTTTTATCAGAGGATGTTATTTTAATGCCAGGTTCAGAGACTATGGTAAAAGTCAAGTTGAGGGAAGTGAAAAAACCTGGGGAAGTATGCGTAATTGAGGGTAGTGAGAAACTAAGCAGTGAACAGTGTATCAAACACTGGTGTTACATGGATAGAATTACTGAACTGTAATGATACAGTTAGGAAATACCAGAAGAATACATATGTGGTAGATCTCCAAGATTGGAGTAATGACAGTGGTTCAGTGGCTATTGTAGAGGCAGAAATGCAATCAAAGAAGCGAATATTCGGGAACATTTAGCGAATGCGGATTATAATGAGCATAAGAAGCGGTAAGCAAGCTCTTGGCATAATTTGGGGACACAGTAGCTTTACAAGGGGATAAACTGGGATTGACTAATGTGTTAGAACATAAGGTAAACTTAGAGAAAGGCACAAAACCTATTTTTATTCCTGTAAACCTCATACTTTTCAAAATCAGAGAACAGGTAGAGAAGGTCAATAAATGGGAAGAGGAAGGAATCATTAGACCTAGTGTGTCTCCATACAACTTTCCTCTGTTAGCAGTGGCTAGGAAGGACGGTTCCGTCCGAGTATGAGTCGATTTTAGACGTTTGAATGAAAAACAATCCCTGACTGTTACCCGGTCGCATGCATACCAGATCTTTTTGTAGAAATCGGAGGACATAATATTTATAGCTCAATTGATTTGACGCAGGGTTTTCTGCAGGTTCCTCTTAGTGAGAACAGTAAGGAATATATGGCCTTTTCGGTGCCCAAGGGGCACTATGAATTTATGTGGATGCCCTTAGTAGAAGTTTTTATTACATGGAAGGATCTCAAGTTGCACTAGTTACTAGCGATTCTATACAATGGGATATGAGTCTCATAGAGCAAGGGCAGGATGAAGATGAAATCTTGGCAGACGCAAAAGCGTTTCTTAGAGGGGAATTAGTCAGGAAACATTATAAGTTACCTTTTTCGGGTTTAGAATTAGAAGGTAATCGGTTGGTCAGGAAAATTAAATATAAATTAAGGACTAGTGAAAGCAAAGGAGACACGACACAGATCGTAATTCTGAAAGTTCTAATTCCAGTGGTATTGGATATAGTACATTGCAGGTTCGGTAGTCCACACTTGGGGATAGAAAAAACGTATAATGAGGTGCGTGCTAAATATATTTGGAAAAATATGGGGAAAGATGTGGACAATTTTGTGAAAAACTGTACAGTATGCAATGCTTGCAAACCTGCAAGAATAATTTCCTGCAAGTTAGGGTCATATCCGATACCAAGTAGACCTTTTTAGAGAATACATAATGGATATCCTAGGAAATTTTTGTGAATCTAGGTATGCGAATAAGTACCAGTTAGTGATAATAGATGAACTTACGAGGATAGTAGAAATTTTTCCACTTAAGTATAAAACAGCTGAAGAAGTAGCTATAGCATTTTTCAATGGTATCATTTGCAGATATGGCTCACCCGAGGTTTTATTGACCGACAATGGCAGAGAATTTGCAAACAAAACTTTAGAATGTTTGGCGGAAGTCATGGGGATACAGAAAGTAACAATTATTCCATACAGACCTGAAGCTAATGGGTTATGTGAATGAGCTAACAGGAAAGTGCTCAAAGATCTCAGGAAGACTGTAGGTGGAAATAATAAAAACTGGGATAGAAGTATAGATGTTGTTAGACATAACATTAACACTATGGTTAGTGATTCCATTAAAATGTCTCCATTTGAAGCTAAGTTTGGTTGCCAAGCACGAGGCACATCATGGAGAAGATACAATCGAAGCATTAATTTCCACAGTGAAGGAGAGACATGTTTGTTTCAGTTGTAATCTCGAGGCCACGACCCGAGAAATGGTGGAAAGAAGTAATAAAAGAACATCTGAGGTTAAAATCAGTGTTGGAGACAAGGTATTTTTAAAAATCAATGTGAAAAATGAACTAAATTACTAATTGGGTCCGAAATTTGAAGGTCCTTTTAGAACCATTGAGGAAAAGACAGGAAACAGATTTATAATCTTAAATGTGAGAACAGGTCAGTCGAAATTAACTCGTATATCAAAACTGAAAAGAGTTGGTTGTGGTAACTAATATGTTGCACAGTTGCATTTTTTTTATGGTTTCGCAAATTGATGATGAAAAGTGATTAGTCAGTTCAATGTAATGTTTTTTTTTCTCTTTCATTTCTTCTACTGAGGTAATTATTTCACAAGGAAAAACGGGGTGGAAAGTATGGCAAATTTCTGTTAAGCTGAGAAATATTATAACAGGTCCCTGGCGGTATGGGTTTATTGGGGCTGAATTTTTTGTGGCTATCATTTTTGGTGGTGGACTGTGGTTTTACAAGCCGAAAGAGGTGGGTATTGTGGTTCTTTTGGTACTATGGGTCTTGGGGGGGTGGGGGTGGGGGGTGGGGGTGGCACTACTGCATTGTGGTTTTATGAGTCCCTATGAAGGTGTTGTATTTTTATACTCACCAGTGGTTATATTTGGCGGTATATAATTGTTGAATTGTGGTTTTCTGTGATTCATATCCTGGCTAAGTGGTTATGCAGTTTTATATACATGTGGTAGTATCATGAATAAGTTACTTTTTCGAGGACAATTTTTGAGTACCTTTGAGGATGTCCTAGGGATAATTTTTGAGGAATATGGTTCTATAGTATCGGTAAAGATTTTTGGGCCATTTGAAGGAATGATGATTTCTGAGGTTACAAGTCTGACTAGACAAGTTCATAGTGCGATTTGAGCACATGATGTATACACAGATGGCTTAATGCTGACAATGCTGTGATGAGACCGGTTGCTAATATTTTCTTTTGGGGTTGATTGCTTGCAGGTTTGCACCGTTTTCAGGATGTCGATGATGACATTCCTGGAAGTAGATTTAAGGGGGGTCAATTTGGGTCGATACGATATGTTGTGGCAGCAAATTCTGTAACGATACATACTGCGTTTTATATGGAAAAGTGCTGAATTATACATATGTTTTTTTCTTTCCTTATACATTTTGTAATGGGAAAAGTTGAATGATTATTATTGTCTTTTTTTCCTACAAGGGAAACTTGTGATCGGGGTTAAGCTTTACATAGCATTTCTATTATAGAAAGGAGGTAGAATTTATATTGGTATATGTAAGATAGAAGGGATATTCGGCATTATATTTGATGGAGGTTAACTGTATAAACATTACAGGGGTTTTGCTGTATAGGCATTATGGGGTTTTTTGATAGTATATTTGTTAGATATAGGATTAGTTATGAGGATTCACTGGGTAAAGATCATATTTTATTTTAGTGAGGAATTTTTAATAATTGACATGAGATCGGGTATATTAGTTGATGACAGATTCGTGTGTTAAAGCAAGACTTTAGTTGTTCTATGATCATGTAGACTTTTCAAATACGGACACACAATGACTTTAGAGAATTCCCAACTTCATGCCAGGGTGACAACGGAAACAGCTTGGATCTACAACACCAGAGGTCGGATCTACACACGAGCGACAATGTTACAGATTGCCTTTGCAATGGACGAGATGTCGTCAGTGGCTTGTCTCATGATATATTCTGGGACAAATCAGGAGTCTACAATCTTCTACGAGGCAGGTGCGAGACGCACTTGCATGGGAGTCATGAAATATTTCAAGTTGACAACGAGGTGGCAGTTATGATTCCTTCATCGGAAGACATCGAATCTACAGTTCAGCAACGGGGGTGTTAGGATACACCTACAGGCGTCACAGACGCTGAATAATGGTGTATGCTGAGTTGTTTCGAGATGGTTCATGCACTCAGCAGGGATCTGAAATAATTCGACAAAGGTGCTCGTGAAACACTTACATGGGACCACGAGGCGGTTAAAGTTCCGCCTACATTGGGGACGGTTACAGTTCCACCACTAGAGAATAATGATGGGGATGAATTCTTCTTCAACGAACGCTACACAGTTCTGGTGATTGCGATTATAATAGCTATAATGATAGTCGAAATATGTGTTATAGGGGCTATCTTGCAAACATTATGAACCAGTATATACCAGTAGCCGATGTGGTGTGCGACAGGAGTACACAAAAGACATAGGTGGCCGAGCCATCTTAAAGGCACGGTAGTGAATTGTAGATCTGCTCTTTCCAATTAGAGACAAGTCGGTTAGAGACGAGCGCTGATTCCTCGAAGATGCTGAAATGAAAAAACAGGCAGGATAGATGACCAATGCACTTTGAGGTTGATGACGCCTCGAAGATCACAAGCTTCGAGCATGGGGCACCCATATTTACTGGGTGCAACATAGGGTGTGTCTGTGTGTGTTCATAACGAACGGTATATAACTTTTATTATGGGGGATAAGTGTTGCAAGGGAGGATTCACTGATTGCTAGTGACAGAGTGTGGAACACGCCTGGAAGAGGTGTTGCAGACCCATCGAATAAGGTAACGTAACAAAGAACTTTGAAAAAGTTAACCTTTGAAGTAATCACTATTGGGTCTGGAGAAAGAGGAGTGTGGTGCGGTACACATTCCTTTTAACTAAATTTCATGGTTAAAGTGGTGTTATAATTGTGGTCTCTTTATTTCAGAAGGGTTCGAAGTCATCATATATGGATTCCCTAAGACTTCTATTGATTTATTAAAATATTATGAATAGTCGGACATTATGAGATAAGAGGGGGACTTACTTGAATATTATTTTGAGAGAAAACAACGGTTTAACGTTTTTTGGGGGGTCAGAGTTAATTCATTTTATTCCATTTTATTAATTGATTTTATTCCATTTTAATGTTAGCTAATTTGGGAAATAAAATGTATACTTTTGTAACTACGGGAGCTTATTTGCCTAGTTTGCTTTCCAGCCAACTCCCCAGAATGATTTGCAACGGAGAGAGGATAGGTGTAGTTGCCAATAGTAGTTTGTTTCATTTTGTTTAAACGAGTCATTTGGCCTTGAAAACTCGTTTGAGATATATTTCAGAATTATTCATGCAAACCTGAACAAATAAGGAAATTGTGCTTTCATCTATTTAGCGAAATGACAACTAGACTACAGCAATATGGTTCATGACATATCTCCTGAGATTTCACGCACATCCGTATATGCTGTATTGCATATGCTGAGTACTTGCTGGCTGGTTCAGTGGCCTTGATTAGGAATGTTAGGGTGCCTCTACACCAAGACATACTTCAAAAATGACAGTACCAGAACGATCCAGAAAATGGTGGCTCTCAAGTAATATCACTGACAAAGCAGCTTGCGGAAATTGCAGTCAAGAGAGAATATTGCAGAACATTGGTATTAAAGATAAATATAATATGAAAGGGGAAATGAAATTCAAGTACATAATACCCCAATGAATGAAAATGAGGAGAAAAACTGCAATACAGAGCAAAGAAATGCATAATATTACAAACTTATTTAGGAAATGGATAGTATGGCAGATGAAAAATTCAAATAATAAAAAAAGGAACACATAGAAGTTACTCTACTGACAAGATTAAAAGATATTGTCATAAGAAACAATGAACAGTAACGACCGATTTTTATTACTTTGAATGACAAAGATCAACAAATAAAATGCTATATAATACATGCAAAATTTATAGGTATAAAAGTCAAGTAAAAGCAGGTTATAGGATTATTTATTAACGGTCATGTTTTTAATGAAGTATAACCGTCCCATATAATCACTGCCTCACCGGAGAGCATAGATGGCTGAAGACTTCAGAAGGGGACGATTTAAAGGTTAAGAGAGAAGTGGCAACAGGGTTTTTCTCAAGGAGGTAAACAATCTTATCAGTTTAGATCTGTCGAACTATAATGCCACTGGTATGTTTATCTAGGAGGATTTCCTCATATAGAAGGCTTTGGTTTGTATACCTACGAGGTTTATTAGAGGGTTTGCCTTTGTATTGCCCTCCTGGCAGTAGAGGGAATGTCTGTAAGTAATTATACTGACCTCCTACTCTCCCTATATGAAACCCTACCTCTCACTCCAATGCCCTCCAACAGACTTGTAGATTTTCCTGTGTTTGGTAGAAAAAACACCTTCCACCGGTGCATCAGTTCCAAAGGGTCTGTTCATCTTACTTACCATAATGCTAATAGCTAGTGATTTCCTGTTTACCTTCTCCACTTGGGTCTAAATGTCCCTCAGTGTGTGGGGTCGTCCTTCTTCACTTCCTACTGGGGGAGTGAGGTGCCACTTTGCCCTAGTCAGATCATTAGAGGTGTACCTACGTCCTTCCATCATGCTGCTTGCTGGCTGCATCAACAGCCCCAGCCTGAACGTGTCAAGAGACTTGTGAGTGACGTCCCTGCGGTAATAAGCAGTGAAGGTAGTCTGTCTTTTCTAAACTGTTGTCTTCATCCCCTGTAGGATGGAAGGGTTCTTTCAGAAACTGAGCAGCCTACGCTCCTAATGTTGATAGCTTTAGCTTTATTCTGAGGGCTCACCCTCCTCTAGTTGGCAAATTTAGCCTTTATCATTTCCCTTATCCAGAAGGATATAGTAATCCTTGAGACCTTCTTTCTGGTGTGCACGAACAGCCTCTGGTCTTTCATCCTTTTGATGTAGTGCTTGATAGTTCCAATGAAGAACAATAGCATTTCCTCCTTTTCTTTCCCTATGAAGTTCTGTAGGGATGGGATGGAAAAAATTTTGAAGCTTATATCTGAGACTTCTGGGTTCTGTGCCTTGGCGACAAACTCTTCTGAGGCTAAGGCCACTAGGAAAACTGAATAAAGTGTCAAGTCACTATCTGTCACTTTCTGCACCGGTTCATGGGGGGGGCACCTCAGACTCTCCAACACTCTTGTTATGTCCCACTCATGGGTACTCACGTCCCCTTGTTGGGTAAGACTGTTCAAAACTCTAAATCAGCATAGACATTTCTCATGACTGACAGTTTGACCCCTCTAAGGAGTAAGTGCTACACTATAGTCTTCCACCACTGAAACTGAGTGGCACTTCTTTTGTCTCAGGTAAAAAGGGAAGTATACTACCCACTTGAGAGAGCTTTCGAGTGGAGAGTGAGAGTGACCCACTGGGTGACGCCAAACCACCCACTTTCCCTGGTATACATTTACCAAGGATTATTGCAGTGTACTTGCCATCGACTTCACTTTTTCCCTTAAAAAACTCTTTGCTGCAGGTGTTGCTAGATAGCCTCCACATGTGCAGGTGGAAGGAGTGTATCGCCATATGGTGTGGCTACACTAGCAGTGTTGACCACTGCAGCAGCTACCTTGAAACATTAAGTCGTAATGACAGGAGGCCTTTGTACTACTCTACGTACCACCGAGGAGTAACCAATGTCATATGCAATCCTAGGGTTGTGAACACTGTGTATTACACTCCTTAACTGACTGAATAGGAGGAAGTTGTACACATACTGTCCCATTGTGTGCTGAAATGCATCCTGCATTACGGCCTTTGGATCTGGTTTTGGTGAGCTAAGAATTGGCAGTTTCATGTTCCTCCTCATGGCTAACAGTTATCAATGGAAAATTCTTTTTTCATTTATGTTCTATGACCAATTCTGTCGTCAAAGAAAAGCTCATTTGTATGTTCTGCCATCCTCTTCATTCACAAATGTTTGTTTAAAATCTTAAATCTTCAAGCAACACAACTTTAGAATTTAAATGTATTCAAATACGATTTCTGCCTACGTTCGTAAATCTGTTTACGTTTTATTCACATATGAATTTAGTCATTGTACTTTTACTTCCTGAATCTTTGAGACGGTTTTATCTGATAAATTTCTGACAAAACAGTATATAAAAAGTTTCATAATTATTAACATTCTTTTGAATGTCGGCCTACTCCAGAGATAGTATTATACAAGAAAAGAAGTATTGTTGTTTATGATGAAGTTACATGAAGTTTATTGTGGATGTCTATAGAGATTTGTTGGTTATATAAATAATTAATATTTAGCCATGAGAATGTAGCATTTTTCTTTTTTATTTATTTGTTCATTTATTAAACCTTTTATTGCCTTCCCCTACCTAAACCCTACTTACAATTAAAAGGGGTTGTGGGTCGGTGGTCAGGGTATGACCACAGAAGGAATGTTAAGAATAAATAATAATGGCCAACAGAAAGTAAAATACAGCCAAAAGCAAAAATCTGGTAGGGAGAAGAATGTATCATCATCATCTGAGAAAGACAATCTAAGCACAACACAGAAATGCAATACCTATATGTCTTAGCTCAATCCTCATCTATGATGCCATTACACATTACAATATCCTAATTTTAATTAACTGTAACTTAAACAAGAGCCACACTTGGCCTGACCTTCACTTCATGAGCTCCTTCTCAATCCTCCCTATACTGACTTGTTCTTCTTTGTACAGCTATCCCAGGGAACCCATGGCTACATTATTTCTGAGGAAGCGCTTTATGAATGCCCACTTAACCATAAGTGGTTTTTAGGTACAAAGTTTCATGAACAATATCCTTATTAGTGTTAGCAAATAACAAAAGTATTTGGTTACCCCTAAACTCATGCACAATATGTACACAAAAAGACCTGGGGCTGCTGCTGTGAGAAATTAGTCTGCCATACATTACCTATGAGCATATACACTCTTCTTCTTCTTCTTCTTTCCCACCGTTATCCCTAAATTAAGGAGTCGGTTGCCTGAAGCACCTTCTCCACTGCCTTCCTTAAAACATCAGGCATGGTTTATTGTTTGGCAAAGGGGTTTACGACCGCATGCCCTTGCTGTCATCAACCACAGTTATTGGGCGGTGTGCTTCGCCTTTGACTAAAAAGTCCGCCTGCAAGGCAGCAGTTTCCACAGTTATTGGGAGTGGGCCTAGCCTTTTATTAAAGATTAAGACTGAAATCGGCGCAAGCAGCAAAGTCGGAAACCTACTGTATGTTTCAGGACATTCTGGACATACTATAATAAACAAGTTATTTAAAAAATTATATAGGAAGTTCTTGCTTGCTATTTTACGCATATTCAGAAACTTCTACAGCGTCATATTTGAAGTTTATGGCGAAGCAGTGTATATATAGGTCTTTTCATTTACTGCTTTTAAACCATACAACTTAGGATCCCACATCTTCCCTCATAGGTAGGTGTCTTTTAATTTTTTTTTTTTCTCTCTCCATTTTATGCAAATTTTCAGACACCCTTTTTTCCTTGTCAATAAGATACTGATTGTCCTCCTGCACCATAGTATCAGTACAAAACGTACAGATACAAAAGCTTCATAATCGCAATTGTATAATTTTACAACTGAATTGTGAATATATTTGACATTTCACAGCGTCTACGTTAGATGAAATTAATTCAATTTCATGCGTGTAAGCTCTGCTGAACATATAAACTATTGCTGCTATTATTGAAAACAGAAAACTTGAGAAATTTAACATTTTCTGTATAAATATACTTGAATCAATTACCATTTTAATCTTTTATTCTGAGAAAAGTAACTTTTCAATATTCTTCATTGACATCAAATGACCTTTTTCGTGAATTCTTAATATTAAGAAATGTTTGAAAACTGGTTCTTAGATATTGGGGAGGGGGGGGGGGGGTGGTTAAAGGTTTGAATGAATGAATAAATGCTTAAATGCTCCGACTCATTGCATAGGTTATTGAAACAATGCTTTTCGCAAAAAGACTACTACCGCGTCCTGGATACCGCTACTCGACTACCAGAATATTTAACGCTTTTGTCCATGGTTTTGTTTATGTTTATAAAATTTACCTTCATTGTTCTATGTTTTTAAGCTCATCCCAAGGCGCTGGTAAAAGGGGAAACAACCGAGTGGACTAGCTGATCCAGTCTTGTCCGCTTGTTGATCCACCCTCCGAAAAAGTACTTTTGCTTACTTCGATAGGAGAGTAGAGGTTTCGAGGTGTTGCTCCCACCACCGATGACTCATGACTAGTGCCCATCTCCGGTGTCAGGACGTGTTAAAGTACTTTTTCCGAGGGTGGATCAACAAGCGGGCAAGACTGGATCAGCCAGTCCACTCAGTAGTTTCCCCTACACGCGGCCACCATTTTGCACGTAAACTGGAAGTTGCTTAACCTAGAAGGGTACTTACACAGCGGTAGTAGTTTCAAATTTACTTGGTAAAACTTCAAACTATTACTACTTCCATTATTAATTCGCAATCTACTTTTACCAACAAACTTTTAATTTATGAAGTTCCATAGACCGTCAAGCACAAGCACCCAGGGTACTAGGTAATCACACATACAGCATCGTTCCCCATAAACGTACATGATGCGTTTTCTTTGAATAACCAATAAAGAGGGGAAAAGAAAATGTATATTTAACAATGACAAAGCAAAATATATATTTCGTGCAATTTCCTTAGAGTATGAGTACAAATTGCAGCATTTATCCAACGAAATCTTCAGTCTAATAATTGCAGACTTAGTGGGAGAAACATGAGCTAAGACTTTATCGATAGTTTCTAGTTGCTGTCATGCTAAAGTTTGCACGAGTATCAGAAAACAGTCGTTATCGATGCGGTGACATATTTTTCATGTGCAAAGGTCAATGGGACGGTTTCCTAAAGTCTTTTTTAAAACTAAACCCAAAGTAAATAGGATAATGGATATTGAAGTAAAAAAGGAGTGCTTGTGGTAAAGGATTAAACGTGAGAGAAGCAGTGCACCTATATACTATATATATATATATATATATATATATATATATATATATATATATATATAGTATATATATATAGATATATATTATATAATATATATATATATATATATATATATATATATATCTATATATATATATATATATAATATATATATATATATAATATATATACATATATATATATATATATCTCTATATATATATCTATATATATATATATATATATATATATATATAGATATATATATATTTATATATATATATATATATATATAGATATATCTATATAGATATAGATATATATAGATATATATATATATATATATATATATATATATATATATATATATATATATCTATATATATATATATATATATATAATATATATATAAATATATATATATATATATATATATATATATGTGTGTGTGTGGTGTGTGTGTGTGTGTGTGTGTGTGTGTGTGTGTGTGTGTGTGTGTCTGGACAAGCATGGTAAGAAGAGTATGGCAAAATTTGCCAGTTATGTAAAACAGACACACTAACCCTTGTAATTCAGAAAGAGCCGATTCTTATACATGGAAAAAAAAGTGATAAAAGGTAAAATAACGATACTAAAAGATGTTACAAGTCCGATTAAAAGAAGCAGGAATGAAACAGTGACTTACAATGGGAAAGTGAACACTACGTGGTGAATGGGAACCATATCATGAGCTGATGCAATATCAATACAGTGATCAAGGAATTACCTAAGATTCAATCTTGTCAAGGATATATATATAAAAAATGAGGCTCTCGGAACAATTTTTTTTAAAGGGAATAGTTAGCCCATAGGAGATAGGTCTTAATAATTGGGATGAAATTGTGACGCGTACGCTACACACCCAGTTTTAATGAAGATAGACTCAGCAGTGAACAGTATGACAAGAAAAGTATGAAGAAAAACGAATAATCGAAGTATTAATTGGAACTAGATTTTTATTAAATCTAAAAAAAAAAAAAAAAAAAAAAAAGTCACTTAACCTCGTTCCTTTACCAGGCCATCAGTGGTGGACTTAAAGGGGGGGGGGGGCACCTCTTCACGTGGGCTCCCCCCCATGGATAGATTAATGCGTAAATCTCAAAGCTATAATTAAACTCTGATAATGTGTACCAACTGCACTCAAGTGAAATACTGATAGAAACAATGAACACAAAATTATATAATTTTTTATGCACTGTATTTAATGCATATATTTGCCAAGGAAACTTCACCTGCTACTTCCTTGTAAGCCACAGGTGTTGGAAACAATGTACCAATCTTTAGAATTATAATTTCTCTCTCTCTCTCTCTCTCTCTCTCGCTCTCTCTCCCTCTCCTCTCTCTCTCTCTCTCATTGATAGAAACACTTGTTGTTAAACAGCAAACACGGTTTCAGACAATACAGACCCTGTCTATCAAACCTCTTGGTGGTTTTCATAACATGTTTGGTATATATGACAGTAGTAGAGTAATAGATATTCTCTACTTACATTTCTAAAAGGTCTTTGACAAAGTTCCACACAAGAAACTAATGACAAAAGTTAGAGTTCTAGAAATTGTAGGAGAAACAGCAGATTGGATCGAAGACTAGCAAACTAATAGAAAACAGAGTCGTAATAAATGGTGAAGAATCAGCATCGGCAGATGTGACAAGCGGATTTCCCAAGGGTCCTATCCTTGGACCGCTCTTGTTTTTAATTTACATTAATGACATTGATGTAGGCTTAACTAGCAGGATAGCCAAATTTGCAGATGACACCAAACTAGGTGTAAATGCAGCAGACCCAGATGCAGTGAAAGTTTAAAAAATGACCTAAGGCAAATAGGAGAGAGGTAAAAAATATGGCAAATGCCTTTTAACTTCGATAAATGTAGTGTTACAAATAGGAACAAACAACCCTCATGCTAACTACATGCTGCTTGGGAATGACATAAATAGTGTAAAACAAGAAGAGGACCTTAGAGTTATTAACAAGGACTTAAAATCCACAAAACAATGCATAAAAGCTGAAAAAGAGCACAGAAACTAGTGGGATACATAAAGACACCACATCTTGAATATGCAGTACAGTCTTGGTCACTAACACTAGGAAAGTACATAAATAGACTAGGAGGGGTACAAGCAAGCAAGTTAATTCCATCCATCAGGCAAATAGGTTACCAAAGACGACTAGAGAGCCTGAACATGTATGACCTACAAACACGACGATTGCGAGGACAACTAATAGACACTCAAAATCCTGAAAGGCATAACAAAAGTAGACAGTAACCTCTTCACATTATGCGAAAACCAGACAAGAAATAATGGATGGAAACTAGAACTGAAGAGATCCAACACATCTCATTGCGGGAACTTCTTCACATACAAGATATGTGACACATAGAATAAACTGCCACCAGAACTTGTAAACAGCAGCAGTGTAGAATAGTTCAAAAGAAAGCTAGACAAAATCATTAGAATACTGTGAAAAAAATGTAAAACCTGCTCCTCGGATGGACAAATAAGTCTTTGAGACATCCTAATCCTTGCAACTCCTTGTAATTCAGTACATACAAAATATATGTGCATATGATGTGAATTATGTCTGTGCATACATATATGAATATTGATGTATGTATATAAGTACCGTACGTGTTCACACAGACAGACACACACACACACACACACACACACACATATATATATTATTATATATATATATATATATATAGATATATATATATATATATATATTAAAAACCTAAGTGCCCCCCCCCCCCCATGAAAGATTTCTAAATCCGCCACTGCAGGCCACCTAAGAAGATTTTAGCTGAAGATGCTTTCGTTAGTAGTTAGAGAAACACATAAAGGCAACCGACCCCTACCCGTAGGGATGGCGGTGGATGATGAAGATCAAAATAAATACCTTTTGAATTCTGCTTTTAACTTCTTTCGTCAGTTGCAGCTGTCACAAAAGAAGTAAAAAAAAACTACATCGGGAAGATTGCTTTTAAAAATGTACAACATATCATGATAGAAAGACTTGCGAGACCACCTTTATTTTCATGATTCCTCAAGTCCATGACACAACATTCGTCATTCTCAGCCATCGAAGTTGTACATAATTTATTCATACTTTCTGCACAGAAAACTAGACCTGTTCTTTTTTATGCCTTTTTCCAATCTTTTGTTGGTATGGAATAGAGTAATGAACGAAAACTATGCCACTCAAAAAGAACTGGTTGACTAATTAATGAAAGGATTGTGATTGTCATCTGATCTACAAGACAAATGGAATTGTGTCCTCAATGTTTCCTCCTCAATTATGACAAATTACTCGGCGTTTATATTCAAATGCTGTAGGATTGGGACTTGACCAATCCCGCAATATCATTATAGGTTTATGGTGCCAGAATGAAATTGACGTGAAACTTATTCTAAAAATCAAAATCTTACTAAGACGACGTTAAAAAAATTATGTATGTAATTATGTATGTACATAGGTGTGTGTGTGTGTGTGTGTGTGTGTAATGTATGTATGTATGTATGTATGTATGTATGTATGTATGTATATATATATATATATATATATATATATATATATATATATATATTTCTAAGGATAAATCCTTTCCCCAAGCAAAAACTCTCCAGCCCATAGTAATTTTAATGTAAAGAAACTAAGAATAAAATTCATTCTCCATCACTTTAATTAAAACTACGGGTATTATTCTCCCCTTCCATTTTCCCTCTTTGTCTTCCTGGGTCATCCTTAATCCTTCTCTCTGCTCAAAGCGGCGGCCGAAAAAATTCCTCTTCCAAGCGCTAATCTTCGCCGGAGGAACCAGCCGGAAAAGGGCGATTTGGGAAGAGAAAGCGCCGGGCCAACCAAGGAAACACGTGCTTTTGCTGCCACGATTTTTGCCAACGTGACCTGTTGACTCCAAAGCCCGAAGTTATTTAAGGGCCAGAGACCCGTCAATTCTGATTCGGAATCGTCAATTCCAAGCCACGTGGCACTAATAACAAAATTCGCCATATTTAATTCCAGGCCTTTAAACGAATTCCTTTGTAAGTAGCACATGCACAGCGCTCATTAGTCATTTTCTTCCGCGAGCTAATTTCATTCAAACGTCCGTAAAGCCCGCCGAATCTTCAGAATAAAGTTTTAAATGTAAACAAAGACTCACGAGACAGGGAAAGTAAACAGAGAATATTATTCTCCACGTGCGAGTTAGGCTCATTGTGTAAAGTAAATTCATTTCTGCACGCAAAAGACGTCGGCAATTCGGGCCTGCCATGCATGGTATATTTAGTAATTTACTTAGCGCCCCCAAAATTTAATATCTAATAGGATCAATGTACTATTCTTGCCACGCCACTTACAATAATTTTGACAGCGCAAATAGCTGCACAATAAAAGTGTATACCCCGTGTAAGCCTACTTTTCGTCCTGCATGCGTTTCTCAGGAAAATAAAATATATCTAAAAGCTTACATTACCCCTTGGGCTAATACCTGTTCATCACGAACCTTGAGTCTTACTCAGACTTATTAATTCGGTCTTCCCGAACCTTGCGTCTTATTCAGACATCTTGAACCTTTGAGTCTTATTCGGACAGAATAAATTCGGTCCTCCCGAACCTTGCGTCTTATTCAGACATTAAATTGGGTCCTCCTTAACTCTGAAGTCTTAATCAGACATATTAAACCTTGAATCTTATTCAGACATATTAAATTCAGTCGTCCTGACCCTTTTGAGTCTTATCCAGACATATTAAACCTTGAGTCTCATTCCAGACCTACGGAATCTCTTCATTTCCATTCACATAGCCTTGATCTGTTTAGCATAGGCAACATTGGGTCTTTTCAGACACTATGTGTCTTCTGAGACACCTTGAGTCTTTTCAGGCAGCCTGATCTTTTCAGACACTGAATTTTCCGAGACACCCTGAGTCTTTTCAGACATCCGATTCGTTAAGCACGAACCTAAGTTTCAAGGAACCATCACAGTCGTTCCTTTCGACCAATTAGGTCACTCACGTCACAATTAGGCTGAGTGCCAATGCCACCTCACCCGTAAGAGGCAGTTCATACTTGCTCATATTGCATCACTGACCAGTTCCCTGTGCCTTAAGTCTTTACTGTTATATCCAAGGAACCACGCCCATTCAAGCATCACCTCCAAATAGCTACCATATCCCAGCAAACTGAAGATTTCCTGGTACTACATGGCTGTTGACAAGGAACTGGGACTAGCAGGACAAGCCCTGGGGGAGTGGGTCCAAGAGAGAGCAGACTCTGTCAAGGCAAGATAAGTAGGCAGCAAGAGCGGAAAAAGAGAAGGAAAGAAAAGTCCATAAGAGAGAGGGAGAGCAAAGAGCTGAAAAAGAGAAGGAAAGACAGCCATAAGAGAGAGGAAGAAGCAGAAAGAAGCTGAAAAAGAGAAGGAAAGACAAGCCCAGAAGGAGAAGAAGCGAAAGAAGCAGAAAGAGCTGAAAAAAGAAGGAAAGACAAGCCCAGAAGAGAGAGGGAAGAAGCAGAAAGAGCTGAAAAAGAGAAGGAAAGACAACAAGCACAGAGGTGAAGCAATACACTCATTGTTTAGGACATGAACTCTGTTCATAAATTTCATTATCCTTTTTCCATATATATCAAATGCCTTCCTTATAAGTTAATATTTTACTATTTTACCTATTTCTTTTGATACGAATGGATGAAGAATATACTTGTTTTCATTGGTATTCATAGTCTTACAAAAGCTTTCATTTATAATGGGCCAAATTTTTCAAATACATAATTTAGATTTTTCCTAGGCATACAAGCTTTAGCCATTCGTATATGAAGGATACCTGGACTGTTCTCTTGCTGAGGTGCCACCAATGGTACCAATAAAAGAGTGCTAAGGGACTTGTGCCCAACTTCCCTCCAGTAGAATGAGGGGAGATAGTCTGGTGGCACCATACTGCTGCCCTCATTACGTGTTAGACAGTTCTTCCAGAAGGCAAGAGAAGGCCCAGCTCCTGATGCCATGAGCTCATTGGCAGATAGAAGGGTGACTTGTAAGCTTTGGAGAGTACTTTCCGTAGTCAGGAGATGGTATTGGATACCTCCTTCTTGCAACATTCCACACTCAAAAAAAGTCACTTTCACTCTGATTTGTGGTTCGCCACCCTTCACAAATAACATTAAGGGCATGAACTGGGATAGCAAAATTTTTTTAGGCTCTCCACCAAAGAATTATTGATGGGAGAAAATCACAACTCTTGAACCTTAGATGTGAGAAATTCGCTTTATGGTAATAAATTCAAGGACAAAGGAGAACGGGAGACAAAGCCAAAGGAATGGGTTCCTAAACAACTCTTCCAACCACTTATTGGTACTAACGAAAGAAGAAGAAAAAATCCAAACTTATGTATGTATGTATGTATGTATGGATGTATGTATGTATGTATGTATATAATATATATATATATATATATATATATATATATATATGTATATATATATATATACATACATATATATATATATATACATATATATATATATTATATATATATATATATATATACATACATATATATATATATATATATATGTATATATATATATATATACATATATATATATATATATATATATATATATATATATATATAATTTTCGTTAAAAGCAATTGCTTTAGTGGCATCAATAAGTTTCTTGCAGGTATCTTCATACCGACGAAGTTTTTTCCGATTCTCGTTCGTCAATTTCTGGTGAAAAATAGGCAGACTTCCTTCTTCCATTTATTGAATTTTGACAAACTTCAATAAATGGAAGAAGGAAGTCTGCCTATTTTTCACCAGAAATTGACGAACGAGAATCGGAAAAAACTTCGTCGGTATTAAGATACCTGCAAGAAACTTATTGATGCCACTAAAGCAATTGCTTTTAACGAAAATTATATTAGAGAAAAACTATGCCCTAAAAGTATAAGATATAAAATATAGAATATATACTATATATAGAGATATAGATAGATATATATAGATATATATATATATATATATATACGGTATATATAGTTATATAATAAAAGGAGCCCATAAAAACACCAAAATATAGAGAGAAAAGTACATTTTTCAGAGACTGCTGTCTCCCTCTTCATCTACCTGAAGAGGGAGACAGCAGTCTCTGAAATATAGTACTTTTCTCTCTATATTTTGGTGTTTTTATGAGTTCCTTTTATTAGATGGAATTCTGTTGTAACAGAACATACCAGTCATATATATATATATATATATATATATATATATATATATATATGTGTGTGTGTGTGTGTATGTGTGTGTGTGTGTGTGTTTGTGTGTGTATGAAATTTTACCTCTGGTATTTAGATATGAAAATGTAACTTTTACGTAGATTAGTACATTAAGCTGATGGATTACATGGTCAAAGGCTGATAGGTATTATTAAAATTCTATATTGTTCTCTCTCTCTTCTCTCTCTCTCTCTCTCTCTCTCTCTCTCTCTCTCTGATACTCGTCTAAATGAATAAATATCTAACGTTTTATATTTTCAATGAATAGTTCAGTCAATTTCCTTCAAAAAATTTCAACACTTATCTACTGGCAAAAACTATTTTTGCATTTCACAAAAAGAAAAAAAAAAGAAAAGTGGATTTTCTACTTCAACGATCTCTGATATATCCCGCGGAGATATTAGTCACAGATATGTAAAATTATAAAATGCCCTTGCAATTTAGTCTCAATTGACGTTACAAACTAAAATGGTCTGACAGCGCTTCCCAAGGTGTTACCTTCACGAAGAGAAACAATTCGCTGGATTTCTATAAACGCGAAAAACGGGAGAGTAGTCATTTCAATTTGAGTGTGTTGGATTAAAATCTTAAGCTAGATTCTATAGCTGAAGGAAAGTTTATTATTATTATTTTCAATATGCTTCACTAAAACAAGACATTATTTGAGAAGTTATTCCTTTTTCTCCGGTATTTCCGATTGTTAATTACTCAGTACCCAGTTTGATTAACTTAGAACAATTTGAATTTGTATTAGGCAACGAACACAACTTTCACAGTGGAACGTATCATTTAATAGCAGTTCTGTACACAACTACTTTTCCAACGTCACGTAAGAGTGTATTGCCAATAGAGTGATGAAAGAAAACTGCATCATGAAGAATTCTGTTTATTCAGGAATTATGTAATAAATTTCAGTCCATTCTACTGCGTGGGTGGCAAGACTCAGGGACATTTCCAAGCCACAAATAAAAGGGAAAATTTAAGACAGAAATAGCTACTACATTGCAGCAAGTATTGTAAAATTGTACGTTTTCAGTAAGAATTACAAATAAAACAATAGTTATTAACTCGACCTCTCCCCAAGTACAACTGTTCATTCGAACCTGAACAGACATGATGTCTTGTCAAACGTTTTGTTTCAATTATATTTTCAGTAAGTTCACGAGTTTTAGAATGGGCGTTGATAATATTATTTTGGAGATTGTCTAATTTATTTATGACTTCATTCATCAAGTTCTAAAAATTTCCCCTTTTCTAGATATATAGTTTTTTTTTCAGTTTTCCCATGCTTTAGTTTACTTAGGTCACCGTGCATACTATGTAACATATCAATAAACTAGATTTATAGCATATAAAAATGCAAGAACATTTCTTATAGAGACGTAGTCAAAGATTTCCTGCACTGTAATCATTTGTGAGAGTTACATGAAGGTTGGAAGCTGACCTTAAAAAGTATCCTATATTTTGATTTTGTAAACAGAAACTTGTCCGATGTTTATAGACCGAAAAAGACAGGTGGAAGCTCCTTGAAAATTCCTCGGTTCCGTCGGTATGAAGAAACTTTTAAGAATGAAGAACAGGATGCCATTTTGCATTAAGCGTGTTTTCCTCCAACTAATTTTGTGCAAATAATCTCTCTCTCTCTCTCTCTCTCTCTCTCTCTCTCTCTCTCTCTCTCTCTCTCTCTCTCTCCTTACACAGATGTCACAGTTTTCACAAGCTTTCAAATGACAAGCCAAGCGGCAGTTTCATGGAAGATTCTGGTTAGTGGCGGTAATAACCAGTATGGGCGGGAGATTATCGGTTCAGCTTACAAATGGAGTCACGGGATTTATGCCAAGATGATAAGAGATCGGCCCCCATGAGGCTGGTTTAGTTTAAACCCTTTGGGTCACCCTGATCCCCTGTGCATCAGTCATACCCCCTTGGTCACACCCATATGACTCATGTGGGACGCTAGTGACATGTCAAGGTTTTATTTGTTCAAGGAGAGACCGAGAATGGGATTCGACGGCCACAAGCGCTTCAACTAATTCTGTCTGAGATGGGAGCCTACATAAAATAGTAAAGGTTTAACGTGCTATCTTATCTTTTTTATCAGTGACCCTTCAAAGATTTCTTGAGTGGTTTCGTTACACGTAAACTCAAAGTACGAGAATTAGGCCGATTCTTCATGCAATTACAGCAATGTATGCTTATGGCAGATTGCCTCAATGTGAAATACAATCACACATGTATCTAGTAAAAACTCACAAGTAAATTTTATATATACAACAGAATATATTCTATCATTCGTTGTAATCATAAAAATGTTGAGCAGTCAGTCAAATAAATATACTGTCTTTCATCTTCTTCCGAGATATATATTTCAATTTCAAACGAGTGCCCACGTGACTGAATAGTCCTACGGCAATGGTCAGTGTCTCCAGAGAACTAAATGCCCTTGAAAAACGACTGATAAAAAGACTTGGAAGAGGATTACCACTTTTCCATGTAAACAATATGTTTGCCATCTCGGAATAGTTGAAATACTCATCTAAACATGAATTATGTAAAGGAGTACATCAATCATAGACATTCTTGTATTATATTGACCAGGTTTAAACTTACTTAAGTATATCAGACGAGGGGAAATTTTAGAAAAGAAGCGCCTCAAATTGGTTACAATAAGTTTGGTAAATGAAAATGGTACTCACAAAATACCAAGGGATGAACATGGTTTCGAAAAATCTTAAATCTCCGAGGGATTTTGAACAAAGCTAGATCGATACTGACCCAGCCACCCTCTGGGTGATGACTCCCTTATGAAGACCCTTTCTAGAAGACCTCCAGGTGTTTCAAAATTATACAGAAATGAGATCAATAGCCTGCGTCCTTGCTTTCCTTAAAAATCTACACTTATCATCTCTGTTGCTTTTTAAGACATCAAAGAACGCTTTTAGGAAAATTCTGACAATGTAAGGATCGAACACTTCCTGGGTTATTATAATTTCTTTGGTCCTGAAATATTTGATACAAAAAATGTCATAATAATAAAAAATAAACACAAGAGATTATTCATGCCCTTGTGGTGTTTCAATAACAGAAAGTAAAGCAGGACACAGCTTTTCTAGTTTTGCTGACTTTTTGCTGACTTTTTGCTGACTGGTTGGACGTTAAAAATTTGCTGCCAGAATCCTTTTTGATTAACTGCATTGATGTGACGTTCTTTTAATACTTACAATACTTTTTAGAAATAAACAGACCACCCTGCTGACACACAAACACAATCACACACATTATACATAAATACATTATATATATATATATATATATATATATATATATATATATATATATATATATATATATATATATATATATATATATATATATATATATATATAATATATATATAATATATATATACGCATATACAGAAACTTCCTATGCATAAAACAGGATGAGAAGCGTAGTCAAATTTCGATGGAAACAGCAACATCTAGGAAAGCAACCAATGTAACCAATACATATAATTTAGAAGCAGCTCCGAAAATTACGAATGCTGACGAATAAGAAGGCCCGGATTTTGC
>NC_087201.1:104063019-104088019 GCF_015104395.2 Macrobrachium nipponense
AGTTTACAAACGTTCGCTTAAAATAAGCTACATTAGGGAGAGTAAGTTGAACAGCAGAAGAAATTACTAAAATGGGCCAAGGCCAGGAAGTCATAATTTTTCAAGAGGTTCCTTTCATCCATGAGAATTTCGGAGCTGGAGCAATGAACTGGGCAGAAATTCCAAGATAAACGGACACTGAACAATTCATTTGTACCCTCAAAACTTCATCTCTTGTATTAATTTTAACATACATATATATAATCTCCATAGATTGAAGACTCAATGATACGGAAGGTTAAAAAAAAACTGGGATTATCTCCAAGCTTTCAAAGGCCAGTCTGCCTCCATTCTTGAAGATAGGAGCAGACTGACCTCTGAAAACTGGGAAAGAAAGAATCCTATCTTTTTTAAACTACGGTATCATTAATATACTTACTTTCATACATACATACATACATACATACACACACACACACACACACACATATATATATATATATATATATGTGTGTGTGTGTGTGTGTGTGTGTGTGTGTGTGTGTGTGTATGTAAGCTCGTAGAGAGAGAGAGAGAGAGAGAGAGAGAGAGAGAGAGAGAGAGAGAGAGAGAGAGAGAGCATTCTTGCATCATTAAACCGTTCAGCATACTCTTGAATTAATGTAGCCGAATCGAATGAGAGAGAGAGAGAGAGAGAGAGAGAGAGAGAGAGAGAGAGAGAGAGAGAGAGAGAGAGGGCCATTAAGCAATGAACAATGTGTAGATGATGTTTGGGTGTTTAATGACGGGACAGTTAATTTTATCATTATGGACTCTAGGGTTGTTAACGTCATTGTTTTTCTGCGTTTGTCCTATTATCTGAAAATCTTTGTTATCTATGTATGTTTTTCATAATTTGGAATGATTCCTTATATTGGATTGTTCTGGGTTGGAAAGTCTGCTACCAGTTCTAAAACTAACTCCTCTATGGGCGTCTATGCGTCGTACCCTTAGCAGTCGTTTGGTACATCCAACTTAAGTCCCCTGGTTACACCTGGGGCGAGTATACTTATCAACAACGTTGGATGTAAACAACGGACTAACTTTATCCTTGAGCTTGAAGAAGGACCCGATGGTGCAAGGATTTTTGGGAATGAATTTTAGATTTAAGGCAGGTAATTCTCTCTGAAGTAAATTTAGACACTTTTTCCTAAAATAGTCGTCATATAAGTAAGGGAATGTTGCAAACATTTTCATTTTTGGCACAGTATGGATAGCAGTGGGTATTTCCATTTTCTTGTCTAAGAACTTGTTTAAGTCTCTGAAGAAGACCCTTTGAGGAAAACAGTTATTAATAAAGTAGTTAGCCAAGGTTACGACCTCTTCGTGGAAGGTCATCCAACTGGACGAGTGTGTAAAGGCCCTGTGGAGGAGAGTAGAAATGGAGTTTAATTTAAAATTAGAATGACAGAAGCTATAGAAATTCGTACCCAAACCTGTAAACGTATCTTTTTTATAAATCCCTGTATAAGAATCAACTCGCTGTATTTCAGCCTTGAAGATGCAACAATGCAGTTGTGAAACGTCGGCATTAGCAACAAACCTTCAATTATATCGAATGCCTTTCCCTGGGCGCCTACAAGTGTATATGTATATATATATATATATATATATATATATATATATATATATATATATATATACACATATATATGTATATATACAAGACCACAGTTGATGGTCGAAAGCTTTAATCCTATACAAGAATTATATATTTTAAACTACAAGAGGAATTTACTTCATTGTGGATTGTATCCCCATATATATATATATATATATATATATATATATATATATATATATATATATATATATATATATATATATATATAAACTGTAATATACATTGCTTCCAACAGTCGTCGTTATGCACGTTGTTAAGAGTAGATTTGTCAAAGCTACCAATGCAACTTATGGAGACGAGGAGACTAAGCCAGTGAGAGTCAGACTGTTAAGAGGTGCCATGAGCAACACGCATTGGATTACATCTTCAAACGTCGTCACAAAGACGACTCTGCGACGTACAAGCATAGTGACGTTGAGAACTTCCTAAGGTCATCTTTGTGTCCTTTCATGATGGTATTAATTAAGCACGTCATGATCTTCACTTCATGGTTACATGAAGAGAACGGCTTTGAGGGAGTAATTAGGATGGTTTCAAAAGAACAGGGAGAGTGTTGGGTATAATTCTATCGCGGATAGAAGGCGAGAAAGAAGTGCTGTAAGAAAAAGCTTGGTTCCCCTTTCGAATCTCAAGATCATTTCGTGTCACCAGTGATCAAGCCCATTATCACCTTTCATTCATGGAGACGTCAAATTAGACAATGCTGACTCAACTGAAGACAGTATTAAAGTGTTCATTAGCGTCGACGAGAAATTATAATAACTACTAAACTATTCGAATGGAAATGAGTGCACTTGTTCTCAATTACTATCTCCTTCATAAATTTTTTTGATTCATTTTCAGTCACCTTTTCTGTTGCCGTTGGGGCTGCTGTTCACTTGATGAAGAATAAACTCACGGATATGACTCAGACAAAGTGCCAACTTACTGATAATTCTTGTGATGTTCGAATGTTACCAGAAAAAATACTGTCGCGATATGAAGTAATTAAAGTCTTCTGTCCAATAACACGATTTTTCATGATAAAATAGCATAATTCAACGGCTTCAGAGGAATTACGAAAAATCTTTTATACTTGGGCATTTATGAATCCAAGTTTGCATTATGGCAATTTACTCAATTATTTATCTCTTTATTATTTGCAGTCACAGAAATAACAATCGAGTACTTAACAAGTTCTACTCTATTTTCGTCTCCATCCTCACATTAGTCATCGTAGAACTTTCGTCCATTCTTTATTGTATCCTAGATCTAACCCGATATCTAGGGTTTGTCTATAGGACAATCAACTGCAAAAACCGCTTGAAATTTTCCTTCATGCACTATGACTGTAATCAACCTACGTAGATACTGTCAATATTTTTGTTGGGTTTTAATTTCATCTTTAGTGTAGCAATGACAAGTTGACGGACACTGGCTAAGATGTAGCAGGACAGTCATGCTCACTCTCAAACCGGGAGTTACTCAAACATTAAAATTCCAGGCAGATTCTACCCAGGATGAGGAATCGCGAGAATACACGCCATTAGCAAGATGTTGGTTAGTAAGGCCTCACGTCATATTATATTTTGAAGAATAGATATGGATGTTCAACATGAACCCCCCTATCCTATCGTTGGTAAAGTGAAGGAAAGGCAGAAAAACTCCTTCAAAACTGTACACGATACTTTGGCTAGTTTTGTACACTGACTGTTTCTGATTTGCAAAATTTTATTTGGTGCTGCTTTTACCGACTTCTTGGACTATCCCTCTCCTTAGAAAAAGTTTCGTTGCTCCCTTTTAGAGTCATATCTTAGGTTTGTAAGATTATCCTACTACTTTTGTGAGGTTCTTTATTGCTTCATTTTACTCCACTATTATTTCTCTTGTATTCTTCCTTTTCCATCTAGACTAAGCACAAAAGGCTGTCGGTCTTGTCGACTTCACAGGAAGGAACTTATCATCAATCTCGGAAATTTGTCAACTATGAACGATACATAGAAACAATTTCCTAATACCTCCTTTGCCTACCCATCTTTTTAAACAATACAATTCCAAAATTTATATATATATATATATATATATATATATATATATGTATATATATATAGGCTATATATGTATATATATATATATATATATATATATATATATATATAAAACAAAATCCATAGCTTCATGCAGTAGCCGGATCATAATTGAGTCACATGTACCTTCAAGATCATTTCTAATCTGGTAACAATTGGTAAACATGGTCACTATAATAAAATGTCCTTCATTTTGCGCAAGGAATGTAACTTGTATGTATGTAGTGTAGTGTATATATATATATATATATATATATATATATATATATATATATATATATATAATATCTATTAAGATAACGCTGAAGAAATAAGTAATATATTTTCATCGTACTTTTTTCAAATCGTTGCTAAACTGTAGTCGCACGTTGAGTAGAAAGGGCCAGCAATACTTTATAGATTTTTAGGTATCAATTTTTATATTAATCTAAGTAAAACAATCGCCAAACTCTTGCCTTTCGGATCTCACTGTGACCCTTTACTACAAGTCAGACTCCTAATTCTTTTGCACGCTTCTCAACATGGACTTGGGGAAGCGATTGCTAGACCCAGGCACATAATCCCCAATCCCCCCTCCCCTCCCCGCTTCCTCAAGGGAGACTCAGTGCAATATACCCTGATATTAATAATACATGGAAAGATGTGTGAGGAACTGAAGATGGCAACAAATCCTTAGAGATGTATTACGTCACTCATTCTTGCCTTTCATTACGGACCATGTGATGTCTTCGGGTAAATATCCGTGAAAACTCATTGCGAGACGGGTGGAATTAAAGAAACAAGTTTCATACGTCATCAGCCAGTGCCCCAATTATTCGGGGTGTGAAAAGAGATTACAATGTGGAACTTTCGTTTGCACTTTGTCAACACAGGATTGCTGATGCAATCTATGTTTACGTTTGTTGCTTTGCTGAGGTTCATGGGAACAGTCCGATTTAAGTACGTCACTGGCATCATTGCGTGATGGGACTAATAAATTCAGTACAAGTCAAGTATTCGGCCTGGGAGAGTAGTCTGTCTGTCTGTCTGTCTGTCTCTCTCTCAAAAAGTGCTTAAAGATATATTTACCAACAGATGCAACTAAGCTCTCTCTCTCTCTCTCTCTCTCTCAAATAGTACTTAATCTTAATCATATAATCTAAATATAAATGCAACAAATACCTGGTTTTCATTCTCTCTCTCTCTCTCTCTCTCTCTCTCTCTCTCTCTCTCTCTCTCTCAAAAAGTGCTTAAAGATATATTTACCAACAGATGCAACAAAGCTCTCTCTCTCTCTCTCTCTCTCTCTCTCTCTCTCTCTCTCTCTCTCTCTCAAATAGTACTTAATCTTAATCATATAATCTAAATATAAATGCAACAAATACCTGGTTTTCATTCTCTCTCTCTCTCTCTCTCTCTCAAAAAGTGCTTAAAGATATATTTACCAACAGATGCAACAAAGCTCTCTCTCTCTCTCTCTCTCGTGATGATGCTGAAGCTATTCGTAGAAATGTATGTATGCATCTACGCATCTTGTTGGTTGATTAAGTCACGATACAGACTGGCGCTACATTAACTATGGCCATCGATTATGAAAACTTACTCCGATTAACTAAAGGAGAAAAAATTGCTTGACAGTTTAAAACTAGCATGTGTGCACATGCACACATAAATACACATGCGACCCACACGTTTTACCACATAAACATTTGTGCTTGAACACGAGAGACGTTTTCTAAGAAGCATGCATGTTATTTAACTGTAAATGTATCCATCGTCATTTTGAAGTAAAATATTTGGTTCACATCGCAGGATGTAGGCTTCACAGCCACGCATCAAACTGTGCATGCCTTGGTAAGCTCCACAAACAACGCAATTAGCCTAATCAGCGTTCTTGGAGGTTCGTGTCATTTCACGGGACTACTGCGTCATTCATTAAAAGATGCTACCATGGTCAGAAAGAGAGTGAGACAGAGAGAGGGTGTGAGAGAGAAAGACTATCTTTTCTATCGATAAGTTTGGCAAAAGGGTAGTATGCTAAGTACATGGTTTCCTTGCTTTTTATGCTTTATATCTTACAAAAAGACAAAAGTTATGCGTACTTTTATTTTGGCTGATGTTACGATCTCGTATCCTACATAAATAGCACACGGTCAACTAAAGCCTATGCCTAATTTGGTGTCTGAGTCTGTCTCATATCGAGTAATATTTGGTATTCATGGAAATCACGTATACTACCTATTATACTGTCTCTGGAAACGGCACTTCAGGCATTGCTCTCACATCTAGGAACAACTGCCTGTACAGATAAGACTAATCTGTAGCTACACCCCTTGCTGTTCATTAAAATAATACGTTATACTATAGTCTCCCTGCCTTCTTGTCAACTCTCTTGGCAATCGATATCCTGGTGGGAGGCAGGGAAGCCGATAACAGGAGAAATTTAAAAAAATCATAAATGTTCTCAACCCACCAACCGTAACAGGATTCAAACCTACCCCTTCAGTTTAGAGGATCTGTAACTTGTCCGTTAAACCAAACTCTTGTCTCTTGCTGTCGAGTGTATCGTGTCAATTAGGTACTGGCACCATCAAAAATGTAAATCATAACTTGCTATTTTCTAAACAGTATTCATAATAACTTTATGTTGCCTAATAAGCCATGTTAATGAACAGTAAATTCATTCAGTTTACGCTAGAATGCAGCCTCCTGGCTACATTCACTCTAATCCTTCCAACTACTGTAAAACTTCCTTATTTTCGAAAACTTTTCAAAGTAACCAAACCTTAATCAACACTCAGTTTCTAAACACCTTGAATTCAGCTGTCCTTTTTGGATCACCAATGTCATCAATAAGGAAAGGCCAAATGGCGAATTTCTTTACTTTATTTATCTTACCGATGATTGTGCATCTTCACGCCAGGACTTGAAAGAATCAAATGTGCTGTATCTCTCGACGTTAGGGCACTTTTGGCAGTCTGGCATCAGATTCAGTCAAACTTCACTATCTAATTCTTGAACTTCGTTTTCAACCTTTTATCTAATATTAAAATTGTAGCATCTGCTCCCTTGTCCTGCCCTTAATCAGTAACCGTTTCCAGTCTCCTCTGCCGGTCTTCCCATCTTCCGTAACTCCCCTTCATTCACCTCATACTTTCTTCTGTAACTGAGTTAATTCTCAAATTTCCCTAAGCTAATCAGCCAGCGTTCTCTAATCAAGTAGCTGGAAACTTAGTAGATTTCAATGCCGGGAATGCGGTTTTTTTCGATTTCTCTCTCTTCTCCCTGACACTTCGATTGTTTTAAAAGAAAATTCAATTGAACCTCTCTCTTTCTATCGCCGATGTTGTTGTCCAGTTGCTGTTAAATTATACTAGGAAGAAAACATCGTCCAAACCGTTATTTCTTCTAAAAATTACGTGTAATTTCAGAAGCCATCTTTTTTCTTTACCTCAGTTATTGAAGCTCTATGTTCGACTTAACCGTCCTGAACTAATTTCATAATTATATAATACAGAAGTCTTTAACATGTGTCTATTGAAATTCTGGTTATTTACGTCACGTTTAACAATTACTTAAATGCACACTGAAGACCATATCTTAAGCACTGACGTTTTCTTATTAAACGAATTGTCGAGTTATAAGTTTAAAGTGAGCCGAAAAATTCTACCTGAACTCATTCAAGCAGCATGGACTTAATTGTAATTAAATACATAAAAGGGATAAAATGTATAAGAATGTAGCTAAAGATCCCTGAAACGTTCCATGGCGAACTCAGTGTATCTGATGCAACATCACTCAAGTGCTTCCCAGAAATGGAGTTGCCAAATGCTTGTTTTTATAGTTACTTCAACCATTTATAGAAGCCGTATTTTTTTTTATTAGAGTGCATTTGCCTCTTTCTCATAAATTTAAATATGTATTAAAAAAAATCTGCTTTATTCAATGTGTGTGTGTGTGTGTGTGTGGAGTGGAGCTGAACACTGCA
This sequence comes from Macrobrachium nipponense, assembly GCF_015104395.2. Taxonomy (NCBI): domain Eukaryota; kingdom Metazoa; phylum Arthropoda; class Malacostraca; order Decapoda; family Palaemonidae; genus Macrobrachium; species Macrobrachium nipponense. Next base: position 104,070,695 of record NC_087201.1, read on the forward strand.
CAAGGTAACACCTCTACTTTTCTGCCAACAACATTCCGTTACAAACATTTCTTTTCATCTTAGCTATTACATCAGTCTCTCTCACTATAATGTGGTAATTTGTTTTCCTATATGATTTGCTTCTTAGCCTCGCTCTTTCTTTTACAATCCATCCATACGTTCCAAAAACCGTAACATATCTTTGGAGCAAATTAAGCAGAGCGTCCAGGTGTATCTGACCTGTGCCTTCGGTATACGGCATAGTTTGCTCCCCTTCACAATGCTTCGACAGTTGTCATAATACTCTGAGAAATTGAGACACTTGGATAAGTTTTGATATAAACTGTTTAGCGCTGTTTTATTTTGCAGGAATGGAAATGTAATTAGAGTAAAATTTTGGAGATCAGTACAGTTATTATGCTGGACCAAAATCGTACGACACTGTTGTTTAAGGAAAAATAATCCAATCACTAATCTGAACGCAAAAATCTGTTTTCCTATTAAGAGTAGGAAAAGCCGGTTTTCTCTTGGAGCACTCCAGTTTTCTTACCACTGAGGAGTCTAAAAACAAACGAATACTCAAAACCAAATAGAGGGATAAAAACAATTTACTTCATTCCAGGAGTAGAACGACATTAATCTATGGACCCTCAGAGCTCCAAGCTTTTGCTTCTGCCGGCACCGTTATCAGCATCATTGTCAGCTATTCGCCAGGTCAACCTTTTATTTGACATTCCTATTCAGAAAACCATTGTGCATACTAGTAAACCGCAAGATAAGATGTGATATTAAAGAGCAACACGAGGAAGAAGTAGGAAGGGAGGATGAAGAGGAAAGATGATTTGCACGATTTCGTTGACATAGGACGCGGGAAATGCTGTGTGACGAACATTCAGGACTCCAAACCAAGGTCACCTTCCCATTCTGATTTTTTACATTTATTTATTACTTTTCTATTCTGCGACCACATTTTCTCGGGTATTGTGTTTTACTTCAAGTTCTGTATTCCTGAAGAGGTAAAAAAAAAAAAGGTAAATGATATATACATATATATGTTTGTATGTGTGTGTGTTGAATTTAAAAGGTAATGTTAACTCAACAACAATCACGTGATGTCCAAAAAATTCTTATTCTTGTAATCTAATTCTATGAATATCGGTTCATTTAACTTTGCCTGGAGTAAGATAATGAAGCAAAGCTAGATCTTACTGCAAACAATGTAAATTCAATAAATCCTTTTACTGAATCATGGAATATCAATCCAGATATAACTGGAACAAAATCATAGGCTACGTAATGTATTGTTTCTCTCCCTCCTCTCCGTCTTCCTCTCTCTCTCGCGCGTCTCGCTCGTCTCTCTCCGTTCTCGTCTCTCTTATCTCTTCATCTGCATGTGGCTGGTGATGTACCTACTACAACGAATAAATATGTACTTAGTTTACCTTTGCAATTACTGAATTACTACCCCCCCTTGTGATCACAGTGTAAGTTGCGGGGATAAAAAAAAACCAAAAATATGAAAAGTATATAGTACATCTCAAGTAGACTGGCTTTGGTATCTTTCAAGATATGTATAATACAATGAGTTTTTCTCCTTTAAATCATTTTTTTTTTTTCTATATATGAATGCAGTATCCGCTGTGTTTCCCCTAAGGACATTTTGACAATGAAAGACTAAGACTGCCACTCATATTTTGTGATGATGATGATATCTACGCGAATGACTATCGAAAGTGAATGTGAAACTAAGACGACACAGCGGTCATGAAGGAGGAAGCAGGCGTCTCGTCTTTGTTTTTCCCTTCCCCACCGTCCACGCGAGCGTCACAACGGGCGCAAAGGCGCATCGCTATCAATTGTCACATGACAGGAAAGTCCTCTATATCTGACTGTTATAATGTCATTCTAACTTTCAATTAGAATTCGTATTTATGAATAAAAAACAAGAATAGTTTGGCTTAAAATTGTTCCTTAAAACTGTAATTCGCATTCTCCTTTATACATTACCACGTGCTATTTTACTATAATTATAAGAGTAGCATCATTTATTACTATTATTAATAGTGCAATTCAGCGTTCTATGTAAGGTTATACAAGAGATGTAGGAAATCAATGAAATGAAATATAAGGATAGAAAGGTGAAAAGGGGAAAATCCCATTTGCACTAAGAGGTCACACTCAGAAAAGCTGGGCAACAAGACTGAAGAAGGGAAGAGGGACCGGAGGTAAAGTAAAATACAGATACAGCTCGTGACCGAAGGGACGCTATTATCTGGAATTGGACCGTGGATAACTTCAGCCACTGCGAAGACAGAGCATCGGATATGATAGCATCTAATGATAATAGTGATAACAGAGTTGTAGTTTAAAACGGTACTGAACAAAAGTGCTCTCTGAATGACTTCAACAGCATTAAAACATTCTCCAGTTATATTTTCTAATGAAGAATAAGCTGAAAGTCTTGCCAGTACATTTAAACAATCTACTTTGTAATGGTCTGTTTCTCCTGTATCATAGTCATTACTCAAGAACAGCGCCAGGCTGGGCAATGGGTAGGATACTCATTTCCATTCAGAATAAGGCAAGCGAAACAGAAAGCCAAAAGACCCATAACAAAAGCTGGTCGTTAAGAATTTTAGGAAGTTTCAGCGAGAAACAGCTGAAATATCAGGAAAAAGTAGAACAGACTGTTCTATTATTAGGAGCCAGACAAGTGCACAGCCAGTACTCTGAAACTCGTAGAATTTGATTTGGACTTGAATTCAAGTTATTGGCTAAAGGTCTTTGTAAGGTTATCCCTCTTTTTAGTATTGTTTCGACTCTTGCCCCTTTTTTACCCGCATCTGCCAATTTCTCTCATTTTTACCAAAGATTCCATAGCATCTCTCAACAGCCCACGCAATCTGAGATCAGGGACGAAAGATTTTACTTAAGTTACATAGGAGATTTTAACAAATTAACAGTATATAAGGGGCCTATTCAAATTCAACCTGAAAGAAATAAAATACAAGATAAATAATATCGAATTAAAAACGGGAATAAACTATATTAAACATATATATAATAAGCAAATAAAAAAAGGAGCAACTAAGAAATCAATGAAACCACAGTCTGCGGCATTTTTAGAGACAGGAGATTTCGAAAGACGACTGTGAATAAGGTGACAAACACAACACACTTGACGACCCTCCGGAAAATGGGACATCCGCTGCTGTCTCATACCACCGAGATAAACCATGCTTACTGCTCTTCCTGTTCTTTCTAGCAGTATTAACAGATTTTTATCCAAAAACGAGGGAGAACTGATGTACGTTGTACGTTCAGTTCAAATTAAACTGAATGGAAAATAGGTTGCTTTTCTGCATGCAACCGGCCACTAGGAATTCCCGTCGAGATGACGTCACCGGAGTAGTCACTACTTAACCTTTTGAATCGGACAAGTGTGGTTCTCGTATTCGTCAGAATTAACACAACTCATTCTTCCATTTCCAAGTGCAACTGACTCGAAGCGTGATGTAACTCTCTTGCTTTTCCTGTCTGATTCAACAAACTTTTTGTTTGTTCATTACTTTCCTAAAAATTCTTCCATTCTGCATTCAATAGTTCTCTATTAAGGATGAACTTTCACATCATCATCCGCAACATTTACCTGTAATTAATACATACATAAAACATACATACATGCATACATACACACATACATACATACATATATATATGTATATATCTAAACACTCTCCTTTTCCTCACGAGCCATAACGTACTGGGAAAAATGCACACACACACACATGTATATATATATATATATATATATATATATATATATATATATATAAACTATGTAAATATCACTGAATTAATCATCCCGTTACTTGGAACTGTATCTAATTTACATATTCGGAATTCTCTTGATCTTGTGGAAAAATTAAATAACATTGTATTAAACTCTAGTGATATCTTTGTCAGTTTTGATGTATGTTCCTTGTTTACGAAAGTCCCTATTGATATTTAAGTAATGAACTTGTATTGCATAAATTACCTATGTCTGTTTGTCACATAATTTAATTGATTGAGTTATGGATTTGTGATTGCAGATTTACTTTTAATGGGGAATATTCAGTCAAACATTATATATATATATATATATAGATATATATATATATATATATATATATATATATATATATTATATATATATATGAGCAGTGAGAGAAGGGTAGACAGGCCTCATGATCAAGGAATCACCAACGCTTCTGGAAGAAACTATTTCTTTTTTAAGGCTAAAAACCCAAAAATTTATAGGACTGCCGACTTAGACGAAAAAACACAACAGAATATACCACACATAAAGTAAAATAAAGGGGCACAAGGAGATGAAAGACACATAGCAGTGCAAAAAAAGGAAACCGAGTGTCTGAAAAGGGCACTTGAAGGTCTAAGGAGAACTTACTGCACATACAGGAGTGCAGCTCAGGACTGGAGGCTTCATGTGAATCATGTGGAAAACACTGTCTGAAAAAGAAAGAAAAAAAAAAAAAAGTTGGTTAAAAATCGGTTCGTTTCAGGCTCAACCTATTTTTCAGAATCGTCATATTTTATTTCATGTTTAGAATGGCCACATATTCTAGTATATTGCAGAATTCAGTTCAATAGCTTAACCCCTGTTCTACTGACAAAGACAAGTTGAGAATCTACCTTCACACTCATTTACCTCCGTGTCTTGCCTACGTACATCACCAAGTCATATCTTGGGAATTAGACCCATATATTACACCAAAGGTCACAGAAGGGCTCTTTCCTTCTTTAAATATATAAAAGGAGCCGATAATCAATTTCTTTGTTTATCTTATTTTATTAATAGCCGAACGTGATGGTTAATGCGTTTTATAATTCATCATAAAAAGACTTTTTCTGTAGCAGCAGAAGACTGGCGAAACTTACGGACTGAAGGTAAGCTACAGCTAAATTTTGGATTAACAACATAATTTAAACATTTTCAATAAGATTTAGAAAAAGTTCGGACTGAAAGTACTTGTCAGCAAAATACTTTTGAAGAAATGCTATTTCTGAATGGAATGAGGCCAATCTTGAAGTCAGAGGAAAGGTCATATTTTGTTATCGAGTCGATCTAAATTTCGATTCGAAAAAAGCAGTGGCTCCAAAAGTTGTGTTAAAATCATAATCTTACTAACAACTAAATTATCTAAATAAGACCATGCGCAATTTTTATATTTACTGGTTTATTTTATATTTAATATTAGGGTATCTAAAAAGCTATCTGTATTTCCCCGGCTTCTGAAAAGCACAAAGATATCATCAATACCTTCAGTAAAATGGTGGCATTTTGGTGGGCATTTATAGCATGTGCTCCTCAATAGTACACATGACGATATGAGCAATAGTGGGAACAAATGGAGATCCCATTGCCATATCATCCATTTGTTTATGGAGATCCCATTGCCATCATCCATTTGTTTATGATTTCCATTAAATGCAAAACCCCATTATTGAACAAATATTCCAAATCAAAGGTGACCTTAACTAGACGGAATCCAGGCATAACTGCTTCTTTCCTTATACAACTCATGAGCTTATCATGTTGTAAATACCTGATGTTATAAACGTATCTTTGTAGAGGAACCAAGAACTTAACTATAGTTTTTACTTGCCGTTATCATACGAGGTCAAAAAATGTGACACGAGCACCTACCTTAAGTATTTTTCTTTGGAAAATCATAGAAAATAGAGTATGACCTCTTTGTTATAGAGACTGATACACGTTAAGATTTATTGAATAATTATTTATTCATTTTGAGTCTGTTTATGGTATTCTATTTTAAATTTCCTCGAAAAATCAGACGGTTATTTTAATGAATTCCAAACTGTCATTTAAGATTTTCTAACTTTGCAGTATACTGAATTTTAATAAAGAAGACTGTAGTGAGCATTATTAACAATAGAGACAAGAATTTCCAGGGAGCTGGTATACTACTTATAGGTTGATCTACAGCTGGGCGGGCCAAAATCTAGACCAAACAACAGTCAAAATTCTTCCATTTTGATAGAGAGTAATTTGACAGATTTTTTTTTTTTTTTTTGCTCTATCACAGTCCTCCAATTCGACTGGGTGGTATTTATAGTGTGGGGTTCCGGGTTGCATCCTGCCTCCTTAGGAATCCATCACTTTTCTTACTATGTGTGCCGTTTCTAGGATCACACTCTTCTGCATGAGTCCTGGAGCTACTTCAGCCTCTAGTTTTTCTAGACTCCTTTTCAGGGATCTTGGATGCGTGCCTAGTGCTGTTGCCTATGATTATGGGTACGATTTCCACTGGCATATCCCATATCCTTCTTATTTCTATTTTCAGATCTTGATACTTATACCATTTTTTCTCTCTCTTTCTCTCAACTCTGGTGTCCCATGGTATTGCGACATCAATGAGAGATACTTTCTTCTTGACTTTGTCAATCAACGTCACGTCTGGTCTGTTTGCACGTATCACCCTATCCGTTCTGATACCATAGTCCCAGAGGATCTTTGCCTGATCGTTTTCTATTACTCCTTCAGGTTGGTGCTCGTACCACTTATTACTGCAAGGTAGCTGATGTTTCTTGCACAGGTTCCAGTGGAGGGCTTTTGCCACTGAATCATGCCTCTTTTTGTACTGGTTCTGTGCAAGTGCCGGGCATTCACTTGCTATGTGGTTTATGGTTTCATTTTTCGTATTGCACTTCCTACATATGGAGAGATGTTATTTCCGTCTATTGTACTTTGAACATATCTGGTTCTTAGGGCCTGATCTTGTGCCGCTGTTATCATTCCTTCAGTTTCCTTCTTGAGCTCTCCCCTCTGTAGCCATTGCCAATTGTCATTGCTGGCTAGTTCTTTAGTCTGTCTCATGTATTGTCCGTGCATTGGTTTGTTGTGCCAGTCCTCTGTTCTTTCTGTCTTTCTCCTGTCTCTGTATATTTGTGGGTCTTCGTCTACTTTTTATTAGTTCCTTCTTCCATGCAACTCTTTAGACACTCGTCTTCACTGGTTTTCAGATATTGCCCCAGTGCTCTGTTTTCGATGTTGACGCAGTCCTCTATACTTAGTAGTTCCTCTCCCTCCTTCCTTTCGTGTTATGTATAGTCTGTCCGTATTTGCTCTTGGGTGTAGTGCTTTGTGTATTGTCATTTGTTTCCTGGTTTTCTGATCAATGCTGCGGAGTTCTGCCTTCGTCCATTCCACTATTCCTGCGCTGTATCTGATTACTGGCACTGCCCATGTGTTTATGGCTTTTATCATATTTCCGGCGTTTGAGTTTTGACTTGAGTATCGCCTTGAGTCTCTGCCTATATTCTTTCCTGATCGTGTCCTTCATCTCTTGGTGTTTTATATCTCCTCCTTCCATTATTCCCAGGTATTTGTATCCTGTCTCATCTATGTGTTTGATGTTGCTCCATCTGGTAGCTTTATCCCTTCAGTCTCGTTACTTTGCCTTTTTTGTATGTTGACTAAGGCGCATTTTTCTATTCCAAACTCCATCCTGATGTCCCCAGATACAATCCTTACAGTCTGGATTAGGGTATCTATTTCCTTGATGCTCTTACCATACAGCTTGATGTCGTCCATGAACATCAGATGGTTGATTTTGTTGCCTCTTTTCTTGAGTTGGTACCCGGCATCCATCTTCTGTAGTACTTTTGTCATGGGAATCATGGCTACTACGAAGAGTAGTGGGGACAGTGAGTCGCCCTGGAAGATCCCTCTCCTGATATTAACCTCTGCTAGTCTTATTCCAGAGCTTGTAAGTACTGTATTCCAGTTGCGCATTGTATTTTTGAGGAAGCTGATGGTATTTTCCTCTGCCCCATATATTTTCAGGCATTCTATTAGCCATGTGTGTGGTATCATGTCGAAGGCTTTCTTATAGTCTATCCATGCCATGCTTAGGTTGGTTTTCCTTCTCCTACTGTTCTTCATTACCATTTTGTCTAGAGGGAGCTGGTCTTTGTGCCCCTACACTTCCTTCTGCAGCCTTTCTGTTGGTGGGGGATGGTGTTTGTCTCCTCTAGGTAGTTGTATAGCCTTTCACTGATGATACCTGTTAGTAACTTCCACATTATTGGTAGGCAGGTGATAGGCCTGTAGTTACTGGCTATATTTCCCTTACTCTTGTCTTTTTGTACTAAGGATGTTCTTCCTGTGGTCATCCATTTGGGTGCTTGGTGATTTGAGATACAATGCTGGAGTTGTTCTGCTATTCGTGGGTGTAGGGCCTTGAAGTTTTTGAGCCAGTATCCATGGACTTCATCGGGACCTGGGGCTTTCCAGTTTGGCATTTTCTTTAGTTGGTGTCTGACTGTGTCTGTCGTGATGTCTGTGAATCTTTGTTTTATTCTCCCTGTTTCTTCTTCCTTGACTTCCTGGAGCCATGTTGCATGTTTGTTGTGTGATACCGGATTGCTTCAGGAATTTCTGGGTGGTTGTCTTCCCCTCTTAGTTGGCTGTATAGTCTTTTCTGGTTGGTTCCGAATAGTTTGTTCTGTTGGTATCCCTTATTCCTGTTTCATGTAACCGTTGGATCTTGTGTGCTTTGGCCTTAAGCCTCTGTTTTACATCTTCTATTGTGTTGTTTAGTCCCCTCTCTTGTACTTTTATTTCTCGTTGAGTTCCTCCCTTGTTTTCTTGCTTCTTAGCCTTTTTTCTGCCATCTCTTTCAGTTTACTCAAGTCAGATCTCATCACCATGATTTGCTTTTCCAGGCGCCTTTTCCAAGGAGGTTGCTGTTTTGGTTTCTGTTGGTTGGTTGTGACGGTGGTGTTTGGTGTTCGAATCCCCCATCAGTTCTGCTACTAATCTTACTCCTGCATATGTCAAGTTATTTGTTTCTGTGATACTGGTGGTGTGTATTAGGCCCATTATTTCATTGACCTCACTTGTTTTCTCCCTTAATTTCTTGGTGTTGTAGGCTTTCATGGAGGGGATCTTTGTTCTCTCTGTATCTGGCTCCATCCATTGTCTAATCTTTTCTACCCATTCCGTCCTCTCTGTTACTTCGTCGGTGTTTCTTCGTGTGTCGTTGTTTGATACTTCATCCTCCCTGTCGTCTTCTGTGGCATCGTCTCTCAGTTCGTCTTCGTGTAATTCGTTGTCGTGTGACATTTCCCTTTCCAGTTCTTCTCTTTCTGTTGGGGAGAGCCAGTTCTTTTTCTTTATGTTCCTTACTTGGTCTGCCAGCCTCTGCTCTGTTTCGGGGGTGTTATTCCTCTCATTCCAGATGTTGATCAATCTTCTTCTATATCCTCTCTCCGTCGGTTGCTTCTGATGTAGCATCTCCATATTTCCTTATTTTCTTCTCTTGTCCATTTCTTCCTTTTTGCCTCTGTAGCTCCAATCTCAGGCTGTTGATTGCTGTCGTTGTGGTGATCAGTTGCTGGATGACGACCTCCAAGTACCTGACCGTCTTCCCTACAATTGGGTTTAATACCTGGTTGCCGGACGAGGCTCCTCTGTTGCCAGAGGTTCCATTTACGTCGTTATCGTTTATTCCTTCATTTCTTTCCATCATTGCTGAGTTTTGCTATTTAACCCATAGCTGGACCCTACCCCATCAGGGATAGGTACTCATTTACAGCTGAGTAGACTGAGGAAATTATGGTAAAGATCCTTTCCCAAGGAATCAACGCCGAGGAGAGCGGTCACCCATCCAACGACTGACCAGCCCCAATGTTGCTTAACTTGACTTAAGTCTATTGACGACCTAACCAACTCCTCCACGGCGCCACATATTATTATTATTATTATTATTATTATTATTATTATTATTATTATTATTATTATTATTATTATTATTATTATCAGGTAAACAAAAAGAATACAGATGGTTAACCCTTTAATGACCAGAGATGTCCCGTTTGGGATCTTTAAAACAGCTACTTTTCGGGTAGTCGTGGTGAACAAGTTTGAGCTTGTATGAAATTGACGCTTTGGCAACTCATAGCTACACTCCTCTGCTCTTTGAATCAACCAATCAGAAGCCGCCAGGCCCTCGCACAAAAGCTGGAGGGCCTTCGACAGACACCGCAGTCGTGCGCAAGTTGGAAAACAGTGAAGACGTGCCGAAGTAACCTCCAAGTTTCCCCCCCCTCCGAACTTCGTAATCATGGTAAGCACACAGTGACTGTGGGATAGTGAAGCCTAGTGATATACTTACCTTTTGATGTTGGTTTGAAGGGCTGTAGTGTTACTGACGTGTCGTAGTGACAAAAAAAAAAGTATAGATCCCTTGCGGGATACTTCGGTCGTTCTTAGGCGGACCACGCTCATCCCATGAGGGATGTATCGGACCGTAACGGTTACAACGGCCAGTAGAATACGACGTCAAGTAATTTTTTTTAGTGCTTGTTTTAGACATTTGTGAATAATTTTAACAATATTTCTAGATATAATAGTGATGATTTATAGATGTTAGGCTCATGTGCATATAAATTATTACCTTACAAGGGATTGAATGATAGGTTTTTGTTAGGGAAAGTTACATTTTTCTTTCATTACATGATTTTAAAGTTGTTTTTTTTATTTTTGCAGTTTTCAAAGCAGTATGTTTTTATGGGCAAGCAATGCTGCATTGGAGACTCAGGAACGTGTACCATGGGTAGCCCCTGACGACGCTGAAGAAGTGATGTCGACGTGAGCCCTTTGGACATTGACAGTGATGATGACGACCCTACCTACGTTTCCTGACGAAGGCCTTACTCAGGACGATGCCTTTGACCCTCCTAACTCTAGAGGTTAGTATGAGACATCCTTAGAGAGAGAGAGAGATAGAGAGAGAGAGAGAGACGAGAGAGAGAGAGAGAGAAATGTGTTGTAAACATTGTATTTAAAAGTCTCGTTGTTATAATGGTATTTAAATTTGTTGCCCTTTAAATGGTTTGTAAACATTGGGTATTTTAAAAACTTATTTGTTTACTTGCATACTCACTGACATACACGTGCACACACATGCATACTCACTTGACATACACATGCATGCGCACACACACATTTACTGTTTTACTAATGTTACTTTATTCTTGTTTCAGCTCGCAAGGTCAATGTTGTTGTCCCTCAAGCGATGCCTATGGAAGAGGAAGGTGAGCCTAACCCTAAGAGGTCTCATGCTGATGAATGAAGAAGAAGACATTGATATCCGTGCCCTGCCCAACTTCATTCATCAGAAGCCTGACTATTTGACGGGAAAACCTTAATGAATATTTCTCCCAGTTCTTCACAACTGAATTGAGGGAACACATTGTGTATCAATCCAACCTGTACTCAAGACAGGATGTAGGCAGCAACTTCCACATGTCAGAAGAGGATCTCATGGTTTTCCTTGGCCTCATCGTGTACATGGGGCCTGGTTCCTCTCCCTAGCATAGTTGACTTCTGGGCCGTGAAGACCAGGATTCCTCAAGTTGCAGACTTCATGTCCAGGAACCGCTTCAAGGCAATTCGATCTTCCCTTCACTTCAGCGACAATGACCAGGCAGCTGCATCCCAAGATCGGTTCTTCAAGGTGAGAGTCCCCTTCACCAAGGTCACCAGAGAGTTCCTGAAAGTTCCTGAGACTCCTATCCACTCCATTGATGAAGTGATGGTCGCCTATAAGGGCACAAGGGCTGGTAACCTTCGCCAGTATGTCGCAAAGAAGCCTGACAAGTGGGGCTTCAAGTTGTTCTGCCGCTCCAGTGTGGATGGGTTTGTGCATATTCTCATGTACCAAGGGGAGACAACCTTTGTGAGCCACCATACTATGCTATCTGAAGAGGAGAAAGCCATGTCTGTAACTTCCAAGTTTGTTGTCGCTTTAGTGAATACCATCAAGGACCCCAGAAACTCAGCAGTGTATGCAGACAACTACTTCACAAGTATAGGGTTGGCCAAGTACTGAGATCACAGTATGGATGCCAGTATGTGGGCACTGCCAGGGAAAAACCGAGTTGGTCCTCCTCCCCTGACGTCTGTGAAGGAGATGAACAAGAAAGCGACACAAAGGGGGACACTGGACTATGTCTCTTCTGATGGCATCCTTGTTGCAAGATGGAAGGACAACAGCGTTGTGACAATCTTGTCCTCTGATGTTGGTGTGGAGCCCATGGGAACGTGAGCGGTACGACAGGGCAGCCAAGAAGAAGGTTCCCATTACTTGCCCATCTGTCATCCAGATGTTACAACAACTGCATGGGGGGCATTGACAAGAGTGACATGTTGACACACCTGTACAGGACCCCCTTCAAAGCAAAGAGGTACTACATGAGGCTCTTTGCTTACCTCCTTGACTTGATCATCTGCAACGCCTGGATTTTGTATAAGAGGGATTGCCTGGCTTTGCAGGAAAACCCCAAGCCGCTCAAGGACTTCCGTCTGGATATCTCCAATTGGCTCAGAAGCTTCAAGTCGTCAACCTTCAGAATAACCAGGAATTCTCTTGGCACCAGAGATTTTGCTTTGCCAAGAAGGGCCAACGGGCAGTTGTGCCAAGTATTGAGACACGCCAGAATGCCACTGCCCTACACATGCCAAAGCATGTCTCCATGAGGCAGACTTGCAAGTTTCTGTTCTGGTGCAGGCCACATCCACAGATCCCGCTGGATGTGTGAGGATTGCAAGGTGGCCCTTTGCCCTTACTGAAGAAAGGAATTGTTTTGCTTTGTTCCATAAGATTTCGAAATAAGTTGTTTGTTATGAGAGTTGTTTATAGTGTTTTGTCTATTTTTATACTATTTTTGTATTATTTTTTTTACAGTGTTTTGTGTATTTATATACTATTTTTGTATTCGAGTTTTTTTTATAGTGTTTTCTGTATTTTTATACTATTTTTGTATTTATTGTATATTTATTTTTTTATATTATTAAATTGTAAAGCCATATATGTGTTTCTATTTATACATTGTGGAACAAAAAAAAGTGATTCATCAATAATAATCATATGTTTTGTGGGCGAATCAACATTATTTATAAACTTGAAAAGTTGCCACCGCACCGGCCCCAATGGATCCCATACTGGGGATGAGCGTGGTCCGCCTAAGGTCGCCCGAGGCTCCCATACGGGATACTTCATTGCATGTAATTATTTCGCTTACTTTGGAAATTTTGTAAAAGTGCACATGAGTAAAAAGGTCTTGTATTTACTCATACTATAACATACTAAAAGGATTTTTTAATATTTCCCATAAACCCAGGGTGGACTTTAAAGGGTTAATTGTCAAAAGGTAAAAATCAAAGAGATAATCTAGGATTATCGGATATCACACGGTCACAAACTTAAACATAGATTCAACCCTAACAGAAACTACAACGTATCCATAAAGTCCAAAACATGTAAAAATTGAATATATTAATTTTGTTGCTTATATTTATCTACAACTTTTTTTAATATGAAGGCATCGAGTTTAAATAAACCAAGGTTTAAAGTGGTGAAAGGTAAAAGGGAGGCAAAGAAGAGATTTGAAGAGTCACAGCTGCAGGAGGACAGAGAAAGATTAAGAGAAAGAAACAAAGAAGTAAAAAGGGTGGTAGCTCAAGCTAAGGCAAGGGCATATGAAGAGGTTTATAATGAACTGGAAAGCAAGGAAGGGTTGAGAAAGATGCTCAAACTGTCAAAAGTAAGAAATAAAAGAACAAAGGACATCACCCATATTAAGCAAATGAAAGATAGGAATGGTACGGTCGTAAAAAAAGGAAGAAGACATCCTGAAAAGATGGAAAGAGTATTTTGAACAACTGCTAAATGAAGAAAATGAAAGACTTGTAAGAGAGGATGGACAAAGTAAACATGGGAATGGTAATGGGGATAGCTAGGGATGAAGTGATACGAGCCTTAAAAAGAATGAGAAATGGGAAGGCAACAGGACCTGACTTAATCCCAGTCGAAGTTTGGAAAGCCTTAGGAGAGGAAGGGGTAGACATCTTGTATGATCTGATGGTAAAAATATTCGAACAGGAAAAGATACCAGAAGAATGGCGGGAAAGCATATTGATACCTATATTTAAAGGTAAAGGTGATGTCCAGGAATGCAGTAATTATAGAGGTATAAAACTAATGTCTCACACGTTGAAGATGTTGGAAAGAATCATAGATAGCAGGCTGAGAGAGGAAGTTAGAATAGGGAAGGAACAGTTAGGATTTATGAAGGGAAGCGGCACAACGGATGGAATATTTTGCATAAGGCAGCTAATGGAGAAATTCAGAGAAAAACAACGAGACCTGCATCTGGTATTCATAGACCTTGAAAAGGCCTATGACAGAGTGCCAAGGCAAGAAATATGGAGATGTTTGAGGGAGAAGATGGTGCCGGAAAAGTATGTCAGAATTATTCAGGAGATGTACAGGAATGTGTATACTAGAGTGAGGAGTAGTGTTGGTGAAACGGATGGATTTGAGATAGGAGTTGGATTACACCAGGGGTCAGCACTTAGCCCATTCATCTTCAACATCGTGATGGATGTAATGACCAGGGATGCATCAGAAGCAGTGCCATGGTGCATATTATACGCGGATGACATTGTGTTGTGTTCAGAGGGGAAGGAGGAGTTGGAGGGGAGGTTGGAGAGGTGGAGAGCAGCACTTGAGGAGAGAGGAATGAGAATAAGCAGATCAAAAACCGAATATATGTGTTCTAGTATTACTGAGGACGGTGGAAGTAGCATAAGATTGGGTGGGGAAGAAATAAAGAAAGTACAGAAGTTCAAGTACTTAGGGTCCGTATTGGAGGATAGTGGAAGCATGGACCAAGAGGTGAGACACCGAATTCAGGCAGGATGGAATAACTGGAGGTCTGCATCAGGGGTCCTCTGTGACAAGAAGGTCCCTCTGAAATTGAAAGGAAAGTTCCATAGGACGGTGGTCAGACCAGCAATGTTATATGGAACAGAAACGGCAAGTATGAGGAAAACAGAGGAGAAGAAGATGGATGTAGCAGAAATGAGAATGTTGAGATGGATGTCGGGAGTAACAAGGGGAGATAGGATTAGAAATGAGTATATAAGAGGATCAACAAAGGTAGCTGAAATATCGAAGAAAATACAGGAAGGAAGGCTTCGATGGTATGGACACCTGTTACGAAGGGAGGAACGTCATGTTGGAAGACATACGATGGAAAAGGAAGTGCAGGGTAGAAGGAAGAAGGGAAGACCAAGAAATGGATGGCGTGATTGTGTAAGGGAAGATATGGAATTGAAAGGTATAAATGAGAACGAGGCACAAGACAGAAATCGATGGAGACGACTCATTCGTAATGGCGACCCCATATAAAAATGGGTTTAAGCTAGGAAGAAGAAGAAGAAGGTTTAAATTTATTGCATTTCCATTATTTGACTTGATGAAACAAGATTCAATGATATTCCTTTTAACTGTGTCATTACGTGGAATTAAGGCGCTTGCACGACTCCGGTTAATATGATGATCTAAATCTCTCATATGTACAAATGCATTCGACATTTGTCCAGTTCACACAAAATATTGTTACTGTTTGAGTCGTTGTGAAAGAGGTTTACCGGTTTGTCCGTAATATACTTTATCACACCTTTTGCAAGGTATGCAGCCGGGAAGATCTTTGGGAGAAATTTTTTATTACTAAACTCTTGACATTAATATTACTGAAAACAAATTTATGTTGACAAGCTTTAAAATTCTAGGAATTTCTAAAAACCTTTCATCATAGAGTAATTTTAGAATGTTATGCTTACTATATTCAAGTTTGTCATTAGTTAAATAAAATGTTTTTCTAGCTCTTTTCTATGCCACATCTACAAACGTCCTTGGGCATTTAAGTTTAAAAAACATCATAAATAGCTTTAATCTCGGCGTCAATAAACTGCATGCTACAGACACGTAAAGCCCTTAGGAACATCCCAGAAAAAAAACAGAGAATTTAGCATTTTGATGGTGATTAGAGTAGTAATGAACAAAAGAGGCAATGTTAGTTGATTTTCGAAAGACGTAAAAGGTGAAATTTCTATCATTTCTATGGACAGTTACATCAAGAAAAATTAAATTACAATTTCTTTCTTCCTCAACGGTAAATTTTATAGAAGGGACTAAATTATTGAGATTATTAAGGAATTCCTAGAGATTTTCGTGAACTGGCCAAATACAGAAAATATAATCCACATAACCTAAACCATATGACTTTTTGGGGCAAAATTCTTGGTAAGAGTTTTGTCTAAAAAAAAATTCCATGTAAATATTGCTAAGGACAGGTGATAAGGGATTACCCATAGCCATGCCAAACTTTTGTAAAAAAAAAAATAATCCCAATTAAAACAAAATTTACTATCTTTGATACATAACCTTATGAGACTATTTAATGCGTTCCTTGATGATGTCTTAGTAAAGACGAAAGCACTTGGATTTCTGCCTATCATTTTCCTGTGGTATTCGCTTATTTAATGAAGTCACGTGCATCTACTGTGATTTTTTAAGCATATATATATATATATATATATATATTATATATATATTATATTTATATATATATACATATATATATGTATATATATGTGTGTATGTATGTATGTATGTATGTAACAATATACGTGTATTTATGTTTATATAGTATATACATATGTATGTGCGTAGTCATACAATGTATGAACGTAACAAAGGAAACATGAACCAACATTCCATATGCTATAGAAACATGACCACCACCACAGCCACCACCGTCAACAACGACAGAAGTAAAGAAATCCTTTTACCACGTGAGTGCTTCCGCCCCTACAAATGCCAAACAGTTCTAGTTACTTTGACTGTTACGGACGGGACGGGAGGGTAACATGACACCAGGGTCACGGGTTCGTGGTGATGGAATCCTGAAATTTAACTCAGTCCCTCATAAATTGTTTTCCTGATATCGAAACATAACCTGATTTTACCATTACGTTTTGGAGGAAGAAGCTTTTGACTAGGAATTAAAAACGCCTTTGGACAATAGCGCAGTTAACAGTTTTCTTCAATATTTGGCACTCGATATGTAACCAATAGAAACACTCCGAATGTTCTGCTACCCGAGTTTATGGATAAGCTTTGGTGAAGGTTTAAAGTACCCTTCCCTAGCTAATTAATCACAGGTTAGCTTTATTAAAGAATCTCTCTCTCTCTCTCTGTATATGTATATGTATGTTTATGTGTATATGTATGTGTGTAAATGTAAAGAGAGAGAGAGAGAGAGAGAGAGAGAGAGAGCCGTATTCTGAAACCATAAAGCCAAACGAATTTAACTTGACGGATATATGCGTAATTCCATTTTAATAGATTACAAACAATGGTTGTAGTAATTCAACACTGCATTCGTGAAGACTTTTCCACAAGTTAA
>NC_087201.1:104092801-104140301 GCF_015104395.2 Macrobrachium nipponense
TAAAGATAGTAAATTTTGTTTTAATTGGAATTTTTTTTTTTGACAAAAGTTTTTTTATGGCTATGGGTAATCCCTTATCTCCTGTCCTTAGCAACATTTACATGGAATTTTTTTTTAGACAAAACTCTTACCAAGAATTTTGCCCCAAAAAGTCATATGGTTTAGGTTATGTGGATTATATTTTCTGTATTTGGCCAGTTCACGAAAATCTCTAGGAATTCCTTAATAATCTCAATAAATTAGTCCCTTCTATAAAATTTACTGTTGAGGAAGAAAGAAATTGTAATTTAATTTTTCTTGATGTAACTGTCCATAGAAATGATAGAAATTTCACCTTTTACGTATTACGAAAATCAACTAACATTGCCTCTTTTGTTCATTACTACTCTAATCACCATCAAAATGCTAAATTCTCTGTTTTTTTTTCTGGGATGTTCCTAAGGGCTTTACGTGTCTGTAGCCCGCAGTTTATTGACGCCGAGATTAAAACTATTTATGATATTGTTTTTAAACTTAAATACCCAAGGACGTTTGTAGATGTGGCATAGAAAAGAGCTAGAAAAACATTTTATTTAACTAATGACAAACTTGAATATAGTAAGCATAACATTCTAAAATTACCCTATGATGAAAGGTTTTTAGAAATTCCTAGAATTTTAAAGCTTGTCAACATAAATTTGTTTTCAGTAATATTAATGTCAAGAGTTTAGTAATAAAAAATTTCTCCCAAAGATCTTCCCGGCTGCATACCTTGCAAAAGGTGTGATAAAGTATATTACGGACAAACCGGTAAATCTCTTTCACAACGACTCAAACAGTAACAATATTTTGTGTGAACTGGACAAATGTCGAATGCATTTGTACATATGAGAGATTTAGATCATCATATTAACCGGAGTCGTGCAAGCGCCTTAATCCCATGTAATGACACAGTTAAAAGGAATATCATTGAATCTTGTTTCATCAAGTCAAATAATGGAAATGCAATAAATTTAAACCTTGGTTTATTTAAACTCGATGCCTTCATATTGAAAAAAGTTGTAGATAAATATAAGCAACAAAATTAATATATTCAATTTTTACATGTTTTGGACTTTATGGATACGTTGTAGTTTCTGTTAGGGTTGAATCTATGTTTAAGTTTGTGACCGTGTGATATCCGATAATCCTGGATTATCTCTTTGATTTTTACCCTTTTGACAATTAACCATCTGTATTCTTTTTGTTTACCTGATAATAATATAATAATAATAATAATAATAATAATAATAATAATAATAATCTGTAATCTGTCAAATTACTCTCTATCAAAATGGGAAGAATTTTGACTGTTGTTTGGTCTAGATTTTGGCCCGCCCAGGTGTAGATCAACCAATAAGTAGTATACCAGCTCCCTGGAAATTCTTGTCTCTATTGTTAATAATGCTCACTACAGTCATCTTTATTAAAATTCAGTATACTGCAAAGTTAGAAAATCTTAAATGACAGTTTGGAATTCATTAAAATAACTGTCTGATTTTTCGAGGAAATTTAAAATAGAATACCATAAACAGACTCAAAATGAATAAATAATGATATAAATCTTAACATGTACCAGTCTCTATAACAAAGAGGTCATACTCTATTTTCTATGATTTTCCAAAGAAAAATACTTAAGGTAGGTGCTCGTGTCACATTTTTTGACCTAGTATGATAACGGCAAGTAAAAACTATAGTTAAGTTCTTGGTTCCTCTACAAAGATACGTTTATAACATCAGGTATTTACAACATAGATAAGCTCATGAGTTGTATAAGGAAGCAGTTATGCCTGGATTCCGACTAGTTAAGGTCACCTTTGATTTGGAATATTTGTTCAATAATGTGGGTTTTGCATTTAATGGGAAATCATAAACAAATGGATGATGGCAATGGGATCTCCATAAACAAATGGATGATATGGCAATGGGATCTCCATTGGTTCCCACTATTGCTCATATCGTCATGTGTACTATTGAGGAGCACATGCTATAAATGCCCTCCAAAATGCCACCATTTTACTGAAGGTATTGATGATATCTTTGTGCTTTTCAGAAGCCGGGGAAATACAGATAGCTTTTTAGATACCCTAATATTAAATATAAAATAAACCAGTGAATATAAAAATTGCGGATGGTCTTATTTAGATAATTTAGTTGTTAGTAAGATTATGATTTTAACACAACTTTTGGAGCCACTGCTTTTTTCGAATCGAAATTTAGATCGACTCGATAACAAAATATGACCTTTCCTCTGACTTCAAGATTGGCCTCATTCCATTCAGAAATAGCATTTCTTCAAAAGTATTTTGCTGACAAGTACTTTCAGTCCGAACTTTTTCTTAATCTTATTGAAAATGTTTAAATTATGTTGTAAATCCAAAATTTAGCTGTAGCTTACCTTCAGTCCGTAAGTTTCGCCAGTCTTCTGCTGTTACAGAAAAAGTCTTTTTATGATGAATTATAAAACGCATTAACCATCACATTCGGCTATTAATAAAATAAGATAAACAAAGAAATTGAATATCGGCTCCATTTATTTATTTAAAGAAGGACAGAGCCCTTCTGTGACCTTTGGTGTAATATATGGGTTTAATTCCCAAGATATGACTTGGTGATGTACGTAGGCAAGACACGGAGGTAAATGAGTGTGAAGGTCGATTCTCAACTTGTCTTTGTCAGTAGAACAGGGGTTAAACTATTGAACTGAATTCTGCAATATACTAGAATATGTGGCAATTCTAAACATGAAATAAAATATGACGATTCTGAAAAATTAGGTTGAGCCTGAAACGACCGATTTTTAACCAACTTTTTTTTTCTTTCTTTTTCAGACAGTGTTTTCCACATGATTCACATGAAGCCTCCAGTCCTGAGCTGCACTCCTGTATCTGCAGTAAGTTCTCCTTAGACCTTCAAGTGCCCTTTTCAGACACTCGGTTTCCTTTTTTTGCACTGCTATGTGTCTTTCATCTCCTTGTGCCCCTTTATTTTACTTTATGTGTGGTATATTCTGTTGTGTTTTTTCGTCTAAGTCGGCAGTCCTATAAATTTTGGGTTTTTAGCCTTAAAAAAGAAATAGTTTCTTCCAGAAGCGTTGGTGATTCCTTGATCATGAGGCCTGTCTACCCTTCTCTCACTGCTTATATATATATTATATATATATATATATATATATATATATATAGATATATATATATATAATATATATATAATGTTTGACTGAATATTCCCCATTAAAAGTAAATCTACAATCACAAATCCATAACTCAATCAATTATATTATGTGACAAACGGACATAGGTAATTTATGCAATACAAGTTCATTACTTAAATATCATAGGGACTTTCGTAACAAGGAACATACATCAAAACTGACAAAGATATCACTAGAGTTTAATACAATGTTATTTAATTTTTCCACAAGATCAAGAGAATTCCGGATATGTAAATTAGATACAGTTCCAAGTAACGGGATGATAATTCAGTGATATTTACATAGTTTATATTATATATATATATCTATATATATATATATATATATATATATATATATATATATACATGTGTGTGTGTGTCATTTTTCCCAGTACGTTATGGCTCGTGAGGAAAAGGAGTGTTTATATATACATATATATATATGTATGTATGTATGTGTGTATGTATGCATGTATGTATGTTTTATGTATGTATTAATTACAGGTAAATGTTGCGGATGATGATGTGAAAGTTCATCCTTAATAGAGAACTATTGAATGCAGAATGGAAGAATTTTTAGGAAAGTAATGAACAAACAAAAAGTTTGTTGAATCAGACAGGAAAAGCAAGAGAGTTACATCACGCTTCGAGTCACGTGCACTTGGAAATGGAAGAATGAGTTGTGTTAATTCTGACGAATACGAGAACCACACTTGTCCGATTCTAAAGGTTAAGTAGTGACTACTCCGGTGACGTCATCTCGACGGGAATTCCTAGTGGCCGGTTGCATGCAGAAAAGCAACCTATTTTCCATTCAGTTTAATTTGAACTGAACGTACAACGTACATCAGTTCTCCCTCGTTTTGGATAAAAATCTGTTAATACTGCTAGAAAGAACAGGAAGAGCAGTAAGCATGGTTTATCTCGGTGGTATGAGACAGCAGCGGATGTCCCATTTTCCGGAGGGTCGTCAAGTGTGTTGTGTTTGTCACCTTATTCACAGTCGTCTTTCGAAATCTCCTGTCTCTAAAAATGCCGCAGACTGTGGTTTCATTGATTTCTTAGTTGCTCCTTTTTTTATTTGCTTATGCTTATTATATATATGTTTAATATAGTTTATTCCCGTTTTTAATTCGATATTATTTATCTTGTATTTTATTTCTTTCAGGTTGAATTTGAATAGGCCCCTTATATACTGTTAATTTGTTAAAATCTCCTATGTAACTTATGTAAAATCTTTCGTCCCTGATCTCAGATTGCGTGGGCTGTTGAGAGATGCTATGGAATCTTTGGTAAAAATGAGAGAAATTGGCAGATGCGGGTAAAAAAGGGGCAAGAGTCGAAACAATACTAAAAAGAGGGATAACCTTACAAAGACCTTTAGCCAATAACTTGAATTCAAGTCCAAATCAAATTCTACGAGTTTCAGAGTACTGGCTGTGCACTTGTCTGGCTCCTAATAATAGAACAGTCTGTTCTACTTTTTCCTGATATTTCAGCTGTTTCTCGCTGAAACTTCCTAAAATTCTTAACGACCAGCTTTTGTTATGGGTCTTTTGGCTTTCTGTTTCGCTTGCCTTATTCTGAATGAAATGAGTATCCTACCCATTGCCCCCAGCCTGGCGCTGTTCTTGATAATGACTATGATACAGGAGAAACAGACCATTACAAAGTAGATTGTTTAAATGTACTGGCAAGACTTTCAGCTTATTCTTCATTAGAAAATATAACTGGAGAATGTTTTAATGCTGTTGAAGTCATTCAGAGAGCACTTTTGTTCAGTACCGTTTTAAACTACAACTCTGTTATCACTATTATCATTAGATGCTATCATATCCGATGCTCTGTCTTCGCAGTGGCTGAAGTTATCCACGGTCCAATTCCAGATAGTAGCGTCCCTTCGGTCACGAGCTGTATCTGTATTTTTACTTTTACCTCCGTTCCCTCTTCCTTCCCTTCTTCAGTCTTGTTGCCCAGCTTTTCTGAGTGTGACCTCGTAGTGCAAATGGGATTTTCCCCTTTTCACCTTTCAATCCTTATACTTCATTTCATTGATTTCCTACATCTCTTGTATAACCTTACATAGAACGCTGAATTGCACTATTAATAATAATAATAAATGATGCTACTCTTACTATTATAGTAAAATAGCACGTGGTAATGTATAAAGGAGAATGCGAATTACAATTTTAAGGAACAATTTTAAGCCAAACTATTCTTGTCTTTTATTCATAAATGCGAATTCTAATTGAAAGTTAGAATGACATTATAACAGTCAGATATAGAGGACTTTTCTGTCATGTGACAATTGATAGCAATGCGCCTTTGCGCCCTTTGTTAGGCTCGCGTGGACGGTGGGGAAGGGAAAAACAAAGACGAGACGCCAGTTTCATCCTTCATGACCGCTGTGTCGTCTTAGTTTCACATTCACTTTCGATAGTCATTCGCGTAGATATCATCATCATCACAAAATATGAGTGGCAGTCTTCATCTTTCATTGTCAAAGTGTCCTTGGGGGAAACACAGCGGATACTGCATTCATATATAGAAAAAAAAACATGATTTAAAGGAGAAAAACTCATTGTATTATACATATCTTGAAAGATACCAAAGCCAGTCTACTTGAGATGTACTATATACTTTTCATATTTTGGTTTATCGCAATTACACTGTGATCACAAGGGGGAGTAATTCAGTATTGCAAAGGTAAACTAAGTACATATTTATTCGTTGTAGTAGGTACATCACCAGCCACATGCAGAGAGAGAGAGAGAGAGAGAGAGAGAGAGAGAGAGAGAGAGAGAGAGACTGAAACAATACATTACGTAGCCTATGATTTTGTTCCAGTTATATCTGGATTGATTTTCCATGATTCAGTAAAAGGATTTATTGAATTTACATTGCTTGCAGTAAGATCTAGCTTTGCTTCATTATCTTACACCAGACAAAGTTAAATGAACCGATATTCACAGAATTAGATTACAACGAATAAGAATGTTTTGGACGTCACGTGATTGTTGGGGAGTTAACATTACCTTTTAAATTCAACACACACACACATACAAACATATATATGTATATATCATTTACCTTTTTTTTTTTTACCTCTTCAGGAATACAGAACTTGAAGTAAAACACAATACCCGAGAAAATGTGGTCGCAGAATAGAAAATTAATAAATAAATGTAAAAAATCAGAATGGGAAGGTGACCTTGGTCTGGAGTCCTGAATGTTCGTCACACAGCATTTCCCGCGTCCTATGTCAACGAAATCGTGCAAATCATCTTTCCTCTTCATCCTCCCTTCCTACTTCTTCCTCGTGTTGCTCTTTAATATCACATCTCATCTTGCGGTTTACTAGTATGCACAATGGTTTTCTGAATAGGAATGTCAAATAACAGGTTGACCTGGCGAATAGGTGACAATGATGCTGATAACGGTGCTGGCAGAAGCAAAAGCTTGGGAGCTCTGAGGGTCGATAGATTAATGTCGTTCTACTCCTGGAATGAAGTAAATTGTTTTTATCCCTTTATTTGATTTTGAGTATTCGTTTGTTTTTAGAGACTCCTCAGTGGTAAGAAAACTGGAGTGCTCCAAGAGAAAAAACCGGCTTTTCCCACTCTTAATAGGAAAACAGATATTTGCGTTCAGGTTAGTGATTGGATTATTTTTCCTTAAACAGTACCGTACGATTTTTGTCTTTCATAATAACTATACTGATCTCCTCAAAATTTTACTCTAATTACTTTTCCATTCCTACAAAATAAAACAGCGCTAAACAGTTTATATCAAAACTTATCCAAGTGTCTAAATTTCTCAGAGTATTATGACAACTGTCGAAGCATTGTGAAGGGGAGCAAACTATGCCGTATACCGAAGGCACAGGTCAGATACACCTGGACGCTCTGCTTAAATTTGCTCCAAAGATATGTTGCGGTTTTTGGAACGTATGGATGGATTTTAAAAGAAAGAGTGAGGCTAAGAAGCAAATCATATAGGAAAACAGATTACCACATTATAGAGAGAGAGACTGATGTAATAGCTAAGATGAAAAGAAATGTTTGTAACGGAATGTTGTTGGCAGAAAAGTAGAGGTGTTACCTTTGTGCAGTGTTCAGCTTCCCCCCCCCCCCCCCCCCCCCCCCCCACACACACACACACACACACACACACACATTGAGTAAAGCAGATTTTTTTTTAAAACATATTTAAATTTATGAAAAATAAGCAAATGCACTCTAATAAAAAAAATACGGCTTCTATAAAATGGTGAAGTAACTATAAAAACAAGCATTGGCAACTCGTTTCTGGGAAGCACTTGAGTGATGTTGCATCAGATACACTGAGTTCGCCATGGAACGTTTCAGGGATCTTTAGCTACATTCTTATACATTTTATCCCTTTTATGTATTTAATTACAATTAAGTCCACGCTGCTTGAATGAGTTCAGGTAGAATTTTTTCGGCCACGTTAAACTTAAAACTCGACAATTCGTTTAATAAGAAAACGTCAGTTGCTTAAGATATGGTCTTCAGTGTGCATTTAAGTAATTGTTAAACGTGACGTAAATAACCAGAATTTCAATAGACAAATGTTAAAGACTTCTGTATTATATAATTATGAAATTAGTTCAGGACGGTTAAGCCGAGCTTCAATAACTGAGGTAAAGAAAAAAGATGGCTTCTGAAATTACACGTAATTTTTAGAAGAAATAACGGTTTGGACGATGTTTTCTTCTTAGTATAATTTAACAGCAACTGGACAACAACATCAGCGATAGAAAGAGAGAGGTTCAATTGAATTTTCCTATAAAACAATCGAAGAAGTTTTCAGGGAGAAGAGAGAGAAATCGAAAGAAACCGCATTCCCGGCATTGAAATCTACTAAGTTTCCAGCTATTTGATTAGAGAACGCTGGCTGATGAGCTTAGGGAAATTTGAGAATTAACTCAGTTACAGAAGAAAGTATGAGGTGAATGAAGGGGAGTTACGGAAGATGGGAAGACAGGCAGAGGAGACTGGAAAACGGTTACTGATTAAGGGCCAGACAAGGGAGCAGATGCTACCAATTTTAATAATCAGATAAAAGTTGGAAAACGAAGTTCAAGAATTAGATAGTGAAGTTTGACTGAATCTTATGCCAGACTGCCAAAAGTGCCCTAACGTCGAGAGATACAGCACATTTGATTCTTTCAAGGTCCTGGCGTTGAAGATGCACAATCATCGGTAAGATAAATAAAGGAAAGAAATTCGCCATTTGGCCTTTCCTTATGAAGACATTGGTGATTCAAAAAGGACAGCTGAATTCAAGCTGTTTAGAAAACTGAGTGTTGATTAAGGTTTGGTTACTTTGAAAAGTTTTCGAAAATAAGGAAGTTTTACAGCAGTTGGAAGGATTAGAGTGAATGTAGCCAGGAGGCTGCATTCTAGCGTAAAGTGAATGAATTTACAGTTCATTAACATGGCTTATAAGACAACATAAAGTTATTATGAATACTGTTTAGAAAATAGCAAGTTATGATTTACATTTTTGATGGTGCCAGTACCTATACTCTGTTTTTTTTTCATCTGTCCATCCGCCTGTGGTGTTTTTGTATGGTAACACTGCATCCCGCGCTTTAGATAGTTACGCTATGTGAAGTTTAGGTAAATAAAAGGATATCCGGGTGTACATTTGCAACTGAAAAGTGTTTTAATAATTTACTGATTTGCGAATACACCCTTAATATTCGAAATAGGATATTATAATCGTTGAATGTAAGCTGAAAATAACTATCTAAAGCCCGGGCCCGGGACGCAGTGTTACCATACAAAAACACCACAGGCGGATGGACAGATGGAAAAAAACAGAGTATAATTGGACCACGATACACTCGACAGCAAGAGACAAGAGTTTGGTCTAACGGACAAATTACAGATCCTCTAAACTGAAGGGGTAGGTTTGAATCCTGTTACGGTTGGTGGGTTGAGAACATTTATGATTTTTTTATATTTCTCCTGTTATCGGCTTCCCTGCCTCCCACCAGGATATCGATTGCCGAGAGAGTTGACAAGAAGGCAGGGAGACTATAGTATAACGTATTATTTTAATGAACAGCAAGGGGTGTAGCTACAGATTAGTCTTATCTGTACAGGCAGTTGTTCCTAGATGTGAGAGTAATGCCTCAAGTGCCGTTTCCAGAGACAGTGTGGTAGCAGGTAGGTAGTATACGTGACTTCCATGAATAGCAAATATTACTCGATATGAGAGATTCAGACACCAAATTAGGCATAGGCTTTAGTTGACCGTGTGCTATTTATGTGGGATACGAGATCGTAACATCAGCCAAAATAAAAGTACGCATAACTTTTTTTTTTTTTTTTGTAAGATATAAAGCATAAAAAAGCAAGGAAACCATGTACTCAGCATACTACCCTTTTGCCAAACTTATCGATAGAAAAGATAGTCCTTCTCTCTCACGCCCTCTCTCTTTCTCACTCTATCTGACCATGGTAGCATCTTTTAATGAATGACGCAGTAGTCCCGTGAAATGACACGAACCTCCAAGAACGCTGATTAGGCTAATTGCGTTGTTTGTGGAGCTTACCAAGGCATGCACAGTTTGATGCGTGGCTGTGAAGCCTACATCCTGCGATGTAAACCAAATATTTTACTTCAAAATGACGATGGATACATTTACAGTTAAATAACATGCATGTTTCTTAGAAAATGTCTCTCGTGTTCAAGCATAAATGTTTATGTGGTAAAACGTGTGGGTCGCATGTGTATTTATGTGTGCATGTGCACACATGCTAGTTTTAAACTGTAAAGCAATTTTTCTCCTCATTTGTTAATCGGAGTAAGTTTTCATAATCGATGGCCACAGTTAATGTAGTGCCAGTCTGTATCGTGGCTTAATCAGCCAACAAGATGCGTACATGCATACATACATTTCTACGAATTGCTTCAGCATCATCACGAGAGAGAGAGAGAGAGAGAGAGAGAGAGAGAGAGAGAGAGAGAGAGAGAATTAAAACCATTTATTTGTTGCATTTATATTTTGATTATATTGATTAAGATTAAGTACTATTTGAGAGAGAGAGAGAGAGAGAGAGAGAGAGAGAGAGAGAGAGAGAGGAGAGAGAGAGAGAAAATTTGAAAGGTTTGTTGCATCTGTTGGTAAATATATCTTTAAGCACTTTTTGAGAGAGAGAGAGAGAGAGAGAGAGAGAGAAGAATTTGAAAGCTTTGTTGCATCTGTTGGTAATATATCTTTAAGCACTTTTTAAGAGAGAGAGAGAGAGAGAGAGAGAGAGAGAGAGAGAGAGAGAGAGAGAGAGAGACTACTCTACCCAGGGCGAATACTCGACTTGTACTGAATTTTATTAGTACCATCACGCAATGATGCCAGTGACGTACTTAAATCGGACTGTTCCCAGGAAATCTCAGCAAAGCAACAGACGTAAACATAGATTGCATCAGCAATCCTGTGTTGACAAAGTGCAAACGAAAGTTCGACATTGTAATCTCTTTTCACACAGCGAATAATTGGGCCACTGGCTGATGACGTATGAAACTTGTTTCTTTAATTCCACCCGTCTCGCAATGAGTTTTTCGCGGTATTTAGCCGAAGACATCCACATGGTCCGTAATGAAAGGCAAGAAATGAGTGACGTAATACATCTCTAAGGATTTGTTGCCATCTTCAGTTCCTCACACATCTTTCCATGTATTATTAATATCCGGGTATATTGCACTGAGTCTCCCTTGAGGAAGCGGGGAGGAGAGGGGGGGGGATTATGTGCCTGGGTCTAGCAATCGCTTTCCCCAAGTCCATGTTTGGAAGCGTGCAAAAGAATTAGGAGTCTGACTTGTAGTAAAGGGTCACAGTGAGATCCGAAAAGGCAAGATTTTGACGATTGTTTTTACTTAGATTAATATAAAAATTGATACCTAAAAATCTATAAAGTATTGCCGGCCCTTTCTACTCAACATGCGACTACAGTTTAGCAACGATTTGAAAAAAGTAAGATGAAAATATATTACTTATTTCTTCATTTCGTTATCTAAGTATATATATATATATATATATATATATATATATATATATATATTATACACTACATACATGCAAGTACATTCCTTGCCCTGCGCAAAATGAGGACATTTTATTATAGTGACCCAGTTTACCAATTGTTACCAGATTAGAAATGATCTTGAAGGTACATGTGACTCAATTATGATCGGCTACTGCATGAAGCTATGGATTTTGTTATATATATATATATATATATATATATATATATAATATATATATATATTAAATAAATTTTGGAATTGTATGGTTTAAAAAGATGGGTAGGCAAAGGAGGCATTATGAAACTGTTTCTGTGTATCGTTCATAGTTGACAAATTTCCGAGATTGATGATAAGTTCCTTTCGGTGAAGTGGACAAAACCGACAGCCTTTTATGCTTAGTCTAGATGGAAAAGGAAGAATACAAGAGAAATAATAGTGGAGTAAAATGAAGCAATAAAGAACCTCACAAAAGTAGTAGGATAATCTTACAAACCTAAGAAATGACTCTAAAAGGGAGCAACGAAACTTTTACTAAGGAGAGGGATAGTCCAACAAGTCGGTAAAAGCAGCACCAAATAAAATGTTGCAAATCAGAAACAGTCAGTGTACAAAACTAGCCAAAGTATCGTGTACAGTTCTGAAGGAGTTTTTCTGCCTTTCCTTCACTTTACCAACGATAGGATAGGAGGGTTCATGTTGAACATCCATATCTATTCTTCAAAATATATGACGCGAGGCCTTACTAACCAACATCCTGCCAATGGCGTGCATTCTCGCGATTCCTCATCCTGGGTAGAATCTGCCAGGAATTTTAATGTTTGAGTAACTCCCGGTTTAAGAGTGAGCATGACTGTCCTTTCTGGTATAATGACTCTTTAGTATGTCCAAATAATCTCTGATTCCTGCTACATCTCTGCCAGTGTTCGTCAACTTGTCATTGCCACACTAAAGATGAAATTAAAACCTAACAAAAATATTGACAGTATCTACGTAGGTTGATTACAGTCCTAGTGCATGAAGGAAAATTTCAAGCGGTTTTTGCAGTTGATTGTCCTATAGACAAACCCTAGATATCGGGTTAGATATAGGATACAATAAAGAATGGACAAAAGTTATACGATGACTAATGTGAGGGTGGAGACGAAAATAGAGTAGAACTTGTTAAGTACTCGATTGTTATTTCTGTGACTGCAAATAATAAATAGATAAATAATTGAGTAAATTGCCTTAATTCAAACTTGGATTCATAAATGCCCATGTATAAAAGATTTTTCTCAATTCCTTTGAAGGCGTTGAATTATGCTATTTTATCATGAAAAATCGTGTTATTGGGCAGAAGACTTTAATTACTTCATATCGCGACAGTATTTTTTCTGGTAACATTCGAACATCACAAGAATTATCAGTAAGTTGGCACTTTGTCTGAGTCATATCCGTGAGTTTATACTTCATCAACTGAACAGCAGCTCCAACGGCAACAGAAAAGGTGACTGAAAATGAATAAAAAAAATCTATGAAGGAGATAGTCATTGAGAACAAGTGTACTCATTTCCATTCGAATAGTTTAGTAAATATTATAATTTCTCGTCAACGCTTATGAACACTAATACTATCTTCAGTTGAGTCAGCATTGTCTAATTGAACGTCTCCATGAATGAAAGATGATAATGGGCTGATCATTGGTGACACGAAATGATCTTGAGATTCGAAAGGGGAACCAAGCTTTTTCTTACAGCACTTCTTTCTCGCCTTCTATCCGCGATGGAATTATACCCAACACTCCCTTAAAGGGTCAATAGTCTCTGTTCTTTTGAAACCATCCTAATTACTCCCTCAAAGCCGTTCTCTTCATGTAACCAGGAAGTGAAGATCATGATGTGCTTAATTAATACCATCATGAAAGGACACAAAAATGACCTTAGGAAGTTCTCAACGTCACTATGCTTGTACGTCGCAGAGTCGTCTTTGTGACGACGTTTGAAGATGTAATCCAATGCGTGTTGCTCATGGCACCTCTTAACAGTCTGACTCTCACTGGCTTAGTCTCCTCGTCTCCATAAGTTGCATTGGTGGCTTTGACAAATCTACTCTTAACAACGTGCATAACGACGACTGTTGGAAGCATGTATATTACAGTTTCCATATATATATATATATATATATATATATATATATATATATATATATACTTGTAGGCGTCCAGGGAAAGGCATTCGATATAATTGAAGGTTTTTTGCTAATGCCGACGTTTCACAACTACATTGTTGCATCTTCAAGGCTGAAATACAGCGAGTTGATTCTTATACAGAGATTTATAGAAAATATATGTTTACAGGTTTCGGTACGAGTTTCTTTAGCTTCTGTCATTCTAATTTTAAATTAAATTCCATTTCTACTCTCCTCCACAAGGCCTTTACACACTCGTCCAGTTGGATGACCTTCCACGAAGAGGTCGTAACCTTGGCTAACTACTTTAGTAATAACTGTTTTCCTCAAAGGGTGTTCTTCAGAGCCTTAAACAAATTCTTAAATAAGAAAATGGAAATGCCCACTGCTATCCATACTGTGCCAAAAATGAAAATGTTTGCAACGTTCCCTTACTTATATGATGACTATTTTAGGAAAAAGTGTCTAAATTTACTTCATAGAGAATTACCTGCCTTAAATCTAAAATTCATTCCCAAAAATCCTTGCACCATCGGGTCCTTCTTCAAGCTCAAGGACAAAGTTAGTCCGTTGTTTACATCCAACGTTGTTTATAAGTATACTTGCCCCAGGTGTAGCCAGGGGACTTAGGTTGGATGTACCAAACGACTGCTAAGGGTACGACGCATAGACGCCCATAGAGGAGTTAGTTTTAGAACTGGTAGCAGACTGTCCAACCCAGAACAATCCAATATAAGGAATCATTCCAAATTATGAAAAACATACATAGATAACAAAGATTTTCAGATAATAGGACAAACGCAGAAAAACAAAGACGTTAACAACCCTAGAGTCCATAATGATAAAATTAACTGTCCCATCATTAAACACCCAAACATCATCTACACAGCTGTTCATTGCTTAATGGCCCTATTTGTCTTGTCGTTCCCTTACTGTACGTGTGTGCCTTGCTTGTTATTACTGTAACCTTGTTTAAACAGATTCCTTTTAACTCCCGTTTGGGTAGGTCCTTTTCGTGCCAATGGTGTTTTTTTATATATATTTTTAAATGAGTTAACATTTTAAATAAGAGATTACTGTATTGATTTTAGTTATATATTGTTATAAGTGTTTTTATGATTAATTATTAAGAATCTACTCGCTGTATTTCAGCCTTGAAGATGCAACAATGTAGTTGTGAAACGTCGGCATTAGCAATAAACCTTCAATTATATCGAATGCCTTTCCCTGGACGCCTACAAGTATGATTTCGAGAGCTGCAGCTCCAATTTTTTTAGTATATATATATATATATATATATATATATATATATATATATATATATATATAAAGGTATTAGCCACGAAGGAAAGTGAAACACTGGAGTAGCTACAAGATCTTTCGACTCAACGTTCTTTACTTAGCAGACTGACTGCTAAGTAAAAGAAACGTTTGAGTCAAAAGATCTTGCAACTCCTCCATTAATTCACTTTCCTTCGTTGCTTATACCTTTATTTATGCATTTATCACGTTCCAAACTTTCGTGATTCAACTTATACATTACATACATACATACACATATATATATATATATATATATATATATATATATATATATATATATATATATATATATGTGTGTGTGTGTGAGTGTGTGTGTGTGCGTGTGTGTGCCCGCGCGCCCGCCCTGCTATGTGAAGGGCCTTAGTACGACACCTAAACGAGGTAGGGATGCATGGTTTCTACCTGTGCTTTTTCTGATCTATCTAAGAATTAAAGCACAAGATAAACAGACCCTCAAAAACTTCATCCCTGTATTAATTTAACATACATATATAATCTCCATAGATTGAAGACCTCAATGATACGGACGGTTAAAAGAACTGGGATGATCTCCAAGCTTTCAAAGGCCAGTCTGCCTCCATTCTTGAAGATAGGAGCAGACTGACCTCTGAAAACTGGGAAAGAAAGAATCCTATCTTTTTAAAACTATGGTATCATTAATATACTTACATACATACATACACACATACACACACACACACACACACATATATATATATGTGTGAGTGTGTGTGTTTGTGTGTGTGTGTATGTAAGTACATTAATGATACCGTAGTTTTAAAAAGATAGGATTCTTTCTTTCCCAGTTTTCAGAGGTCAGTCTGCTCCTATCTTCAAGAATGGAGGCAGACTGGCCTTTGAAAGCTTGGAGATCATCCCAGTTTTTTTAACCTTCCGTATCATTGAGGTCTTCAATCTATGGAGATTATATATATGTATGTTAAAATTAATACAAGGGATGAAGTTTTGAGGGTACAAATGAATTGTTCAGAGTCCGTTTATCTTGGAATTTCTGCCCAGTTCATTGCTCCAGCTCCGAAATTCTCATGGATGAAAGGAACCTCTTGAAAAATTATGACTTCCTGGCCTTGGCCCCTTTTAGTAATTTCTTCTGCTGTTCAACTTACTCTCCCTAATGTAGCTTATTTTAAGCGAACGTTTGTCCACTGGTGGTTTCCCTTTCTGATAAAGTCAATCGGATCTCAGCAATTCACAAAACTCTGATTCTTCTTGATATTCCCTAGCAAGCTCCTACGATTTTCCCAGAGTTAGATGATTATTAAAACACCAGAATTCGTCTAATGCTGGCCTGGGATCCTTTGCTGTTACCTTCTTTTTTAACTTCTTTTATTCCTGATAAAAGCATTTATCCTCTCCCTTGAAATTAATCCCCTTTTTTCCTGTCAGGATTCAGCATTATTCACATAATTCACTCCATTACTAATCTTTGTGAAATCTGCCAAAAGAATCAGTAACCACTGACCTACAATCAGAAGGTGGGTTAGATACAAATGAAGTAGTTTCATCTGCATATGCAACCAACTTATATTCTAGGTCAAGCCACATACAAGTGTGCATATATTATGAACAATTCAGACCAAGCACTTACCCAGAGAAAAACCCAAGATTGCATTCCTGTAGTCACCAGATTGTCCGTCAATGAATGCTCTGTGAAATTCATTAATTTATTGTTTCAGTAATACTTAGCAATATTCTTCCTACTCTCTGCTGTCTGATTTAAAAACTATGGTTTCGGGATTAACTTTGGCAAATTTAGCATTAAAGTCAAGGCCAATCATATAAACATCATGACCCGGCTCGAATGATTTCTGTGCAACACTAAACATAGGAAGAAGAGCATCACATGACCCCGGCCTTTTCAAAAGTTATTCTGAGCAGAAAATATTCAAGAAACATATGCACATATTCATTTTATGCTTTGTCGGTGAGGGGGATTTTAAAATAACCGATATCAATATTTTGTTTTATTTAGATTTGGAAGAAAAAATGCATACATTATAGAATTCCTTCCCCTCCCTATCAGTGGTATTCATTGAACACTAATAAAAAGGATAAAAAAAAGTAAGCCTAAGTGAATCTCCCTTTCATCAAAGGTAGGCTTGCTTATTCATTAGACACCTATTTAAAGATTTCAAATGTATTTTCAAAAATCTCTCCTTCTCCATCTCAGTATTCATCAGTCACCAGACAGGCATACTTACCTAGAGTCATGATTCCTGGTTCAACAATTCTGTGAAAAAAGCGGCAGGGCAGAGCGCGCTAGAATTCAATAATCACAAATCAATGTTACAGCTCAGCAACGTTCACCATGCTTACTTGATACGTAAAGCCAATGTTACCGCTGTTAGCTAATCGTTCAAATTAGTTTACTTGCAAGAAAAGAATCATAATTAAAACTATCAATTCACTTGCTTTATTTACTCACCACTGCCTCCCCCCAACCCGTCACATCCCAGGCTACTTCGACCTCCCACTACCAGCTACCAACCTCCATCGCATGAAAGCATCTCTAATGATAACGGCACGGACAAATAAGCCTTAATATGTATATGTTTACGGAACATTTTCTGCTCAGAATTGCTTTCCTTTCATTCCCCCAACATATTTGCATAAGTTCGTGCTAAACCCTGTATATATATATATATATATATATATTATATATATATATATATATATATATATATCTATATATATATATATACACATACATACATAATATATATGATATATATATATATATATATATATATATATATATATATACTACATACATACATACTATATATATATATATATATATATATATATATATATATATATATATATATATATATATATATATATCTCCTTAGAAGACGGAGCTGCAGCTGTAGGTACATCTTATCAGAGGAACCATAGAGAAAGGCATCGTACTCAGGTACATATTTTGCCGACGTTTCACGACTCAATAGTCGCATCCTCAAGGCTATAATTAAAGATAAACACACGAACATTAAAACTACGCACTGCCTTGGAATCCATTATGATATAAAAGATAGATCCGTCCTAAATATCGCAATCCCTCATGTGTTCAGTTGTTCATCGCCTAGATTGCTTGTTTATATTTTTAAAAAATTCTCTCAGTCACTGCCCGTCCTTTGCGAGGATAAGGTACAGAATAGCCTTACTGTTTTAGTGTTATTTATTTATTCTTCGTTTTTATTATTATTTTTTTTTACATACATATCATAATTTTGAATGTTTTCTTCTGTAATTTTTAAAATAATTTTAATGTAACTTTACTGTTCATAATTTTAGCTCTTGGTATGTGTTGTAAGATATAACATTTTTTTTAAATGTTCAACATGCTGATGTCATTGAATTTTTAAATTATTGCGTAATTTTTATGAATTATGCAGTGGCGTAGTTTTAATGTTCGTGTGTTTATCTTTAATTATAGCCTTAAGGATGCGACTATGAGTCGTGAAACGTCGGCAAAAAATAAATGTACCTGACGAAAGCGCTTGGATTTCTGACTATCATTTCCTTGTGGTATTCGCTTATATATATATATATATATATATATATATATATATATATATATATATATATATATATATATATATATGTGTGTGTGTGTGTGTGTGTGTGTTGTGTGTGTGTGTATAATGATAATTATTTTTTAAGACCATATTCTGTACAACAAGAACACTCAGTAAAGAACAGTTCTTTTTCGGAGCCATTCAAAGTTGTAGCTGGCTGTTACACATTGAAACACCGAAAATATCTATGTTCATGAGTGTGTGTGTGTGTATGTGTGTGTGGTAGCAGAATGTCTCAAGAATAGATCATCGGAATATGATGAAACTTGCGGGATAAATGTATTAGGTGGCCTCTTTAGATCTGGGAAGGGAATGTATAACATGCACAACTCATGAGTTAAAAATTAATAGATAAAATCCCAATTTAAATAAATAAAGGGCAGCAAAGACGGTGTTCTTGATTAGTCTCATATTTGCACTAGCGGTTAAAGATTCAGTTTTTTTTATTGACATTGCAGGTAAACGATGAACGTGGACCAGTTTTTTTTTTTCCTGAAGGCATTCTGAAAAAAATCTTTGCTCAAAATAGGACAGAAGACATAATATTCGTTCGGCGACATCTAAATGATAAAAAGGGGTGTAAATGAAATCAAACAGTAAATGCCTTTTCATTTTGACAGTTCATGTATCCTTCCAAACATTGTAGAGAGAAAGAAACTGTCTCGACATAGGAGGTTTCATATCTGCCTCCGAATCTCGTTAGACCGACGTTTTCACAAACGAGGTGGAGAATTAGTTGTCAGGTATAAAGAGATTCGGCCAAACATCCCATTTTACCGAATTTGCGTCTTTCTGTATGTGCGTACTTTCGATTCAAGTGCGTGTCTGATTTTTACCACAATCTGGCATTACAGCAATAATGCACCACCTCCTAAGCTCGTAGAGAGAGAGAGAGAGAGAGAGCATTGTTGCATCATTAAACCGTTCAGCATACTCTTGAATTAATGTAGCCGAATCGAATGAAAGAGAGAGAGAGAGAGAGAGAGAGAGAGAGAGAGATGAAATTAGTATTGGAGAATATTATATAGTAGGTGGTGCAACTCCACCCGAACGGTAATGCCGCATATCCTTCTCGACAGCCATGGGACCTTGCGTGGCAACAGACCGCCCAAATCACGTGATTCTTCTGCTTCAGGCAAATGAGCTTAGCAAGGCTATACTAGGGAATTCTCTCTCTCTCTCTCTCTCTCTCTCTCTCTCTCTCTCTCTCTCAATACGCGATTGTATGAAATATTGCAGGATGTGGGGTAACAGTATCGAAGTTATGGGAACTTTAGGAACAACTAGGTTCCTGTAGCCTAAATAGTAGAAATTAGTTCAGTTTGTCCAAACCTGTTGACATGTGCAAACTGACCGCATTCCTTCACAGTAATGCAAGAGAATGCAAAAGAAAAAATATTGCTAAAAGATAAGGAATAAACATCGCAAGACGAGAGGTTTAGGTGCCGAATGGTTTATCAAAAATTGCCAGGAGGCCTAAGTTCACAAATGTAACACCGATGCTCAGGATGCCACAGAAGTCGGGGCCAGACTCGAGAATCCTCTGAAGGTGATGCTCGTGAAAAGGGAAACTTCGCAGTGGAAATGAAACAAAAATTACAAAGAAACATAACTATTGTCAAGTAGATCATAAACTTCAATACATGCCACATCTGCATTAAACAAGCCAACTCGACCATGAGTGAAAAATCTTTAACTCCTGGCAAACGTAGTTTGATGCTTTGCATTGGATTTACCATAGTTCTTGATTACTTGATATTTCCTGATGTAGAGAACTTGTTTAAATGAGTTCAGAAGCAGATTTCCTTTTTTAAGAAATAATTTACATTAATAAATTTCCAATGTATATTGCAATGTGAAAACTTTAAAGAATGATGCATAAGTTAGCAATTGCTGAATCGCTAAATCCGGGCCTTCTTATTCGTCAGCATTCGTAATTTTCGGAGCTGCTTCTAAATATATGTAAATTGGTTACATTGGTTGCTTTCCTAGATGTTGCTGTTTCCATCGAAATTTTACTACGCTTCTCATCCTGTTTTATGCATAGGAAGTTTCTGTATATATATATATATATATATATATATATATATATATATATATATATATATATATATATATATATATATATATATATATATAATGTATTATGTATAATGTGTGTGATTGTGTTTGTGTGTCAGCAGGGTGGTCTGTTTATTCTAAAAAGTATTGTAAGTATTAAAAGAACGTCTCATTAATGCAGTTAATCAAAAAGGATTCTGGCAGCAAATTTTTAACGTCCAACCAGTCAGCAAAAAGTCAGCAAAACTAGAAAAGCTGTGTCCTGCTTTACTTTCTGTTATTGAAACACCACAAGGGCATGAATATCTCTTGTGTTTATTTTTTATTATTATGACATTTTTTGTATCAAATATTTCAGGACCAAAGAAATTATAATAACCCAGAAAGTGTTCGATCCTTACATTGCCAGAATTTTCCTAAAAGCGTTCTTTGATGTCTTAAAAAGCAACAGAGATGATAAGTGTAGATTTTTGAGGAAAGCAAGGACCCAGGCTATTTATCTCATTTCTGTATAATTTTGAAACACTGGAGGTGTCTTATAGAAAGGGTCTTCATAAGGGAGTCATCACCCAGAGGGTGGTGGGTCAGTATCGATCTAGCTTTGTTCAAAATCCCTCGGAGATTTAAGATTTTTCGAAACCATCTTCATCCCTTGGTCTTTTGTGACTACCGTTTTCATTTACCAAACTTATTGTAACCAATTTGAGGCCGCTTCTTTTCTAAAATTTCCCCTCGTCTGATATACTTAAGTAAGTTTAAACCTGGTCAGTATAATACAAGAATGTCTACGATTGATGTACTCCTTTACATAATTCATGTTTAGATGAGTATTTCAACTATTCCGAGATGGCAAACATATTGTTTACATGGAAAAGTGGTAATCCTCTTCCAAGTCTTTTTATCAGTCGTTTTTCAAGGGCATTTAGTTCTCTGGAGACACTGACCACTTGCCGCAGGACTATTCAGTCACGTGGGCACTCGTTTGAAATTGAAATATATATCTCGGAAGAAGATGAAAGACAGTATATTTATTTGACTGACTGTTCAACATTTTTATGATTACAACGAATGATAGAATATATTCTGTTGTATATATAAATTTACTTGTGAGTTTTTACTAGATACATGTGATTGTATTTCACATTGAGGCAATCTGCCATAAGCATACATTGCTGTAATTGCATGAAGAATCGGCCTAATTCTCGTACTTTGAGTTTACGTGTAACCAAACCACTCAAGAAATCTTTGAAGGGTCATGATAAAAAAGATAAGATAACACGTTAAACCTTTACCATTTTATGTAGGCTCCCATCTCAGACAGAATTAGTGAAGCGCTTGCCGTCGAATCCCATTCTCGGTCTCTTGAACAAATAAAACCTTGACATGTCACTAGCGTCCCACATGAGTCATATGGGTGTGACCAAGGGGGTATGACTGATGCACAGGGGATCAGGGTGACCCAAAGGGTTTAAACTAAACCAGCCTCATGGGGGCCGATCTCTTATCATCTTGGCATAAATCCGTGACTCCATTTGTAAGCTGAACCGATAATCTCCCAGCCCATACTGGTTATTACCGCACTAACCAGAATCTTCCATGAAACTGCCGCTTGGCTTCGTCATTTGAAAGCTTGTGAAACCGTGACATCTGTGTAAGGAGAGAGAGAGAGAGAGAGAGAGAGAGAGAGAGAGAGAGAGATTATTTGCACAAAATTAGTTGGAGGCAAACACGCTTAATGCAAAATGGCATCCTGTTTTTCATTCTTAAAAGCTTCTTCATACCGACGGAACCGAGGAATTTTCAAGGAACTTTTTTCCTGTCTTTTTCGGTCTATAAACATCGGACAAGTTTCTGTTTACAAAATCAAAATATAGGATACTTTTTAAGGTCAGCTTCCAACCTTCATGTAACTTCTCACAAATGATTACAGCGCAGGAAATCTTTGACTACGTCTCTATAAGAAATGTTCGTGCATTTATATGCTATAAATCTAGTTTATTGATATGTTACATAGTATGCACGGTGACCTAAATAAACTAAAGCATGGGAAAACTGAAAAAAAAACTATATCTAGAAAAGGGGAAATTTTAGAATTTGATGAATGAAGTCATAAATATATTAGACAATCTCCAAAATAATATTATCAACGCCCATTCTAAACTCGTGAACTTACTGAAAATATAATTGAAACAAAACGTTTGACAAGACATCATGTCTGATTCAGGTTCGAATGAACAGTTGTACTTGGGGAGAGGTCGAGTTAATAACTATTGTTTTGTTATTTGTAATTACTTACTGAAAAACGTACAATTTTACCATACTTGCTGCAATGTAGTAGTTATTTCTGTCTTAAATTTTCCTTTTATTTGTGGCTTGGAAATGTCTCTGAGACTTGCCACCCACGCAGTAGAATGGACTGAAATTTATTACATAATTCCTGAATAAACAGAATTCTTCATGATGCAGTTTTCTTTCATCACTCTATTGGCAATACACTCTTACGTGACGTTGGAAAAGTAGTTGTGTACAGAACTGCTATTAAATGATACGTACCACTGTGAAAGTTGTGTTCGTTGTCTAATACAAATTCAAATTGTTCTAAGTTAATCAAACTGGGTACTGAGTAATTAACAATCGGAAATACCGGAGAAAAAGGAATAACTTCTCAAATAATGTCTTGTTTTAGTGAAGCATATTGAAAATAATAATAATAAACTTTCCTTCAGCTATAGAATCTAGCTTAAGATTTGAATCCAACACACTCAAAATTGAAATGACTGCTCTCCGTTTTTCGCGTTATAGAAATCCAGCGAATTGTTTCTCCTTCGCGAAGGTAACACCTTGGGAAACGCTGTCAGACCATTTTATTTGTAACGTCAATTGAGACTAAATTGCAAGGGCATTTTATACTTTACATATCTGTACAATAATCTCCGCGGGATATATCAGAGATCTTTGAAATAGAAAATCCACTTTTATTTTTTTTTCTTTTTGTGAAATGCAAAAATAGTTTTTGCCAGTAGATAAGTGCTGAAAAGTTTGAAGGAAATTGACTGAACTCTTCATTGAAAATAGAAAACGTTAGATATTTATTCATTTAGACGAGTATCAGAGAGAGAGAGAGAGAGAGAGAGAGAGAGAGAGAGAGAGAGAGAGAGAGAGAGAGAGAGAGAGAGAGAGAACAATATATAATTTTAATACATAATACCTATCAGCCTTTGACCATGTAATCCATCAGTTAATGTACTAATCTACGTAAAAGTTACATTTTCCTATCTAAATATCAGAGGATGGTGTCTCCCTCTTCAGTTAGATGAAGAGGGAGACAGCAGTCTCTGAAATATAGTACTTTCTCTATAGGTTTGTGTTTTATGGGCTCCTTTTATTATAGATATATATATATAAATATATATATATATATATATATATATATACCATACATACAACATACATACACTACATACATACACATACACAACATACTATACATACATCATACATACATAGGTTTGGATTTTTTTCTTCTTTCGTTAGTACCAATTAGTGGTTGAAAGAGTTGTTTAGGAACCTATTCCTTTGGCTTGTCTCTTGTCTCCTTTGTCCTTGAATTTATTACCATAAAGCGAATTTCTCACATCTAAGGTCAAGAGTTGTGATTTTCTCCCTTCAATAATTCGTTGGTGGAGAAACCTAAAAAAATTTTGCTATCCCAGTTCATGCCCTTAATGTTATTTGTGAAGGGTGGGCGAAACCACAAATCAGAGTGAAAGTGACTTTCTTTGAATGTGGAATGTTGCAAGAAGGAGGTATCCAATACCATCTCCTGACTACGGAAAGTAATCTCCAAAGCTTACAAGTTACTATAGTGCGTTTACTTTTCTAAGATTCGCTGTGGTGTTGGCTTGTACAGATATCGTACGTTGCCAATTTTTATGTTATGGTAATCATTATTAGCTTCATGGAGTCTATTGAAATAGTTTTCATTTCTTGAAATGTGATTCTTTGTTTGCATCAGATATTTTGAATATATCTTCTTATTTCGTATATTCTTCGTTAAAACCTCAGTTTCATTGATGGAAATTAAGATATGGCATAATTTTTCCCCGGCGATGCCAGATCTGAGTTCAGGGGACCTATGGTTTTTAAGAGGATTTAAAGGTCATGGTCAATATCATTAAAGGATACTCGCACACTCGATCACCACTGTGAAAAGTATGGACCAAGGCCAGCCCAAGTGACTCCCGTAAACGTCTTCACCCACCACCTGAGGCCAAGGAAATAGTCTATAACATCCTGAAATACTTCATTTTATAAAAACATCTTGGAACGTCCTGTAACTGATGTTTGGAAGGCTATCCAGAGAAACATCTGAAGCAACAAAAGTGGTCAGAAAATGACTATTTGTGTATACTTAAAGAAGCAAGAGAGGCGGGAAATTAGTGGAATCTCCAGTGTTTCAAAAAAGAAAAGAGAAAGTGAGTCCTGTAA
Organism: Macrobrachium nipponense; assembly: GCF_015104395.2. Lineage (NCBI taxonomy): Eukaryota > Metazoa > Arthropoda > Malacostraca > Decapoda > Palaemonidae > Macrobrachium > Macrobrachium nipponense. Next base: position 104,117,713 of record NC_087201.1, read on the forward strand.
CTGACTTGGATGATTTTGATAAAAATGTTATGCAGAGAAGGAATGAGTGGTTGTCTTTTCCAAGGGCATAATAAATCGATTGATTTATGAATTTATGTTTCAAGTCCAAACACCGGAGCCAACAGGCCACTCAAAGCATCTATAAATATAGAAAGAGAAAGAAGGAATAGCTAAATAGAATCGGAAAAAAAAAAAAAAAACTTAACAGGGAAGAAGCAAACCCTTTCCCTCGACTCCCAAGGTCTAAAGCGAATCCTTCAAGGGAGGTTTATATCTGCGGGAAGCATTTACTGGGACTTACATAGCCGTAGATATGACTACTCTGCCTTTTCTACCTGGCCCCATCCTAGCGATCTTAGAAAAGTAAACGCACTATAGACAATGTGGAGGACCCTTCTACCTGCCAACGAGCTCATGGCATCAGGAACTGGGCCTTCTCTCGCCTTCTGGAAGAACTGTCTAACACGTAATGAGGGCAGCAGTATGGTGCCACCAGACTATCTCACCTCATTCTACTATAGGAAAGTTGGGCACAAGTCCCTTAGCACTCTTTTATTGGTACCATTGGTGGCAGCTCAGCAAGAGAACAGTCCAGGTATCCTTCATATACGAATGGCTAAAGCTTGTATGCCTAGGAAAAATCTAAATTATGTATTTGAAAAATTTGGCCCATTATAAATGAAAGCTTTTGTAAGACTATGAATACCAATGAAAACAAGTATATTCTTCATCCATTCGTATCAAAAGAAATAGGTAAAATGTTAACTTATAAGGAAGGCATTTGATATGTATGGAAAAAGGATAATGAAATTTATGAACAGAGTTCATGTCCTAAACAATGAGTGTATTGCTTCACCTCTGTGCTTGTTGTCTTTCCTTCTCTTTTTCAGCTCTTTCTGCTTCTTCCCTCTCTCTTCTGGGCTTGTCTTTCCTTCTCTTTTTCAGCTCTTTCTGCTTCTTCCCTCTCTCTTCTGGGCTTGTCTTTCCTTCTCTTTTTCAGCTCTTTCTGCTTCTTCCCTCTCTCTTATGGGCTTGTCTTTCCTTCTCTTTTTCCGCTCTTGCTGCCTACTTATCTTGCCTTGACAGAGTCTGCTGTCTCTTGGACCCACTCCCCCAGGGCTTGTCCTGCTAGTCCCAGTTCTTTGTCAACAGCCATGTAGTACCGGGAAATCTTCAGTTTGCTGGGATATGTAGCTATTTGGAGGTGATGCTTTTGAATGGGCGTGGTTCCTTGGATATAACAGTAAAGACTTAAGGCACAGAAGTGGTCAGTGATGCAATATGGGCAAGTATGAACTGCCTCTTACGGGTGAGGTGGCATTGGCACTCAGCCTAATTGTGACGTGAGTGACCTAATTGGTCGAAAGGAACGACTGTGATGGTTCCTTGAAATTTAGGTTCGTGCTTAACGAATCGGATGTCTGAAAAGACTCAGGGTGTCTCGGAAAATTCAGTGTCTGAAAAGATCAGGCTGCCTGAAAAGAGTCAAGGTGTCTCAGAAGACACATAGTGTCAGAAAAGACCCAATGTTGCCTATGCTAAACAGATCAAGGCTTTGTGAATGGAAATGAACAGTTTCCGTAGGTCTGGAATGAGACTCAAGGTTTAATATGTCTGGATAAGACTCAAAAGGGTCAGGACGACTGAATTTATATGTCTGAATAAGATTCAAGGTTTAATATGTCTGATTAAGACTTCAGAGTTAAGGAGGACCAAATTTAATGTCTGAATAAGACGCAAGGTTCGGGAGGACAGAATTTATTATGTCCGAATAAGACTCAAAGGTTCAAGATGTCTGAATAAGACGCAAGGTTCGGGAAGACCGAATTTAATATGTCTGAGTAAGACTCAAAGGTTCAAGATGTCTGAATAAGACGCAAGGTTCGGGAAGACCGAATTTAATATGTCTGAGTAAGACTCAAGGTTCGTGATGAACAGGGATTAGCCCAAGGGGTAATGTAAGCCTTTAGATATATTTTATTTTCCTGAGAAACGCATGCAGGACGAAAAGTAGGCCTACACGGGGTATACACTTTTATTGTGCAGCTCTTTGCGCTGTCAAAATTATTGTAAGTAGCGTGGCAAGAATAGTACATTGATCCTATTAGATATTAAATTTTGGGGGCGCTAAGTAAATTACTAAAGATACCATGCATGGCAGGCCCGAATTGCCGACGTCTTCTGCGTGCAGAAATGAATTTACTTTAAACAATGAGCCTAACTCCCACGTGGAGAATAATATTCTCTGTTTACTTTGCCTGTCTCGTGAGCCTTTGTTTACATTTAAAACCTTATTCTGAAGATTCGGCGGGCTTTACGGACGTATGAATGAAATTAGCTCGCGGAAGAAAATGACTAATGAGCGCTATGCATGTGCTACTTACAAAGGAATTCGTTTAAAGGGCTGGAATTAAATATGGCGAATTTGTTAATAGTGCCACGTGGCTTGGAATTGACGATTCCGGATCAGAATTGACGGGTCTCTGGCCCTTAAATAACTTCGGGCGTTGGAGTCAACAGGTCACGTTGGCAAAAATCGTGGCAGCAAAAGCACGTGTTTCCTTGGTTGGCCCGGCGCTTTCTCTTCCCAAATCTACCTTTTCCGGCTGGTTCCTCCGGCGAAGATTAGCGCCTGGAAGAAGAATTTTTTCGGCCGCCACTTTTAGCAGAGAGAGGGATTAAGGATGACCCAGGAAGACAAAGAGGGAAAATGGAAGGGGAGAATAATACCCGTAGTTTTAATTAAAGTGAGGAGAATGAATTTTATTCTTAGTTTCTTTACACTAAAATTACTATGGGCTGGAGAGTTTGCTTGGGGAAAGGATTTATCCTTATAAATATATATATATATATAGTATATATATATATATATATATATATATATATATATATCAGTAATATCGTATATATATATATATATACTTATATATATATATATATATATATATATATATATATATATATACATTACACACACACATACACACACACACACCTATGTACATACATAATTACATACATAATTTTTTTAACGTCGTCTTAGTAAGATTTTGATTTTTTAGAATAAGTTTCACGTCAAATTTCATTCTGGCACCATAAACCTATAATGATATTGCGGGATTGGGTCAAGTCCCAATCCTACAGCATTTGAATATAAACGCCGAGTAATTTGTCATAATTTGAGGAGGAAACATTGAGGACACAATTCCATTTGTCTTGTAGATCAGATGACAATCACAATCCGTTCATTAATTAGTCAACCAGTTCTTTTTGAGTGGCATAGTTTTCGTTCATTACTCTATTCCATACCAACAAAAGATTGGAAAAATGCATAAAAAAGAATAGGTCTAGTTTTCTGTACAGAAAGTATCAATAAATTATGTACAACTTCGATGGCTGAGAATGACGAATGTTGTGTCATGGACTTGAGGAATCATGAAAATAAAGGTGGTCTCGCAAGTCTTTCTATCATGATATGTTGTACATTTTTAAAAGCAATCTTCCCGATGTAGTTTTTTACTTCTTTTGTGACAGCTGCAAATGACGAAAGAAGTTAAAACCAGAATTCAAAAGGTATTTATTTTGATCTTCATCTCCACCTCCATCCCTACGGGTAGGGGTCGGTTGCCTTTATGTGTTTCTCTAACTACTAACGAAAGCATCTTCAGCTAAAATCTTCTTAGGTGGCCTGCAGTGGCGGATCTAGAAATCTTTCATGGGGGGCACTTAGGTTTTTAATATATATATATATATATATATATATATATATATATATATATATATATGTGTGTGTGTGTGTGTGTGTGTGTGTGTGTGTGTGTGTGTGCGTCTGTCTGTGTGCGTCTGTCTGTCTGTCTGTCTGTGTGAACATGTACGGTACTTATATATCAATATTCATATATGTATGCACAGACATAATTCACATCATATGCACATATATTTTGCCATATATTTTGTTGGTACTGAATTACAAGGAGTTGCAAGGATTAGGATGTCTCAAAGACTTATTTGTCCATCCGAGGAGCAGGTTTTACATTTTGTTCACAGTATTCTAATGATTTTGTCTAGCTTTCTTTTGAACTATTCTATACTGCTGCCGTTTACAAGTTCTGGTGGCAGTTTATTCCATGTGTCACATATCTTGTATGTGAAGAAGTTCCCGCAATGAGATGTGTTGGATCTCTTCAGTTCTAGTTTCCATCCATTATTTCTTGTCTGGTTTTCGCATAATGTGAAGAGGTTACTGTCTACTTTTGCTATGCCTTTCAGGATTTTGAGTGTCTATTAGTTGTCCTCGCAATCGTCGTGTTTGTAGGTCATACATGTTCAGGCTCTCTAGTCGTCTTTGGTAACCTATTTGCCTGATGGATGGAATTAACTTGCTTGCTTGTTCCCCTCCTAGTCTATTTATGTACTTTCCTAGTGTTAGTGACCAAGACTGTACTGCATATTCAAGATGTGCTGTCTTTATGTATCTCACTAGTTTCTGTGCTCTTTTTCAGCTTTTATGCATTGTTTTTGTGGATTTTAAGTCCTTGTTAATAACTCTAAGGTCCTCTTCTGTTTTACCACTATTTATGTCATTTCCCAGCAGCATGTATTAGCATGAGGGTTGTTTTGTTGCCTATTTGTAACACTACATTTACGAAGTTAAAAGGCATTTCCCATATTTTTGACCTCTCTCCTATTTGGCTTAGGTCATTTTTTAACTTTCCCTGCATCTGGGTCTGCTGCATTTACACCTAGTTTGGTGTCATCTGCAAATTTGGCTATCCTGCTAGTTAAGCCTACATCAATGTCATTAATGTAAATTAAAAACAAGAGCGGTCCAAGGATAGAACCCTGAGGAAATCCGCTTGTCACATCTGCCGATGCTGATTCTTCACCATTTATTATTACGACTCTCTGTTTCTATTAGTTTTGCTAGTCTTCGATCCAATCCGCTGTTTCTCCTACAATTTCTAGAACTCTAACTTTTGTCATTAGTTTCTTGTGTGGAACTTTGTCAAAGACCTTTTAGAAATGTAAGTAGAGAATATCTATTACTCTACTACTGTCATATATACCAAACATGTTATGAAAACCACCAAGAGGTTTGATAGACAGGGTCTGTATTGTCTGAAACCGTGTTTGCTGTTTAACAAGAAGTTGTTTCTATCAATGAGAGAGAGAGAGAGAGAGAGAGAGAGAGAGAGAGAGAGAGAGAGAGAGAGAGAGAAATTATAATTCTGAAGATTGTTACATTGTTTCCAACACCTGTGGCTTACAAGGAAGTAGCAGGTGAAGTTTCCTTGGCAAATATATGCATTAAATACAGTGCATAAAAAATTATATAATTTTGTGTTCATTGTTTCTATCAGTAGTTCACTTGAGTGCAGTTGGTACACATTATCAGAATTTAATTAGAGCTTTGAGATTTACGCATTAATCTATCCATGGGGGGGAGCCCACGTGACCAGGTACCCCCCCCCCCCCCCCCCTTTCCCCCCTTTTAAGTCCACCACTGATGGCCTGGTAAAGGAACGAGGTTAAGTGACTTTTTTTTTTTTTTTTTTTTTTAATTTAGATTTAATAAAAATCTAGCTCCAATTAATACTTCGATTTTTCGTTTTCCTTCATACTTTCTTGTCATACTGTTCACTGCTGAGTCTATCTTCATTAAAACTGGGTGTGTAGCGTACGCGTCACAATTTCATCCCAATTATTAAGACCTATCTCCTATGGGCTAACTATTCCCTTTAAAAAAATTGTTCCGAGAGCCTCATTTTTTATATATATATCCTTGACAAGATTGAATCTTAGGTAATTCCTTGATCACTGTATTGATATTGTATCAGCTTATGATATTTGCTCCCACTCACCACGTAGTGTTCCACTTTCCCATTGTAAGTCACTGTTTCATTCCTACTTCTTTTAATCGGACTTGTAACTCTGTTAGTATCGTTATTTTACCTTTTATCACTTTATAATTTTTTTTTTTATAAGAATCGGGTCTTTCTGAATTACAAGGGTTAGTGGTTGTCTGTTTTACATAACTGGCAAATTTTGTCATACTCTTCTTACCATGCTTTTCCAGACACACACAGATATATATATATATATATATATATATATATATATATATATATATATATATATATATTCATATATCTATATATATATATTATATATATAATATATATATTATATATATATTCATATATATATATTATAATATATATTAATATATATATTATAATATATATAATATTATATACACAGGTGCACGGCTTCTCTCACGTTTAATCCTTTACCACAAGCACTCCTTTTTTACTTCAATATCCATTATCCTATTTCCTTTGGGTTTAGTTTTAAAAAAGACTAGGAAACCGTCCCATTGACCTTTGCACATGAAAAATATGTCACCGACTGTTCTGGCATCGATAACGACTGTTTTCTGATACTCGTGCAAACTTTTGCATGACAGCAACTAGAAACTATCAATAAAGTCGTAGCTCATGTTTCTCCCACTAACTCCGCAATTATTAGACTGAAGATTTCGTTGCATAAATGCTGCAATTTGTACTCATACTTTAAGGAAATTGCACGAAATATATATTTTGCTTTGTTATTGTTAAATATACATTTTCTCTTCCCCTCCTCATTGGTTATTCAAAGAAAACGCATCATGTACGTTTATGGGGAACGATGCTGTATATGTGATTACCTATATATATACCTATATATTCTTATAGTACCCTGGGTGCTTGTGCTTGACGGTCTATGGAACTTCATAAATTAAAAGTTTATTGGTAAAAGTAGATTGCGAATTAATAATTGAAGTAGTAATAGTTTTAAGTTTTACCAAGTAAAACTTGAAACTACTACCGCTGTGTGAGTACCCTTCTAAGTTAAGCAACTGCCAGTTTACGTGCAAAATGGTGGCCGCGTGTAGGGGAAACAACCGAGTGGACTGGCTGATCCAGTCTTGCCCGTTTGTTGATCCACCCTCGGAAAAAGTACTTTAACACGTCCTGACATCGGAGATGGGCACCAGTCATGAGTCATCGGTGGTTGGAGCAACACCTCGAAACCTCTACTCTCCTTTCGAAGTAATGAAAAGTACTTTTTCTGAGGGTGGATCAACAAGCGGGCAAGACTGGATCAGCTGGTCCACTCGGTTGTTTCCCCTAGTTCCAGCGCCTTGGGATGAGCTTAAAACATGGAACAAAGACGGTAAATATTATAAACATAAACAAAACCATGGACAAAAGCGTTAAATATTCTGGTAGTCGAGTAGCGGTATCCAGGACGCGGTAGCAGTCTTTTGCGAAAAGCATTGTTTCAATAACCTATGCAATGAGTCGGAGCATTTAAGCATTTATTCATTCATTCAAACCTTAACCACCCCCCGCCTCCCCAATATCTTAGAACCAGTTTTCAAACATTTTTTAATATTAAGAATTCACGAAAAGGTCATTTTGATGTCAATGAAGAACATTGAAAAGTTACTTTTCTCAGAATAAAATATTAAAATTGTAATTGATTCAAGTATATTTATACAGAAAATGTTAAATTTCTCAAGTTTTCTGTTTTCAATAATAGCAGCAATAGTTTACATGTTCAGCAGAGCTTACACGCATGAAATTTAATTAATTTAATCTAACGTAGACGTTGTGAAATGTCAAATATTCACAATTCAGTTGTAAAATTATACAATTGCGATTATGAAGCTTTTACATTTGTACGTTTGTACTGATACTATGGTGCAGGAGGACAATCAGCATCTTATTGACATGGAAAAAGGGTGTCTGAAAATTTGCATAAACTGGAGAATAAAAAAAAGAATTAAAAGACACCTATGAAGGAAGATGTGGGATCCTAAGTTGTATGGTTTAAGAGCAGTAAATGAAAAGACCTATATATACACTGCTTCGCCAAAAACTTCAAATATGACGCTGTAGAAGTTGCTGAATATGCATAAAATAGCAAGCAAGAACTTCCTACATAATTTTGTAAATAACTTGTTTATTATAGTCTATCCGGAATGTCCTGAAACATAGAGTAGGTTTCCGACTTTGTCGCTTTGCGCCGATTTCATTCATTAAATCTCACCTAAGGCGAAAAAACAGTGTAGATTTAGCATACACTTTGCCACATCTCTCTCTGTCTCAGGTCAGGAAGGTTAAGTAGCTTATCACTTTTGGTCTGATACCCAAGCGTGACGGTTTAAGATGGAAGGCTCTCCACATCAGCAATTAAGTGCTCAGACACAAGAAGTCATATTCAATGCCCACGAGTATTTCAAAAGGGAGTAAAAAAATAACTCATACATGGTTTTGACAAGGCAGTACACGTACAATGAATGAAACTAAGCAATGCAGAAGTACGATATATCGAATATGCAAGGAAGGAAAAGACAGCTTTGAAGAAAATGAAACTCCAGTTTTTAAAGTAAAGAAAAGGAAAAGACCCCCAATTGTAACCAACTTTTGTGTAACTTTCAAGTTTCAGATTATAAAGGAAATTTTATGACCTTACTAAAGGACCCGGAATGGAAGGATGTTGGGATTAGCTTGAGCCAGATTAAAAGTCTTTGAGGAAGTTTGACAACGTCGTAAACCTACTCGATGTTTCATGACATTCTATACTGACTATGGTAATTCACCCTTCACCCACCATAAAGAAAAGGCTCCAAAGTCATCATCATAGGCTATAATCAGTATGTTGGGACATTTAAGTCAGCTCTTGCGAGGTTTTAACATATGGAATGTGCTCATAGTTTTAGGCTCTGTGGTAGGGGTGTAAGAATGCTGCCACTGTAAGTCCTGGGTGTCGTAAAAGGCGACTAAAAGGACAGCTGCTGTCTTCCAGTCTTAATCTTTCATAAAAGGCTAGGCCCACTCCCAATAACTGTGGACTTTTTAGTCAAAGGCGAGGCACACCGCCAATAACTGTGGTTGATGACAGCAAGGGCATGCGGTCGTAAACCCCTTTGCCAAACAATAAACCATGCCTGATGTTTTAAGGAAGGCAGTGGAGAAGGTTAGGGATAACGGTGGGAAAGAAGAAGAAGAAGAAGAGTGTATATGCTCATAGGTAATGTATGGCAGACTAATTTCTCACAGCAGCAGCCCCAGGTCTTTTTGTGTACATATTGTGCATGGGTTTAGGGGTAACCAAATACTTTTGTTATTTGCTAACACTAATAATGATATTGTTCGTGAAACTTTGTACCTAAAAACCACTTAAGGTTAAGTGGGCATTCATAAAGCGCTTCCTCAGAAGTAATGTAGCCATGGGTTCCCTGGGATAGCTGTACAAAGAAGAACAAGTCAGTATAGGGAGGATTGAGAAGGGGCTCATGAAGTGAAGGTCAGGCCAAGTGTGGCTCTTGTTTAAGTTGCAGTTAATTAAAATTAGGATATTGTAATGTGTAATGGCATCATAGATGAGGATTGAGCTAAGACATATAGCTATTACCTTTCTGTGTTGTGCTTAGATTGTCTTTCTCAGATGATGATGATACATTCTTCTCCCTACCAGATTTTTGCTTTTGGCTGTATTTTTCTTTCTGTTGGGCCTTATTACTTATTCTTAACATTCCTTCTGTGGTCATACCCCCTGACCCCCGACCCACAACCTCTTTTAATTGTAAGTAGGGTTTAGGCAGGGGAAGGCAATAAAAGGTTTAATAAATGAATAAATAAATAAAAAGGAAAAATGCTACATTCTCATGGCTAAATATAATTAATTATCTATATGACCAACAAATCTCTATAGACATCCACAATAAACTTCCTGTAACTTCATCATAAACAACAATACTTCTTTTCTTGTATAATACTAACTCTGGAGTAGGCCAACATTCGAAAGAATGTTAACTGAATAAGTATGAAACTTTTTATATACTGTTTTGTCAGAAATTTATCAAATAAAAGCCTCTCAAAGATTCAGGAAGTAAAAGTACAGTGACTAAATTCATGTGTGAATAAAACGTAAACAGATTTACGAAAGTAGGCAGAAATCGTATTTGAATGCATTTAAATTCTAAAGTTGCGTTGTTTGAAGATTTAAGATTTTAAACAAACTTTTGTGAATGAAGAGGATGGCATAAACGGCAGAACATAAAAATGAGAGTTTCTCTTTGACGACAGAATTGGTCATAGAACATAAATGAAAAGAGAATTTTCCATTGATAACTGTTAGCCATGAGGAGTCACATGAAACTGCCAATTCTTAGCTCACCAAAAGCAGATCCAAAGGCCGTAATGCAGGATGCATTTCAGCACACAATGGGACAGTATGTGTACAACTTCCTCCTATTCAGTCAGTTAAGGAGTGTAATACACAGTGTTCACAACCCCAGGATTGCATATGACATTGGTTACTCCTTGGTGGTACGCAAAGTAGTACAAAGGCCTCCTGTCATTATGACTTAATGTTTCAAGGTAGCTGCTGCAGTGGTCAACGCTGCTAGTGTAGCCACACCATATGGCGATACACTCCTTCCACCTGCACATGTGGAGGCTATCTAGCAACACCTGCAGCAAGGAGTTTTTTAAGGGAAAAAGTGAAGTCGATGGCAAGTACACTGCAATAATCCTTGGCAAATGTATACCAGGGGAAGTGGGTGGTTTGGCATCACCCAGTGGGTCACTCTCACTCTCCACTCGAAAGCTCTCTCAAGGGGGTAGTATACTTCCCTTTTTACCTGAGACAAAAGAAGTGCCACTCAGTTTCAGTTGTGGAAGACTATAGTGTAGCACTTACTCCTTAGAGGGGTCAAACTGTCAGTCATGAGAAATATCTATGCTGATTTAGAGTTTTGAACAGTCATACCCAACAAGGGGACGTGAGTACCCATGAGTGGGACATAACAAGAGTGTTGGAGAGTCTGAGGTGCCCCTCCCCCCCCATGAGCCGGTGCAGAAAGGGACAGATAGTGACTTGACACTTTATTCAGTTTTCCTAGTGGCCTTAGCCTCAGAAGAGTTTGTTGCCAAGGCACAGAACCCAGCAGTCTCAGATATAAGGTTTAAAAGTTTTTCCATCCCATCCCATCCCTACAGAACTTCATAGGGAAAGAAAAGGAGGAAATGCTATTGTTCTTCATTGGAACTATCAAGCACTACATTAAAAGGATGAAAGACCTGAGGCTGTTCGTGCACACCAGAAAGAAGGTCTCAAGGATTACTATATCCTTCTGGATAAGGGAAATGATAAAGGCTAAATTTGCCAACTAGAGGAGGGTGAGCCCTCAGAATAAAGCTAAAGCTATCAACATTAGGAGCGTAGGCTGCTCAGTTTCTGAAAGAACCCTTCCATCCTACAGGGGATGAAAACAGCAGTTTAGAAAAGACAGACTACCTTCACTGCTTATTGCCGCAGGGACGTCACTCACAAGTCTCTTGACACGTTCATGCTGGGGCTGGTGGATGCAGCCCAGCAAGCAGCATGATGGAAGGACGTAGGTACACCTCTAATGATCTGACCAGGGCAAAGTGGCACCTAACTCCCCCAGTAGGAAGTGAAGAAGGACAAGCCCACACACTGAGGGACATTTAGACCCAAGTGGAGAAGGTAAACAGGAAATCACTAGCTATTAGCATTATGGTAAGTAAGATGAACAGACCCTTTGGAACTGATGCACCGTAGGAAGGTGTTTTTTCTACCAAACACAGGAAAATCTACAAGTCTGTTGGAGGGCATTGGAGTGAGGGGTAGGGTTTCATATAGGGAGAGTAGGAGGTCAGTATAGTTACTTACAGACATTCCCTCTACTGCCAGGAGGACAATACAAAGGCAAACCCTCTAATAAACCTCGTAGTAGTTTGCACAACCTCCCACCTAAAAAGTGTTTCATTGTGTGAAAGGTGAAGTGTTTGTATCCCCATAGGAACTAATGATGAATGTTAAAATTTGTATTTTTCCTAGGTATACAAACCAGAGCCTTCTATATGAGGAAATCCTCCTAGATAAACATACCAGTGGCATTATAGTTCGACAGATCTAAACTGATAAGATTGTTTACCTCCTTGAGAAAAACCCTGTTGCCACTTCTCTCTTAACCTTTAAATCGTCCCCTTCTGAAGTCTTCAGCCACCTATGCATCTCCCGGTGAGGCAGTGATTATATGGGACGGTTATACTTCATTAAACTGACCGTATAAATAAATCCTATTTGCTTATTACTTATACGTTTAAATTTTGCATGTATTATATAGCATTTTATTTGTTGATCTTTGTCATTCAAAGTAATAAAAATCGGTCGTTACTGTGCATTGCTTCTTATGACAATATCTTATAATCTTGTCATTAGGGTAACTTTTATGTGTTCCTTTTTTTATTATTTGAATTTTTCGTCTGCCATACTATCCATTTCCTAAACAAGTTTGTAATATTATGTATTTCATTGCTCTTTATTGCAGTTTTTCTCCTCATTTTCATTCATTAGGGTATTATGTACTTGAATTTCATTTCCCTTTTCACAATATATTTATCCTTAATACCAATGTTCTGCAATATTCTCTCTTGACAACAATTTCCGCAAGCTGTCTTGTCAGTGACATTACTTGAGAACCACCATTTTCCGGATCGTTCTGGTACTGTCATTTTGAAGTATGTCTTGGTATAGAGGCACCCTAACATTCCTAATCAAGCCCACTGAACCAGGCAGCAAGTACTCAGCATATGCAATACAGCATATGCGGATGTGCATGAAATCTCAGGAGATATGTCGTGAACCATATTGTTGTAGTCCAGTTGTCATTTCGCTAAATAGATGAAAGCACAATTTCCTTATTTGTTCTGGTTTGCATGAATAATTCTGTAATATGTCTTAAACGAGTTTTCAAGGCCAAATGACACTCGTTTAAACAAAATGAAACAAACTACTATTGGCAACTACACCTATCCTCTCTCAGTTGCAAATCATTCTGGGGAGTTGGCTGAAAAGCAAACTAGGCAAATAAGCTCCCGTAGTTACAAAAATATACTTTTTATTTCCCAAATTAGCTAACATTAAAATGGAATAAAATCAATTAATTAAATGGAATAAAATTAATTAACTCTGACCCCTATAAAAAACGTTAAACTGTTGTTTCCTCTCAAAATCATATTTAATTATGTCCCCCTCCTTTTGTGTACTCCTGTCGCACACCACATCAGCTACTGGTATATACTGGTTCATAATGTTTGCAAGATAGCCCCTATAACACATATTTCGACTATCATTATAGCTATTATAACTGCAATCACCGGAACTGTGTAGCGTTCGTTGAAGAAGAATTCATCCCCATCATTATTCTCTAGTGGTGGAACTGTAACCGTCCCCAATGTAGGCGGAACTTTAACCGCCTCGTGGTCCCATGTAAGTGTTTCACGAGCACCTTTGTCGAATTATTTCAGATCCCTGCTGAGTGCATGAACCATCTCGAAACAACTCAGCATACACCATTATTCAGCGTCTGTGACGCCTGTAGGTGTATCCTAACACCCCTGTTGCTGAACTGTAGATTCGATGTCTTCCGATGAAGGGATCATAACTGCCACCTCGTTGTCAACTTGAAATATTCCATGACTCCCATGCAAGTGCGTCTCGCACCTGCCTCGTAGAAGATTGTAGACTCCTGATTTGTCCCAGAATGTATCATGAGACAATCCACTGACGACATCTCGTCCATTGCAAAGGCAATCTGTAACATTGTCGCTCGTGTGTAGATCTGACCTCTGGTGTTGTAGATCCAAGCTGTTTCCGTTGTCACCCTCGCATGAAGTTGGGAATTCTCTAAAGTCATTGTGTGTCCGTATTTGAAAAGTCTACATGATCATAGAACAACTAAAGTCTTGCTTTAACACATGAATCTGTCATCAACTAATATACCCGATCTCATGTCAATTATTAAAAATTCCTCACTAAAATAAAATATGATCTTTACCCACTGAATCCTCATAACTAATCCTATATCTAACAAATATGCTATCAAAAAACCCCATAATGCCTATACAGCAAAACCCCTGTAATGTTTATACAGTTAACCTCCATCAAATATAATGCCGAATATCCCTTCTATCTTACATATACCAATATAAATTCTACCTCCTTTCTAAAATAGAAATGCTATGTAAAGCTTAACCCCGATCACAAGTTTCCCTTGTAGGAAAAAAGACAATAATAATCATTCACTTTTCCCATTACAAATGTCAGGTAATAAGAGAAAAAAAAACATGTATAATTCAGCACTTTTCCATATAAAACGCAGTATGTACGTTACAGAATTTGCTGCCACAACATAATCGTATCGACCCAAATTGATCCCCCCTTAAATCTACTCCCAGGAATGTCATCATCGACATCCTGAAACGGTGCAAACCTGCAAGCAATCAACCCCAAAAGAAAATATCAGCAACTGGTCTCATCACAGCATTGTCAGCATTAATCCACCTGTGTATACATCATGTGCTCAAATCGCACTATGGACTTGTCTAGTCAGACTTGTAACCTCAGAAATCATCATTCCTTCAAATGGCCCAAAAATCTTTACCGATACTATAGAACCATATTCCTCAAAAAATTATCCCTAGGACATCCTCAAAGGTACTCAAAAATTGTCCTCGAAAAAGTAACTTATTCATGATACTACCACATGTATATAAAACTGCATAACCACTTAGCCAGGATATGAATCACAGAAAACCACAATTCAACAATTATATACCGCCAAATATAACCACTGGTGAGTATAAAATACAACACCTTCATAGGACTAATAAAACCACAATGCAGTAGTGCCACCCCACCCCCACCCCCACCCCCCCAAGAGCCATAGTACCAAAAGAACCACAATACTCACCTCTTTGGCTTGTAAAACCACAGTCCACCACCAAAAATTATAGCCACAAAAAATTCAGCCCCAATAAACCATACCGCCAGGGATTGCCACATGGACCTGTTATAATATTTCTCAGCTTAACAGAAATTTTGCCATACTTTCCACCCCGTTTTTCCTTGTGAAATAATTACCTCTGGTTTTTACGCCAAATTGCTTCAGTTTGCGCATAATAAGAAAAACAGTAGAAGAAATGAAAGAGAAAAAAAAACATTACATTGAACTGACTAATCACTTTTCACCATCAATTTGCGAAACCATAAAAAAAAATGCAACTGTGCAACATATTAGTTACACCAACCAACTCTTTTCAGTTTTTGAATATACGCGTTAATTTTTTCGACTGACCTGTTCTCACATCTAAGATTATAAATCTGTTTCCTGTCTTTTCCTCAATGGTTCTAAAAGGACCTTCAAATTTCGGACCCAATTAGTAATTTAGTTCATTTTTCACATTGATTTTTAAAAATACCTTGTCTTCCAACACTGATTTTAACTCAGATGTTCTTTTAAACTTCTTTCCACCATTTCTCGGGTCGTGGGGCCTCGAGATTACAACTGAAACAAACAGTGTCTCTCCTTCACTGTGGAAATTAATGCTTCGATTGTATCTTCCTTCTCCATGATGTGCCTCGTGCTTGGCAACCAACTTAGCTTCAAATGGAGTACATTTTAATGGAATCACTAACCATAGTGTTAATTTTATGTCTAACAACATCTATACTTCTATCCCAGTTTTGTTTTTATTAGTTCCACCTACAGTACTTCCTGAGAGCTTTGAACACTTTCCTGTTAGCTCATTCACATAACCCATTAGCTTCAGGTTCTGTATGGAATAATTGTTACTTTCTGTAATCCCCATGAGCCATATCTGCAATGATACCATTGAAAAATGCTATAGCTACTTCTTCAGCTGTTTTATACTCAAGTGGAAAAATTTCTACTATCCTCGTAAGTTCATCTATTATCACTAACTGGTACTTATTCGCATACCTAGATTCACAAAAATTTCCTAGGATATCCATTATGTATTCTCTAAAAAGGTCTACTTGGTATCGGATATGACCCTAACTTGCAGGAAATTATTCTTGCAGTTTGCAAGCATTGCATACTGTAACAGTTTTTCACAAAATTGTCCACATCTTTCCCCATATTTTTCCAAATAATATTTAGCACGCACCTCATTTATACGCTTTTTCTATCCCCAAGTGTGGACTACCGAACCTGCAATGTACTATATCCAAAACCACTGGAATTAGAACTTTCAGAATTACGATCTGTGTCTTGTCTCCCTTTGCTTTCACTAGTCCTTAATTTATATTTAATTTTCCTGACCAACCGATTACCTTCTAATTCTAAACCCGAAAAAGGTAACTTATAATGTTTCCTGACTAATTCCCCTCTAAGAAACGCTTTTTGCGTCTGCCAAGATTTCATCTTCAATCCGTCCCCTGCTTGCTGTATGAGACTCATATCCCATTGTATAGAATCGCTAGTAAGTAGTGCAACTTGAGATCCTTCCATGTAATAAAAACTTCTACTAAGGGCATCCACATAAATTCATAGTGCCCCTTGGGCACTGAAAAGGCCATATATTCCTTACTATTCTCACTAAGAGGAACCTGCAGAAAACCCTGCGTCAAATCAATTGAGCTATAAATATTATGTCCTCCGATTTCTACAAAAAGATCTGGTATGCATGCGACCGGGTAACAGTCAGGGATTGTTTTTCATTCAAACGTCTAAAATCGACTCATACTCGGACGGAACCGTCCTTCCTAGCCACTGCTAACAGAGGAAAGTTGTATGGAGACACACTAGGTCTAATGATTCCTTCCTCTTCCCATTTATTGACCTTCTCTACCTGTTCTCTGATTTGAAAAGTATGAGGTTTACAGGAATAAAATAGGTTTTGTGCCTTTCTCTAAGTTTACCTTATGTTCTAACACATTAGTCAATCCCAGTTTATCCCCTTGTAAAGCTACTGTGTCCCCAAATTATGCCAAGAGCTTGCTTACCGCTTCTTATGCTCATTATAATCCGCATTCGCTAAATGTTCCCGAATATTCGCTTCTTTGATTGCATTTCTGCCTCTGAAAACTCAGTTTCCCCCTCTACAATAGCCACTGAACCACTGTCATTACTCCAATCTTGGAGATCTACCACATATGTATTCTTCTGGTATTTCCTAACTGTATCATTACAGTTCAGTAATTCTATCCATGTAATACCAGTGTTTGATACACTGTTCACTGATGCCGAGCTAATAACCCCTCTTAGTTTCTCACTACCCTCAATTATGCATACTTCCCCAGGTTTTTTCACTTCCCTCAACTTGACTTTTACCATAGTCTCTGAACCTGGCATTAAAATAACATCCTCTGATAAAACACATTTATATTTGTGGTTAGTACCTCCCCGTTCCATGATCCCATATATATCACCACCCATGGTTCTCATTACATCCACCAAGACTCCATTGTTAGTATCAGTAATAATATCAATATTAGTATCAGTATCACCACCCATAACACCATTGTCACACCCAAAATTGTTACCAACATGGCCCCCAATATCCCGTTTAACATCACCGCAGTTATTCCCCATATTATCAGTGGGGGTTTTGGTATCACCACTCCCCATATCCCCGGTATCATCATCATTAGCACCGCCGAAAGCACCCCTATTTCCAATAATCTCCATATCCTCAGTTTCACTTGCGTCCTCATAAGGGATAAAAGCACCAGGTATTCCCAACCGTTATAACCACTAACACCATGCATGGACCAAAATCTTGTGTCTTCTACATGCAGGATGGCCAGCAAAAGTCTGTTGCCCAACGCAACCCCTTTTATAACCAAAATGGTTTCTATTAACACTCTATCACCCAGAATAAACCATATTCTAACAAAACCCAGGGTGTTTAATCTATGGGTTTGCACAACACACACCGTCTCCATTGAGGGTTTCAAAGGGTAATGGGAGAGCATGGATTGTTACAAATTATGATCCATTAAGTTTATACTAACGCCAGTGTCAATGAAGACCAGGATATCCACATCCTCCACTGTTCCATATACTATAGGCCTGGGCTCGGGGGCATCCCCCACGAGACCACAATGGCACATACAAATCATCTGTACCCTTTTTGTTGATCGGCTTTCCAAAAATTTTGCTGATCCCTTTGCCCTCTTAAGTGACCTGCCTGGGAAGTTCTTGTATTATAACTCCCAGACTTTTGAGGTGTAGGTCTCGCATCTTTCCATATCTGAGACATACAAGCTTGCCAATAGTGATCCACCCTCTTACACATTCCACAATATTTGACTCTACATACTTTCTTTGTGTGCCCTGGTTTATTACAATTGTAGCAATGCAACTGCTGTTGCCTTTGATCGATCGATCCTCTATTTTATTCCACTTTTGCACACAAATGGGGGGAAGGAAATTCTGTGTCTCTTTGCATCATATTTCTCAGACCAGTCCCGTTAAAAAATGTACTATCCACCATGGGACATTTGGACATATGTTTATGAATTTGGGCATAAATTAGTTTTTTGTCTGATGTAGGTGCAATCTTTTCTCAAAACTGTCCACTATTGCATCTGGTACGTTGTGTAATAGCATCTCAAAATGAATCAGTTTATGTAAATTGTCGAGTGAGACATTATTCCCATTAACCCATTTAGAATTTTTCAATTTCTGTATCCATTCTCCCGCTGAGTCAAAAAGCTTTGAGCTATTCTCAATAAGGCTTGTTGTGCCTTTCCGGATTTTGTACAGCCCTCTTAAATCTCTTTCCATATCACTGTGTTCCTTTGAGCCATAAGCCGCTCTTAAAAATGCCTGTAATTCGGTCCACTGAAAACTCCTACACCTGTAGGATAAATCTCCTTTTTTGAAACCTAACAAGGCTTTTGCCTCTGTGAGCGCCTCCATATCATCTTTAATCCCCTTGGCGTTTGAATATTTATTCACCCCCTCAATAAAAATTTGCACTGGTTGTCAAAGAACACCGTCTACAATGCCACGGAACAGGCTGACACCCACACTTACACTTGTTATCCTGTGAACCAGAGTCTGGTTACCACTTGTGTCAGTATTTTGCTTTCTTTATGAAAACCCTTATACTTCAGGATTTGCCCCGACCTCAGTAACATTGATATATTTATGCACACACAAACCCCAACCCAAAAAAATTAATAATAATCATCCACCAACAAAAGATAAAATAACATGCACCACGAACCCAACAAACCGCTATATGAAACTCGCCACTGCTCAGGTTCTAGTCACTCTGGGAACAAAATCGGGAAGAAAATCAGTTCGAGAGAAAATGTAATGTTGAACACTCAAATTGCTTGAATCAGCATCTGTTCACTTGGGCTGCCACTGCCTCTCTCTCTCTCTCTCTCTCTCTCTCTCTCTCTCTCTCTCTGATCCAAGCATAAAAACAAAACTCACAATGCCACTTTTCCCCTGTATTTTTTTTTAACCACATAACCACTAATGTCCACCAAATATCGAGGGACATCTAAATAAAACACACTTTTGAGTAAATTAACACCAATAATAAGAGAAAAAAAAAAGAAAAAAAAAAGGGAAAAAAAAAAAAAAAAAAAACAAAAGTTATACACTCATGTCTTTCATAGAACTGGAGTTGGTACCTGTCCACACATTGCAAACCGTGCGTAATTCCTTCCCATTACAACAAAGATACACTTTACCACACCCCATAACACAGAAATACGTGTTTACACTAAACCACTGCTAACAAGACTGCCCGCAGCCCCGCACAAGGTACCTTGCGACTTAAGTCAGCAATAAAGCAAGTTGCCCGATACATAATTACAAACACTCTCCCCAAAATATGCCTAATCTATATAGTATCTTCGGAGGCACTACCTATGGCATTAATAAACCTTTTAACCGCTGCCACCAATCTCTTCAATGAGTTTTTAAAGATAAATGACACTCGTTTAAACAAAATGAAACAAACTACTATTGGCAACTACACCTACCCTCTATCTGTTGCGAATCATTCTGGGGAGTTGACTGAAAAGCAAACTAGGCAAATAAGCTCCCGTAGTTACAAAAATATCCTTTTTATTTCCCAAATTAGCTAACATTAAAGTGGAATAAAATCAATTAATAAAATGGAATAAAATGAATTAACTCTGACCCCCCAAAAAAACGTTAAATTGTCGTTTCCTCTCAAAATCATATTTAAGTAAGTACCCCCTCTTATCTCATTATGTCCAACTATTCATAATATTTTGATAAGTCAATAGAAGTCTTAGAGAATCCATTTTTCAATATGGTGACTTCAAACCCTTCTGAAATAAAGAGACCACAATTATAACACCACTTTAACCATGAAAGTTGTTTTAGTTTAAAGGATGTGTAAAGCCGCACCACTCCTCTTTCTCCAGACCCAATAATGATTACTTCAAAGGTTAACTTTTTCAAAGTTCTTTGTTATGTTACCTTATTCGATGGTCTGCAACACCTCCGCAGCACCTCTTCCAGGCATGTTCCACACTCTGTCACAAGCAATCAGGTTGAGTCCTCCCTCGCAACACTTACCCCCCATAATAAAAGTCATATACCGTTCTTTACGAAACACACACAGACACAACCCTATGTTGCACTCAGCAAACACGGGTGTCTCATGCTCGAAGCTTGTGATCTTCGATATAACTATGAGAACAATGAAACAAGTAGGATGGATTATGAGTAAAATGCTGCTTGATTGACAAAGGTTTGTTACAATATGTAAGGTTAGGGACTAGGGTAGTACGAAATGAGTAAGAGGAAGTATTGTTCCTTAATGTGAGGGTAAAGGTGATGACGAGTACAAAAGGAAGTTTTTATGAGGGCCTAAACTTAATTCGTATGCAGACGAGGTTACAAATTAAGATATTTTGGTTGAGAAAAGGAAGGAGAAATAACAGAAGGATTGCTCAAATATTATTATAAAATACTAATGTGGCCCAGTTTATGGGTAGGGGAAAATTTGGTGAGTGGCACACTAAGCAGAGAAAGCTCTCATATATCTCACTGACAGATATCATTAAGATTTTAAATGATGACAGTGGGTCTGTGGTGTAGAGAGGTCTCTGTGGCTATGTAACAAGTTGGATGGAATGAGCCAACAATCATCAGGAGCAAAGTTATGTGATAAAACTTTCTGTCATGAGCTGAGGATCATGGCTTGGATAACGTTTGCAAATAATAGCGTTGGTTTTAGTGACAGTGCAGAAACTAATGAAAGAATTTTCAAGTGTCTGTGAGAGGAGAAAGTTAAAGACATTGTAAGCAAGAATATGGTCGTGTGGGGTAAATGAATAAAAAGGCGGGGCATCAGTGTAGAGAATGTTGATGTGGATGATACAAAAAAAAGGAAGTGGTTGATTCTTTTAAATTTTAGAAGCCAGTATATTCAAGAATGATATGGTGAGAAGAGCAAAGGAATATGTAAAGGTGTATACAGAGATATAGAAGAATAAAGCTAAACTTGAAATATATGAATGGATTATTGAACAGTTTGCAGAGGCTGATTGCGAATGAAAGAAAAAGATTGAAATTGCTGAGACAAATTGTATAACCAGTTTATGTGGGAGTGAGAGTTCCAGTGGTAAAAAAAAAAACGTGGAGATAGTTGAAAGTGAAAAAGGTAGCTTACATGGAGTAGAAGAATTGAAAAGGTGAGAAATATGGAGATAGGTGAAAATAGAAAAATAATAGCACAGGTGAAAGATGGAATAGGGTATCTTGAGGACAGAAAACGACAGATTGGTGAAATCTGTATGCACCTGTACACCTTCCAGGCTTTTCTCATTCTATCATTCTTCAATATGCTTACCTAAAAAATTGAAAGAATCAACTGTTTCCTTTTTTTATCATCCATATTAACATTCTCTACAATCTGGAGAAGGTAAGTGAGCAAGATAGAAAAGTGTTAGGTTAATGGAGTGGAGGAGATAAAAGAATGGAAAGATCTGATAATAGGAAGTTTTCTGCAAAGTTCATTCAATCCACTTTTCAGCAGTTAAATGATGAGCACAACAGTAATAAGTCTCTTGTTTTATCTTTAAAGCCACCTCCAGTTAGGGATAACAATATATAATATATATATATATATATATATATATATATATATAAATATACTATATATATATATATATATTATATTATATTATATCTATATCTATATATATATCATATATATATATATATATTATATACTCCTCGTGACACCAACACACACAGGTCTAAAGGACCATAATCAAAATCACACAAACTGAGGTGTTAAAAAGGCAACAATCCACTAAGGTGGAAGAAAGCCCAAGTAAATGCAGCACAAGAATAACTCAAGGGGGATAGCAAAACAATGAAAAAAGCCAATATATATTATGATTCAATAAAATACAAGAAGTTGTTACTAAGCCTCTTCATTAACATTAAATCACAAAACCACTTACACAAAACACATACACATATGATTAGGCAACACATTCAAATCTCTGAAGGAGGAAAGGGGCCCAGAGAGGAATAAAAAATAGAAAAGAAAGGAATAACCTGAATTTTACACTTTAAAGGATGATGATGAAATTAATTGAAGGTCTCCTGCCCAAAAGCATTCCAATAAAGGCCGAGGACAACAAATCTTAATACAATTACTCTATAGAGCTCTATCAGAAAATTTTCTTATCTGACT
>NC_087201.1:104145301-104149485 GCF_015104395.2 Macrobrachium nipponense
GCAGACACGCCCTGCAGGACGCCTAGCAACCATGGGTGCTTCATGTCCCAAGCATGTGATTTCCAAGGCATCGCCGACCTCAAATTGCATTGGTCATCACTCCTGGCTGTTTTTCATTTCACAGCATTCTTCGAGGAACCTAGCGCTTGTCACTAAGCGGCCTGTCTCTAACCAGAAGACCTGAGATTAACAATTCATTACCGCACCCTTTTTAAGATAATATATATATATATATATATATGTATATATATATATATATATATATATATATATATATATATATCTATATATATATATATATATACATATATACATTGTAAGAAATTTTATGTCATCTCTGGCTCAAAGTAATGTACATTCATAATTTTATTCATAGCATTCATCTTTAATTTTATTATTAATAATTAAATACAGATGCACTAACCCTACCAATCCACAGTCCACTTCCATTAAGGGATTAACTCTTAATCCTCTCTTGTCCGTTTGACTGCCTGTGAACTTGTACCTGCTGGTTTACCTTGGAATTGAGAGAGGCAGTCGCCCGGCCACCATATTGGGTGCCACACCATGTGCAGACCATGTGGAAAAGTGTGGAAGAACAAGTAGTGCTGTCTAGCAGTATTCAGGCAAACTCTCTGTGGGAGAGATGGGGTATCGATCTTAGACCTTTTGAGACCCGTCTCCTGTTCCAAGCAAGATCATTCTGCTCCCTTTGATTCTGATCCACCTCTTTGAGATGGCTGCTGCTACCCTGTGTATAAAGTCCGATTAATTAAATTTCTTTTCCCATCGGCACCCTGAGGAACACAAACCACATCCTCCTACCAGGTAATGTTCCAGTGCCAGTTCCAGCAGTCAGTCAATTTCAATTTTCCACTTAATTTCCTTTCATTCTCATGAGTGATTCCTGTATTGTGTTATCATTGCCTTTTGTTATTATCGTATCATGGTATAATCAGATTGTGCCCTCATTGTGTTTTGTTACCACTAAATGTGTTTTAGTGATATTGTTTTATCTGTGCTTTGTTATTTGAGATCAGCCAGAGATTACCCCAGTTGTGAAGTAACGTATGTGTAAAGACTTAATCACCAGTAACGTAACTTCTATTCGAAATTGATCATTAACCTAACTGCTTCACTACTTAATTATCAGTAACGTAACTGCTCCCCTTTTTAGATTATTAATGTAAGTTATTCTTCATGTGATCGAGTCCTTTGTACTTTACATAAGCATTCCTCGGTCGCTTTTGTTACAGGCTGCAATTGAGATGCCGTGGATTATTCTTGCCTCGTGTTGCTACAGGATTCTTTCCCTCCTTTGTGTCTCCTATGTAGTTACCACATATCAAGACAGAATGGCCAGCTATTCATCTACTTCAAGATCTAATCCATCATTAATTATCATTTGTGTTATGGGGCCCTTAAGTCCCCCTTAAAACCCATGGGGTGTTTTCAATTCTTTAATATGATTGTGAGTAAATATAATTAATTAGCTAACCCCTAGAGCTGCATAATCAGAAACAGGCCCTCAGGCCTCAGGTTGCTCATGTGGTTGTCCCTCTCTTGTTCAGGTCGTTTGCAGTTAAAAGTAAGTTATCCCACAACCGTTGTGGCACTTTCCAGGTAAAATCATAAAAAATTTATGCATCTCTTCTGACATTTTCACCACAGTGCTTTAAAAAAATCCAGTTCACACTGTTATTTACCTGTATTTTCATATAATATGCTTTACAGATGTTGAGGTCCAGTCTTTACAATGCTAATACACTCCACCTCTTCTTGTTTTCGTTTCTTTTGGGTTGCTCACAGTTTTTACCAACATATACACAAAATATTTTCCAGCTTCTGATTCATCTCTAAATACTCATAATCATCTTTTGGCCTACACTAATCTTTGAAGCACTTCCTAATTCTATCACTACATTTCTCAGGATTTCCATCAGTATTACTCCAAATATAATTCACAAGCAGTTCTTTTCAGCAGCTTCAATCTTCAGTCTTGGATTCCCAGTCAACACCCACATGTCACTTTCGTAAAGAAGCTGTTGTATTAACCAACTGTTCTCATTCTCCTAGCACCTGTACTATCATTAATGTTCCAACTTCCCGTTTTCTATTCACCCTCAGAACCATAATCCTTATATTCACTTTCAACATATCTTGCAAACATTTTCAAACTCTTTAACTAGTCTCTGCAGCTTCTCTTCATTATCGCCAATTAATCTGCCCTGTACATCCTTCTGACACATTATAGTGCCTTGTGCTGACTTGGTTTCTTCCTGCACTGCCATTTAGTGGATGTCCTTTAACTCGAAAAGAGTACCTTCGGTTACCAATTTATTTGCAGGCAAAAACTAATAAGCAACTCACTTTTCATTCGAAGTATCCCACAAACCAGTTTAAACATCGTAGCAGCCCTCTTCTCCCGTTTTCACCAGCCATCTGCAGCCACACTGTATCATCTGTAAATACCAGCCATTTCACTCCATTATTTTACTACTCTCTCTAGTTTTCTGACAACCTTGCTTTTATATGTAAACTATTTTCTCAGACTTCCATGAATGTATTAGATTGCCATGAAGCTCAAAACTGTCTTGTTTCAGACACACTTTTACACCAAACCAGTTACCCTTCCATCCAAGACTTCATCACAAAAACTAAATCATTATCAGCATATTATCTATAACATCATATCATATACATCCTCAGCACCCTCTACATTGCATCTCTGCCAATTCTGTCATAAGTACATTCAATGTCCATTTATTTCAAAAACAAAAAACAGAATGAAAAATATAACAAGAGGAGCGAGAGCAGAGTAACAATAACTTTAATGTCAATAATGGATAAAGAAACTTTAAAATTAAAAAATATTAGATTCTTTATTTATATTGAATAAATATTAAATATGGCAAAGCAATGGAACTCTGATGGCTGGAAGTGGAATCCTCAATCACTAGTGACTGCCTGTGGTAGAACCCACTCAACTCTTGCCTGTTTTTGCAAACTATGGATTCTGCAAACCACGAAAAAAATTCCATCAAAAACCTAACGTAACATTTATCAAAAGTCCCTTTATAAGAACCATAATGAATGATATACAATATATCAATATCAAATGCAAATATGCCAATATAACATTACATAAACTGGAACTAGTACCTAAATAAATTTGCCAGACCAGGAAGATAACTGAAGCCGATGATACTAGGCTACCTTACAGCAAGCACAAGTAACCTAGCCTAGCAACAAATTAAAAAATTAGGCTCACTAAAATCCTAAGTTATGTAATATTAAATTAAATAAGAAAAAAACATACTCAGGAAAATAAAATCTTATACGGTATATCGATTTAAGCAAATCTGAACACCCACTAGGGCTATCCTATGCACAAAACATAAAGATTTGGAATTAAGCTAGAAATAACACAAGTAATTTTATAATGAGCTTACAATCCATAGAAAATTTATAATTAGGTCTGAAAACAAAACTTGGATAATTAATATTCATTTTAAATATTATAGCCCCCTAACCAAAGTTGAACCATATGCCACAAAATCATAGGAAAACTTACTGGGTTGGTAGGCCATATCCTTAAAATCCCAATGCAAATCGAAGAGCAGCAGAAGATCCCATTGTTGAGAAGTATGTATTCTGAAATCTTGATATTGCACTCTTCATGGTAGCACTCGTGTAAGCGCAATTGCAGGAGAGGTGGCCTTAAATAAAGTGCTACTCCATCTTCATAGCACTTCTTCACTAGTAGAAAACATTATCCAATATGGCTGATCTGCCTCCTCACTCTTCCCTCATTAACCACTAGGTGAAATTTTTTCCCAAGGAAGATGGAATCAGGAACTACAAATATTAAAATACAGCCAGCAGAGCCATCTATGGACTGAGCATATTATCCGTTGAACTCCCAGTATTTCTTTTTTATTTTGCTTTATATGGCAAAAGGGGGGCTTCAAGGATAAAACAAATATGAACTTAGATATATATATATATATATATGTATATATAGTTCTATATAATATATATAATATATATATATATATTATTTATATATATCTTATATATATAAATATATACACAATTTTATAAATTTTCTACAGAATTAGTATATAAAATAATTCTTCAACAATTTATGCCACAGGCCAAGGTTTTTCTTTGCCTCAAATTTC
>NC_087201.1:104149985-104270458 GCF_015104395.2 Macrobrachium nipponense
TTCCGTAAAAGTTTTGTATATATAACATGTCCAGGCATTCTTGAAATTATTATCAGTATGACATCGTGACTTAAACAAACATCTATTTGTTTTGACAAACCCTTATAAGAGTAAAAAACCTAAATAGACATTTTTCTTCGGGTATGGCATTCAAGCAAAAGTACCTTGTATTTTGATGATAAAACATAAAAAAACAATTATATATTCCGAGTAAATGGCAAAGCTGGCACTAAATCTGTCTAGAAAAGATTTAAAATGGAAAAATTTTATGAATACTCTTAATGGAAAGAAAGGACTTATACACTGTTTGATAAATTAAATACATGCCGATAATTCCACTTGGGTAACCAGCACGACCCCTCTCTCTCTTCTCATCTCCCTCTCGCCTCTCTCTCTCGTCTCTCTCACGATCTCCGACCTCACTCTCCACTCTCGATCATCTCTTCTCCTTCTCGCCCCCGCCCCCTCCCCCCCTGTCCTCCTCGTCATCCCCCACTCCTCCCTCCTCGCCCCGCCTCCCTCTCTCTCGCTCATCCCCCGCGGCTCTCTCGTCACCGTCTCTCTCTCTCCGGCCAGTCTCCTTCTCATCTCCGCCTCCTCTCCGTCCTCCTCCCTCCTTCGCCTCCTCAAGTCCTCTCATCTCCCCTCTCTGTCTCACTATCAGCGCTCCGTCCTCTCTTCTTCCCCCCCAACGTCTCTGCCAATCCCTCCCATCCCTCCCTCTCTCATCCCACTCACCCCTTCTCTCCTTCACCCTCGTAGCACGCCCCGTCCTCCTCGATCATCTTCTCTCTCCTATCCTCTCCCTTGCTTCGCCTTCATCTCATCCAGATCCAGCTCTCCTCTCCTTCGCCTCTCAATCTTCACACAGTTCCTCTCAGTCCCGAGTCTCGCCCCTCCTGCCCTCCCTCCCCCTTCCCTCCTCACTCCTTCTCCCCTCCCCTCTCGTGCCCTCTCCCCATCCCTCGCCCCTCTCTCTCACCGCACCGCGGTCGGGCCGTCCTCCTCCGCCACCTCGCTCCTCTCCTCGGTCTCTCTCTCCGCAATCGCCTCCGCTCTCCTCCCCTTCTCCTCCTCTGTCATCTCCTCTCTCCCCTCCTCTCTATATATATATATATATATATATATATATATATATATATATATATAGTGTATGTATATATATATATATATATATATATATAAACAAATGAGAGAGCTCAGAGCTTGGAACTTAAAATATATGTAGGTAAATTAACAAAAAATAAATAAATAAATAAATCTAAAGTGTGAAAGTCCAGTAGTAGAGATAATCCCAAGAAAGGTCCAAAAGAGATTTAATTAGGCCTATATGAAAAACAGAGACCTGGCAGAAGGGAAAGATTTCCTAAGAAAAGTCGAGGCAACCAGAAGTATATTGCTCCCAGGAGACAATAACGGAAGCTCAGCCTAAAAAGGGGTAAACGCCGGGAATGGTGGTAAGCCTTTTAAACTTCAGAGAAGTACATCTGGCACCATTGGGGACAACGCCTATATCGCCATGTAGGAGCCCATGGGACATTAATGGTATAATATTCAATGATTGTAAGCATGTACGTATGTACAAACATTCATAATTTAAAGAACAGTAAGTTTGGAATTCCTTATTACTCCATCACTGGTGCTAATATATGGGAGGATATTATCGGTTTCATGACAAGCTTTGGGTAAATATTGCACAGGCATACTCGTAGGTATTTATGACTAAAACAAATCTAAACACTCCAAAGTATTGACATGCTTTCAATGGAAATCTTATTTGATGAAACACCAGGCAACTATTACCCAGCAAACAATGAGAGAGAGAGAGAGAGAGAGAGAGAGAGAGAGAGAGAGAGAGAGAGAGAGGTGGGGGGGGGGAGGTGACCGGAATTAGGTATGACGACTACTCTCAATAGATACTACAGTGATCAGTAAGATCGCATCAAGATTCGTTTAATTAGAATATTGTTGATTTAATCTGTTTAGTTTAACCAAAATAGTTGGAAAAACGACTGTAACCCTCTTCTCTGGAATCATGAAAACAGGCATAGGCTCATAGTCATCGAAAGATTCTTGAAGACCCAGGCTTCCACCATAGCCTGGGGCAGGATCCTTCATCTCTCAAGACATACCGACCGTGGACATACCCAACAGCCATGACTCACGTCAAACCTACGTCTGGCAGAGAAATGAAACCTGGGTTGTCTGTCGCTGGTAAACAAGGGATTTTTGAGGCAAACAAGGGGTTCTACACTCTACAAGCTACAGTTTGGTAAAATTTGATGCTTGCGGATGTGGGTTCTAAACCATATGTTCCTAAAAAGAACTTTATTCATATCCTTCTTTTAGGATACTGGGTTCAAGGAGAAAGTAATCAAAATAATGAGGAAAGCCGGAAGTTAAGAATGCCATATATATATATATAATTATAATTATATATATGTATGATATATATATATATATATGTGTGTGTGTGTGTGTATATATATATATATATATATATATATATATATATGTGTGTGTGTGTGTGTGTGTGTGTGTGTGTGTGTGTGTGTACAGTGAGAGGAAGAGAAAGCGAGAGTCGAGACTCCACAACGTGCAAAACCCGATATTATAAACGTACTATATAATAAGTGATTTACACAAAATAAGAACAGCTTAGGATGAAATTATGCGCTTTTCTTCTGTTTAACTCTTGGAGCGTAAATAAAAATACACTGGCCATCCCAAGCTTTACATCTTTCAAGAAAAGGGTCTCATTTTATCCTAATCTCTGAAGAACATGGTTGTTCTTCCTAGTTTTCAAGAACCAGTTAGACATTAAAAAAATAAAAGTGTCATCTAATCTCAAACCCTCACCATAATGAGCTCTTGGAAACACGATTGCAAATAAATGAAAGATGTCTTGCGTACGATGTTGAAGAGTAACTTAATGTACTACAGATTGTACACTCCTTTACCCTTTCAAAATTTCAAAAATTATTGATACTGTTTATGTGTAATAGAGTAAACAAATTTATTGATACCGTTAGAGATAACATTCGTCTAGACATCGTGCCGTTCGCACTGGTAGACTGGTTGATGTCCGTTAGGTAGCCATAGAAACAACCGGGACACCCTTCACTCGCTTTCACTGACCATTGGCGCTCTCTCTCTCTCTCTCTCTCTGATAAACACACAAACAGGATTGCAATGCAGTCAATTTGAGCCAAATATAAATTATATAAGTCCCTTAAAATAGTGTATATTCACCAAATTCATTCAGACAGTAGAAACTGAAAAATTAGATTTGGTTGATGTTTATGAGTCTCATTCTATGGTTTTATTTATCTTACTATTTTATCTATTTGGTTTGTTTTTCTTTGTAATTTCTGTACTATCTAATTTAGTTAGCAGCTTGTGTTGTAATATGTATGTATCTGTGTGAGTGTGTGTCAAAAGTACTCTTCGCTTCTAGTTATTTATTGCTATAATTCCCATACATGTATAACAACTTAGATCAAGTTTAAACCTCGTAAGCTATCGAGCGTTTTTCCTTTCAATTTCCATTTAAAACAAAGTATCTCTCTTAGTAAGGCTACTTTCTTTTGAAAGAAAAACCATTACCTAATAATTCTTGATATATGTACAGTCAGTCAGAAAGTGACCAATTTCAAGCTAACCTTTTCGTCTACATTCGCCACATATTCATAAACAAACGTACGTGTGTGTGTGTGTGTGTGTGTGTGTGAGTGTTTGCGTCATCTGGCAGTTTTACAAGCATGGTCTTCCGCCATGATCCACCCCCAGAAGTATCTGCTGCATCAAATTTACAAGCTCGGACTAGTTTTGTCGTTTCATCACAAGACCGTCATTTTTTTTCTTTTTCTTTTTAATACCTGTTCACTCCATACCTTCCTTCATTTTATCTAGCCATCTCATTCTCTGTCTCCCTCTCGATCTCTTCCTCTAACAGGTTCCTCCCAAACCCTCTTCATTCCCTCCTCGTCATCCATCCTCAACACATGCCCATACCATCTCAATCGGACTCTCTTATTACCTCTGTAGTCTTTACTAAGCTTGCCCTTCTTCTTACTGTCCTGTCTTAAAAACGGATTTTGCACTGGGTTTCTACCAGTGAACACTTCCATGTTGAGCAAAATCATTATTATTATATTATATTACTATTATTATCCTGTCTTAAAAACGAGTTTTGCACTGGGTCCCTACCAGTTAGGACTTCCATGTTTGACAAAATTATTATTATTATTATTATTATTATTATTATTGAATACAATGGCAGAATTGACAGAATTGATTTTATACAGAATTTCCTCGATACTTCTAATGGCTTGCTTCTCTGGCACACTGGTATTTCTAAGCAGCTGTCTGATGTTCATCATGCTGTAGGTCATTAACGGAATTTCGGGCTGGCGTTATCAAAGACTGCGGAGGATCAAGGAGAGTCGGCACAGGTATTGAAGTGTCTCGTAAGTCGGGAACGGACCGTAGTCGTCAGGGAGCCATCCGTATTTCTTATGTTTCTTTCAGTATCTTCTTAACGACGTCGGCGTCTACATGTTTCGGCCAACATGTAGACGTTGTTAAGAAAATACTGAAAGAAACATAAAAAATACGGATGGCCCCCTGACAACTACGGTCCGTTCCCGACCTACGAAACACAACCAGCCCGAAATTCCGTTAATGACCTACAGCATGATGAACATCGGACAGTGAGCCAGAGAAGCAAATCATTAGAAGAATTGAGAAAATTCGGTATAAGATTGATTCTGTCAATTCTGCCATTGTTGTATTCAATAAAACATGTTTGAAAGAAGGTCTGCTTCCAGCATATTATTATTATTATTTATTTTATTATTTTTTTGCTCTATCACAGTCCTCCAATTCGACTGGGTGGTATTTATAGTGTGGGGTTCCGGGTTGCATCCTGCCTCCTTAGGAGCCATCACTTTTCATTACTATGTGTGCCGTTTCTAGGATCACACTCTTCTGCATGAGTCCTGGAGCTACTTCAGCCTCTAGTTTTTCTAGATTCCTCTTCAGGGATCTTGGGATCGTGCCTAGTGTTCCTATGATTACGATTATGGGTACAATTTCCACTGGCATATCCCATATCCTTCTTATTTCTATTTTCAGATCTTGATACTTATCCACTTTTCCCTCTCTTTCTCTTCAACTCTGGTGTCCCATGGTATTGCGAAATCAATGAGTGATACCTTCTTCTTGATTTTGTCAATCAACGTCACGTCTGGTCTATTTGCACGTATCACCCTGTCTGTTCTGATACCATTGTCCCAGAGGATCTTTGCCTGATCGTTTTCTATCACTCCTTCAGGTTGGTGCTCGTACCACTTATTACTGCAAGGTAGCTGATGTTTCTTGCACAGGCTCCAGTGGAGGGCTTTTCCCACTGAATCATGCCTCTTTTTGTACTGGTTCTGTGCAAGTGCCGGACATTCGCTTGCTATGCGGTTTATGGTTTCATTTTTCGTATTGCACTTCCTACATATGGGAGAGATGTTATTTCCGTCTATCGTTCTTTGAACATATCTGGTTCTTAGGGCCTGATCTTCTGCCGCTGTTATCATTCCTTCAGTTTCCTTCTTTAGCTCTCCCCTCTGTAGCCATTGCCACGTGTCATCGCTGGCTAGTTCTTTAGTCTGTCTCATGTATTGTCCGTGCATTGGTTTGTTGTGCCAGTCCTCTGTTCTGTTTGTCATTCTCCTGTCTCTGTATATTTCTGGGTCTTCGTCTACTTTTATTAGTCCTTCTTCCCATGCACTCTTTAGCCACTCGTCTTCACTGGTTTTCAGATATTGCCCCAGTGCTCTGTTCTCGATGTTGACGCAGTCCTCTATACTTAGTAGTCCTCTCCCTCCTTCCTTTCGTGTTATGTATAGTCTGTCCGTATTTGCTCTTGGGTGTAGTGCTTTGTGTATTGTCATATGTTTCCTGGTTTTCTGATCTATGCTGCGGAGTTCTACCTTCGTCCATTCCACTATTCCTGCGCTGTATCTGATTACTGGCACTGCCCATGTGTTTATGGCTTTTATCATATTTCCGGCGTTGAGTTTTGACTTGAGTATCGCCTTGAGTCTCTGCATATATTCTTTCCTGATCGTGTCCTTCATCTCTTGGTGTTTTATATCCCCTCCTTCCATTATTCCCAGGTATTTGTATCCAGTCTCATCTTTTGATGTTGCCCCCATCTGGTAGCTTTATCCTTTCAGTTCTTGTTACTTTGCCCTTTTGTATGTTGACTAAGGCACATTTTTCTATTCCAAACTCCATCCTGATGTCCCCAGATACAATCATTACAGTCTGGATTAGGGTATCTATTTCCTTGATGCTCTTACCATACAGCTTGATGTCGTCCATGAACATTATTATTATTATTATTATTATTATTATTATTATTATTATTATTATTATTTTTATTATTATTATTATTATTATTATTATTATTATTATTATTATTATTATTATTATTATTATTATTATTACAAGTTTTCCAGGATTAACAGTTACTCATGGAAAGCTTGCAATTTTTTTCTGAGCGAATATTTCCGCTATAATAGATACGATTCTGTTTAAATGAGGTCTTTTAATTGACACACACACACACACACACACACACATCAAAATTGAGTAGTTAATTTCACTGAAAATATACCAGGAATCATTATTTTCATTACAGCCAAAATAAAAGTTCGTTTACAGAAAGTTCTCTCTCAATACAGTAGTCACCTGGAGTTCGTTCCGATATGGTTTTCTTGAGTGCGTGTTCAATTGCTGAGTAAATGAATCTGAATGAGCACGTTATATTTATTAGTTTTGGTAAATATTATCTTGGTAACAGCAAAATGGTTGTCCTTTATGTTATGTTCCGTCAATTCTGTAAATGCAATTTGATTGGCCTAAACAAGACTTCTTTTATAAGCTTACATATTCCTGCATATATACATACCAAACAAATATATATATATATATATATATATATATATATATATCTATATATATTCATATACATACAAACTCGGGTATATATATGTGTGTGTACATACATACATACATATATATATATATATATATATATATATATATATATATATATATATACCTGTGTTTCAAGTCATACATGCATACATATTTATTTTACTGAACCTTGCATCGCTTTATTAAATTTTCAGTTTACATTTATACCCCAAAGAAAACGCTAACTTTTCTATCCTACGTTCCATTTATTTGAAACGTCACGTGCCAACGAACGCCGACAGACATGAGAGAGTCCTCCCCTACAGGCCTCCTTCAAAGATGCATTAGATTGTCCTGCGTGCCATCCTAGTGCACTTGCTCTGACCCAAAGAGGAGTGAGGACATGATGGACATCGACCTTTGAACTATCACTATCGGTTATGAATTCTGGTTCCTACTGGGTACCCTTGTGCTTCAATTCTTCATTTTCCAATCCCCTTAAAATGCAAAAACACGACTCAGAATGTATTCTGCATCAACTTTTGTTTTGGCTTCGACAGGCAGAAGTTTTGATTTGACCTTATCAATAATAAGACGCCTTGGTGTGTGTGTGTGTGTGGGGGGGGGGGGATCTCTGGGTTCCTTGACATTTTAGCGCCAACTTAAGGAAATAGCCGAAGAGACAAGCTCGTCCAATGGCCGAAACATACGCAACATTCATGATGAATTGAAACTTAGAATGCCTTGAAATCCCATCAAGTTCCTCGTTGGATGAGTGGTTTTCGCGCTCGGCTACCAATCCGGTGGTCCGAAATTCTATTCTCGGCTCGGCCAACACGGAATCAGAGGAATTTATTTCTGGTGACAGAAATTCATTTCTTGATATAATATGGTTCGGATCCCACAATAAGCTGTAGGTCCCGTTGCTAGGTGACCAATTGCTTCCTAGCCACGTAAAAATATCTAATCCTTTTGGCCAGCCCTACGAGTGCTGTTAATCAACTCAGTGGTCTTGTTAAACTAAGATATACTTAACTTGAAATCCCATCAAAAGCTTGAAGTGTTTAAACCTAAGCATGTAGTTGCGCTTAACAGTTTAACTCCTACAGCTTATAGCCTGCTTCGCCAAAAGCAAGACCCATGACTGGAATTTTCCTTCGCTTCGTAACTATTTGAGATCTTAACCGTTATTCATATATCATACGATAGTGACAGCCTCTTATGTGAAAAAATCAAAAGATGTGGCCCGATAATCAAAAACATTGATTTATTTTACCGTATCAAATGAACAGGCTGTCATGAAAAGCATAAAGGAAGCTTTCAAGATATTGGAGACAAGCTTATTAATAAAGTCGCGTAATCATCATCACCATTCAATTTACTCCATAGAAAAGAAAGGGAAAAATAAGAACATGTGAGCCAAACCTCACTCACAGCACTGTTCAGAAACTAAACACGCTCACTTTATGCCAAGCTCAGCTCTGCTGTGGTGATAAGTATAGGCCAGTCATGCAATCTCAACGAATACTTAGAGGGCAACGAACCTGCGCAATAACCAAATAGGTACGTTTACTTTTAAAAGAAACCCACAGTCAGGTCCAACAGTAATACCTGGATAATACGGACTGACAGCCCAATAATACCTGGTTAAAGGGGACAGACAGAATAGTCATACTTGGATAAAAGGGACAGTCGCCATAGTATTACCTGGATAAAGGGGGCAGACAGTACAGTAAAACTTAGTTAAAGGTGACAAATGGCGCAGACATACCTGGTTGAAGGTGTCCGACAGCACAGTAATTCCTAGAGAAAAGGGGCAGTCACCACAGTAATACCTGGATAAAAGTAACAGACAGCTCAATAATACCTGGTTAAAGGAGACGGACAGCACAGTAATGTCTGGTTAAAGGTGACAT
Source organism: Macrobrachium nipponense (assembly GCF_015104395.2). Lineage (NCBI taxonomy): Eukaryota > Metazoa > Arthropoda > Malacostraca > Decapoda > Palaemonidae > Macrobrachium > Macrobrachium nipponense. Next base: position 104,158,877 of record NC_087201.1, read on the forward strand.
AACGCAGTAATATCTGGATAAAAGGGGTAGTCACTACAGTAACACCTGGTTAAAGGGGGAGACAGCATAGTAAACCTCATTTCATTTACTCAAGACCATATAAATATATCAATGAAAATGCTTTTCAGTCACAAGAGTAATACCAGGATAAAAGGGACAATCATCACAGTAATACCTGGATAAATGGGACCGTCCCTACAGTGATACCTTGATAAACGGGACAGACAGCAAAGTATTACCTGGTTAAAGGGGACAAAACAGTGCAGTAATACCTGGTTAAATGGGGACAGACAACATAGTAACCCAAGGATAAAAGGGACAGTCACCACAATAATACTTGGATAAAAGGGGCAGACGGCACAGTAATACCTGATTAAAGGCGTCAGACAGTAGAGTAATACCTAGATAAAAGGGACACTCTTCATATTAGTACCTGCCAGTTCACCTACGGCTGTTCGACTGTTCAAAGGGCGGGCATTAAATGAAAACAGTAGAATTGTCAGTCAGACAGTCAACACAAACACCTTCCCTCCCCTCTTTCCCTCTTCCCTTCCCCTTACATGTAGACTGTAATTTAGAGTTTTCCTGCGCAGTGCCAGATTGGTCAGCTAGTGTGTATATATATACAGGCAGTCCCTGGGTTGCGACGGGGATCCCGTTCTTGAGATGCTTCGTAAGCCGAAAATCGTCGTAAGCCGGAACATCGTAAAAAATTCTAAGAAAACCTTACTTTTAATGCTTTTGGTGCATTGAAAACTATGTAAACTGCATTCTTATTGCATTTTTCATAAAAAAAAACCTTCAAATATTGATTATTTTGCATTTTAGGTGTCATATTTCATCTCCAGATGAGTGTTGTAGGCATCGTAACCCTGGAAATAATGTCTGATGAATATAATTAAGAAGCGCCTTAACCTCGGAACGTAGTAACCCGAACCCGTTGTAACCCGGGGACTGCCTGTGTTATATATATATAGATATATATATATATATATATATATATATATATATAATATATATATATATATATACGAATGTACCTAGGGATGTGCAATGGGGAGGAGGGGGCTAGCTTACCTGATCTGCAAATAGCCTATATAAGGAAGTACATTCGTATCACAAACTTAAGCTGAAGGCCTACTTCAGAATAGGTAAAGATGAGGTAAACTCTTAAGTTAGTTTACTCGATTATATTTACACATTACAAGATCATATCAGTAAAAGATATCACATCTGTACCGACAGCGGTTTCGATGTGAGTGAGGGTGTGTTGCACACGTAATGGGGGATCAACGAAATTATACGTAAGGCACTGGATACTTGGTCTCACAAGTATTAATCTTATGTTAATAACCACTTAAGAGGAGCAGGTACATTACTGAGTGATTGCAATGGGAAGTAGTTACATTATTGGTCACTTAGAGTAAGAAATTAAGGAATGAATAAATGACTCTAAGCAGTTACGTTACTTCCCAATGGGATAATTTTAGCAGAAAGCTAATAACAAGGTAATTATCACAGCATGAAAGAATACAATACAATTAAGCCACGCTATAAAGATGACCAAACTCAAGGTGGGGACATAACAAAAATAAAATACAATACAATTATATCACATTTCAATTTCAATGAGGCACAGGGGGGGCTTGCACATGAAAATGAAAAGGAAATAAGTTGGAGATTGTGATAAAACTGACCGCTATAACCTTGTAACTCACCTTTACCTTCATCAGAGAATGGAGTTTGTCTTCCTCATGGGACGCCCATGGGGAAGGGAACTTTTACTTCACAACAAAGGAAAACATAGGCTCAGTAGTAGCCTTCGCCAAGGGACAGGAGCTCAGTAACAAGGACATGAACAAGCTTGCTGAAGGTGCATAAAGGCCTAAGATCATCTGCTGGGTTCAAGCCCCTTTTATCGGCTCAGAGAAAGTTCCCAAGTTACGTTACTGGTCACTTAGAGTAAGAAATTAAGGGAATGATTAATGACATGACTAGAAACAGTTACGTTACTTTCTGATTGAAAAATTTTAGTGGATAGCTAATAACAATGCAATTATCACACAGCATGAAAGAACACAATATGACTAAGCCACACTATAAAGATGACCGAACTCAAGGTGGGGATATAACAGGAATATAATGCAATATGATTCTATCAAAATGCAATTTCAATGAGGCACAGGGTGGCTCATACATGAAAATGTAAATGAAATAAGTCAGAGATTGCGATAAAACTGACTGCTGTAACCTTGTAACTCACCTTGTAACTCACACTTTACAATCATCAGAGAATGGAGTTCGTCTTTCTCATGGGACGTCGATGGGAAGGGAATTTTACCCACAACAAAGAAAAACATAGGCTCGGTAATAGCCTTCTCCAATGGACAGGAGCTCAAAAACGAGCAACACAAGCAAGCTAGCTGGAAGTGCGCAAAGGTCTAAGATCGTCAGCTGGGTTCAAAGAAATTTCACAAGTTTCTCGTCTGGCGGCACAGTCTGTCCTTGTGTGACCTCTGACCCGCTTGGTCAAGTCAGCCATATGGTTAGTATGTGGCATGCATCCAGGATGGCGCCTGTTACTCTTCTCTCGTGTCAAGTCCTGTCAAGCTATGGGCACAAGGTTCCAGGCAGTCAAAAAAGGCCAGGGGGATTTAAGAATTAATCCCTTAAGGAAGTGGTGTGAGAGTGTAAGGGCTAGCTCACCAACATCTCTATTCTGAACAATTGCAATGAACAAGATATTATTTTAATTTAAAGAGTAATGGCATTATATATATATATATATATATATATATATATATATATATATATATATATATATATATATATATATATATATATATATATATATACACAGTGTTTCGAAATTAGAGCCCCAACCCTCTACAGCATAAACTAAATTGATATGGACAAAAACAAAAGTAATTCAGAAAAGCTATTTATCTAAGCTTCTCTCTGAGTATTTAATGTTTTGTGTGGCCTCCATCTGCCTCTACCACAGCCTGCATTCTTGAGGGGTATGATTTTAGCAAATCGCAAAAAAGCCGAGACTCAAACTCCATTACCCTGAGCACTTCGGTCACCTCTCTCACAGGTCGTCGAGGCTTGGTATACCATCAAAGGATTCATCTCTTTTAATGTGTTTAGCTATCCCAGGAACGTAAAATGAGGGATGCGCCAGCATCCCTGGCCTCTGAAGGTTATAGGCCAGATTTGGTCAATCCATCTGATTTCCTCCGAGTTGTTAGCCATGGCTATATCTAACTCTGTCACTCAGTCTGAAAATACAAGAAATGTAAAATGAAAAATAGCTCAATAGAAACTTAAGATAATGTACTTGGAGATAGGCTATAGCAGAAAACTTCATAACCGATATATATATATATATATATATATATATATATATATATATATATATAGTATATATATAGATATATATATATATATATATATATATATATATATATATATCTATAATATGTACTAAGAACTGTCGCAATAGTGGTAGTCAGTGGAAGACACTAGAGATTGCTGCTGTAAATGTAGAGTTGTAGACCACTTGGAAGAAATACTCCACAAAAGGCAAATAGGCCTCATCTCCTGAGGCTACTGGTAAACATGCTTTCATTCCAGTGAGATGCTGGAAAACAACGAAATAACAGCATCATCAATCATCTGCGCTGTGTGGAATGGCCAAAGGAATGGATTTTGTAACCCTATACCTTGTACTGATAATAAAAAAAAAAACTTAGTCCTCTAGTTGTGAATGAGTATATTTATTCCAGAACAGATAAATGCTTCACAGGACAGAAACCAAGATGTTTTGGCACAAAGGAGCAAGAGCAGTGTAGACGTAATACGTTTGGAGTGGCCGAAAGGTTAACAAAGATGAAAGGTTGGAATAGGGTTTTTGAGATGATTTGGCCATGTACATAATTCGGAAATGTTAAGAAAGCATAAGAGAGGTAGACCGAGTCCACTTGTAAAAATGGTATAAAAGAGATATAAGAAAGGAAGGGGCTAATAGCAGGGAGCACGGGTATATATATATATATATATATATATATATATATATATATATATATATATATATATAAGTCTATCACATTGCCGTGATTCATATACATATATCGAACTACAAATGTCCTTTAATATCTAATTCGCTCTACCTCGGAATTAATATATTTTCATAAATGTTTAACCGAGGGGGAATTTATTAAGCGATAATAGAATTGGCGATCGACAGACGCGAACCATCGACCTCTCAATTCTAGGACTGGCAGTGAAGCCCCAAAACCACCCCGCCACCGTGGCTTCACTGCCAGTCCTAGAATTGAGAGGTCGATGGTTCGCGTCTGTCGATCGCCAATTCTATTATCGCTTAATAAATTCCCCCTCGGTTAAACATATATGAAAATATATTAATCCCGAGGTAGAGCGAATTAGATATTAAAGGACATTTGTAGTTCGATATATATATATTAGAATATATATAATATATATATATATATTATTATATATTATATAATATAATAGATATATATATACTATATATATAAGATATAATTATATATATATAAGAAAAAAATATTAATAAATATATATTATATATAAGAAAAAAACTGGAGGTAACATTTCACTGTATGTAAGGTACGAACCGAAGTTTTCGTGTTCCAATGAGCACTCATTGTAAGGACATGAAGCGGTTAGTGAACATTTCGAGTACGGCGGGTTCATCCCGTTAAAAGTATATACAAACACACACACACACACACACACACACACACACATATATATATATATATATATATATATATATATATATATATATGTGTGTGTGTGTGCAAACGTGCCTTAGTTCGCAGGCGTACGGCAAACTTAAGAAATGAATAGTAAAGGAGCAAGAGCAGGCAATTGTAAGTTTCTCGTAACTCTAATGTCTTCTAACAAGAACCAAATAAATTATTCCACATTTACAGGAACTTCGCATCCGCAAATTTTCATTAGTGTGTGTGTGTATGTGTGTGTACATAATCCGATAACAATATCGCCACCAGAGAAGGAAATGTTCCTGGACTGTTATCCAATTGTTGACTTCAAACAAGGAGTCAAATAGCTTCAATACAACTTATCGTTATCTGAGCAAATATTATTGTCTGGCGTTCCAATTCTTCGAAACTGCTCGTGTTTGTCACAAGGATCTTATCTGAGGCTGTGAAAGCAAACATGCCCATGCTGTTTGTATCAGTTTCATGAACGAATCATCGTCTGGTTCCTCTCGAATCTCATTCGCAGAGTCGGTATCATATCGGTGTTTATCACGGAACATCTGTTGGACAAAGCACAACAATAGCTGTCGAGGTGTCTCGCGGTGTCGCGACCTATGACCACTGACCAGAACAAACTGGACTTAGGGAAAGTCAGATCTGGCCGAAGGGAAATTCGAGAACCAGGATTCACCAGATTTCAGGGGGCGTCACATTCTCGGATTACATTATTAAAATATAGACGCCTTGCGCTAATGTTAAGAAACATGCGAATTATAAATCAAGTATATATGCAGCACTCAAAGTTCTGAAACTTTATGAGCAGTGATAAACAATCAAAGAGATAGGATAAAATAATGTTATATATATAAGTATAAAATGTGAATGATCATGTTATAATATCCATCTCATCTGACCTTTACATGGAATTCTATGTCATTTTACGACAAAAGTTAAGATTAATCAAACAAACTTAAAGCTCCACCAGGAAGAGTAATAGAGATAATTAGGAAAGGTACATGAAAGCTCACGAAGTGTTTGACTAACTCAAGAATTATTCTTCGATTTCCGCTTGAAAAAGGAGCAACGACCGAGAACAAAATTCGATGACACTGACATATAAAACAAACATGAATAGATAAAAGTTGATTCGAGTGTCTTTTTTGTTTTTGAGTCAACTATACTTGATCGCAATAAATATATAACGATGACCGTATTATGTATGTATGTATGTCGTATGTAGTAAAGCACATCGCGAACCCCAGATATGGTTCTATTACCTGCTATGAAAGTTCAAATTCAGCAATAATTATGATACCCAAAGGTATGTTAACGGAGAATTTTCATTTCAAGAGGAAAAGCATAGCAATTCTAGCTTTAGAGTAATAGAGAACTTGCTATTTAGAATGACGGCAGTCGCCAGAATATTCAAAAGCAGTGTTCTTTAAGGATCACAATAATACACGGTAACAAAATTTATAACCCTAACCTGGGTTCATCTCCTACCAAAGACATTAAAATGGATGGTGCTAGTAATAAGGATGTTCAACAATGTTAAAAAATGGGAGAATGCAGTCACGACATTATATATATATATGTATATATATATATATATATATATATATATATATATATATATATATGTGTGTGTGTGTGTGTGTGTGTGTGTGTATGTATGTATGTATATAAAGTATACATAAAGACATATGAGTTATACAGATAATTAGGGTTTGCTAAAAAGTGCTCCTGGTATCCACAGAAAAAATTTCTTGATACTAGAAGTATTGCTATTTTAATGTCAAATTGAAAAATTTTTCAATTAATGTTTATACAAAACAGCTTGCCTTCACATACTTTTTAAAAAATATCACCAAGGAAATCTTTTAAAATATCACCAAGGAAACTGAAGTGATAGAAATTTTGGGGGTTGCATAAAGTTTCAGGAAGCATCTCCCTTAGTTTTATTTTATTTTTACTTTTTATTTTCTACGAAAGTATTTTACAAAATAACTAAGTACAAAAATTTGGATGTTATGAAGCTAGCGAAAGGTGTGGCTCAGATCAAGATAATTTTGTTTCCTAAAATATATTTAGATATTTGGTTCCGCAGATTGAACAATTACGTAAAGTAGAAATATTGCGCATGGAGTCATATTCGCACATATGCACAGACTGAACGATCAAGATGCAAATATTAGACTGTGGCGATAATAAACGCTTGGCTCCGTCATGCTTTTGCTTTCAGAACACCGGAAAAGACGGCAAATGATAATTTCAACAAAAGATCATCATGTTTTGTTTGAAGCTATATATAAAAAAAATCCACTCCTTACAGGGAAAAAACGCAATTTTGTTTATTCAAGAAAAGAAACAACAAGAAACCACGTGTTAACAACATCAAACCATGTTTTTACTTTCTGAATCCGTGCACTTATCATTCGTTGACCTTGCAACCCTTGGTGTTGTAAGCTACAGAGTCAAGATCCCGTACGTTTCTTGAACAAGAGCTGATGGTGCATGGATGATCCACGTCCGGTATGCTTCCCTCAACAACACACATCCCACTTACGTTGCAACCAACCATCGATGTAGTTGTTGCAAACGGATTTTATTCTTTAGTTATTTCTTTAAAAAATGTGAGCAAAAATGTTTACAGGGAACAAACCATTCCTAACAACATTGAAAAAATTATGCATTTTCAGTTGATAAGCGTCAAGCTTTCTTTATCTCGAAACAGAACCATCACGGTTCTCTATTTTGTTTGAGTGTTCTGTATTGTCTTTTCAGTTTAACTTGTGTTGTTGTTTACATAATTTATTGTCTTGATACATCTTGTCAATACCATAGTTTGCTCATAAGAATCTTGATAAAGATATCAGAATGCATTATGAATCTTATGTTGCAAACCCGTAGGGAGTTAGTTTCGTCAGTGTGCCTCACGTGGTGCACTGTAGGTATGTCTACAGTGTGTTTGCAGCAACCCTTCGACCCCAACTGCAGCCATTTATAGCTTTTTACTTTGTCTCCATTCACTCATCCTTTCTTCAGTCTTGCTGTCCAACACCTCTAACTGTTACCTCTTAGTGCCACTGTGGAAGATACTGGACATTGCTGCTGTAAAAGTAGAGTTGTAGACCACTTAGAAGAAATACCCCACAAATGGCAAATAGGCCTGATCTCCTGAGGCCAATGGTAAACATGCTTTCATTCCAGTGAGATGCTAAGAAACAACGAAATAACAGCAAAGGAATGGATTTTGTAACCCTATACCTTGTATTGAGGCCTGGATGAGGTCCAGTTCACATTCAGAATTTACAGCTTAGGGCCGAGATTAGAGCTCCATGGAAAATGTAAGGGAAACTAAGGATCAAATTTAAAGGAAATATATTCACAGAAATATTACTCAATGTCTTGAACGGCACCTGAAGGATTCAGGGACTCTCAAGGTCCTAATTAATTAATGTAGCCAGGTTAATTGAAGCACTGAGTTCATGTAGTCAGATTTGCCAACACGTGGAATGAACTTGCAAGCACCAAGCGAAACGCAGAGCGTATAAAGTGAGAATTTCCACCTCTCCACAGTCAGGAATGGGTGATGATGATATCTGGAATGATGTATGGTGGTATAAATATATGTGTGTCACAAAGAGTAAGGGATCAAGTGCAGTGAGGCTGCCTTACCTTTTAAGTTGCAAATACACACAAGTCTTATACATACTCCAAATTTCCCGCAAAAGTGAGAGATGGTCGAATTACTTTATCCAGTTACTGTACTGAATGAGAGGGAATAATGTACAGTCATGCAACATGCAGTGTTTAAAGTGCAAGGGGGCCACAGCACTTAAAGTAAAGTTAATTTGTAAGACCAAGGTGCACATGGCTGTGGTATGACACAGATCACAGAAACTCACATATGACAGAGGTTGAGGGGCATCTTCTTTCACAGAAGGTGTATGATCCTGGTTTACATAAGGCTTCAGTAGGTTTACATGTAACCACTTGGCCTTACATTTCCCACAATCAACGGGGCAGTTCAGGTCGCCGCTTTTCCCAAGTATCTTGTGGGGACCAGTAAATTATGTCTCTAAGGAGTGTGAGGTGCCCACGTGGAGGAACAGGACCTGGTCACCCACACTGAAGGTTTGTACCTTGGCCTTCTCGTCGAATGATCTTTGTCCTTTCCTGGGAGGCCGCTTCATTCACTTGGGCGATGGCCTAGGTAGCCTGGAGTTTTTGCTGGATCATCAGAAGTTCTTTCAACCAGTCAGCCTTCTCTGGGTCTGCCCAGCAGTTGTGCAAGATGTCAAGAGGCTCTCTCATGGAGTGTGCATAGAGGGGCTCAAAAGGGGTATAGCCCAGGGTCTCTGCTGGGGTATGTCAGATGGAGAAGAGGGCATAGGGGAGGTTTTCTTCCCAGCTGGTTCCATCCACCTCACAGAGCTTTGCCAGACGACTTTTGAGGGACTGATGGAACCTATCAATGACTCCCTGACTTTGAGGTCTGTAGGGCATCGTGTGGACGTGCCTGATCCCTTGGCTATCTAAATGATCACGAAACTCTTGTGACACAAAATGCAAGCCCCTGTCTGTCTGGATTGTTTTGGGGAAGCTGAAATGACGAACAGAATGAGGGCCTTGGCGGCATTCTTTGAGGCAGCACTGCAGACAGGAATGGCTTCTGGATAGAGGGCCTTGATGGCGTTCTTTGAGGCAGCACTGCAGACAGGAATGTATTCTGGACATCAGGTAAACATATCTATGATGGTGAAGCAATACTGGTTCCTGTGCCTCTTCTCTGTCCTTCCGGGTGGGGAGCAGTAATCAATGCATACTTCCCTGAAGGGGATGCCTACTGACAGTATATTTCTTAAAGGGGCCTTCAGAACGACTTCACTGGGGCAGCCTGTGACTTGACATGTTGGGCGGAGTTCATGAATCGTTTGACTGCCTTGCGAAGTCCTGGCCAGTGGAATTTACTCGCCATAGCCTGGGTCATCCGAGAGACGCCAAAGTGGCCTCCAAGGCTGTCAAGGGAGAGCCTTAGGGCCTCATTCTGGAGTGGTTTGGGGATCTCAATCCATCTATTAATGATGTGGGTGGGTGCAGAGAAGTCCCGGGAGATATGGTACAAGATGCCCATCTCCAGGAGGTAGCCATCCTTGACCAGATCAGTGACCTCGTCCTCGGAGGTGGCAGGTCCGCCCCGAATTATTGTAGCCCTGGGTCCTCTTCCTGGGCCTTTAGTAGTTCCACCCGACTCAAGGCAGGCATCTGGGTGTCAGCTCCAGTCACAAGAAGCTTAGGCGCCCTTGAGGCTATCAAGGTGGAGGTGGAGGTTGAGGATTCAGTGGGCTGTTGCAGACACTCAATGTCACCAAGGATGATGTCTCCGAGGGGGCCACAGCACTTAAAGCAAGGTTAACTTGTATGACCAAGGGCATGTGGCTGTGGTAGGACACAGGGCATGGACAGCTCACATGTGACACAGAGGGAAACAGAAACGAAAAGAAAAAGACTGCCAACGTTGCTCATGTAGATGCTGACCTCTTGGCTAGACACCTGTCTCCACTTCTAAGGGCACCTCTGGGATTCTAAAAGGGCACCATGGAGGATGGGATTCAAGTAACATTCGGCATGTGGCTGTGAGAGGCCAAGAGGACAAAGGGGGGAGGGAACTCAAGAGCCATCTTGCTCGCCACGTTCGCCCCGTGACTGAGGCAGAGCGTCAGTGTGCGTCCATCTTTATGACGTCTGTTATGCCCTCTAGCAATCATTTTGATTGCCCTCTAGTGATTATTTTTATTAATCTCCGGTGTTTGGCCCATACTGGCATTTTGGACACCTGGAAATACATGAGGCGCAGCAGAGCAGAGAGAGAGAGAGAGAGAGAGAGAGAGAGAGAGATTGTCCATAAGGAAGCGTCCTTATTTATTGGCAAAATGGGGAAATATATATATATATATATATATATATATATATATATATATATATATATATATAATATATATATATATATATTTATATTATATATATATATATATATATATATATATATGAATAACTTGATCACGAAGTATATAAAACGTGATGCTATGTATAAATAAAGGTTTTTTTGCCACGAGGGGAAAAAAATGAAAAAAGCGAGTTAGCCGAGTACTTTCGTCCTATTCGGACCCTTTACTCAGTAAAGGGTCCGAATAGGACCGAAAGCACTCGGCTAACTCGCTTTTTCATTTTTTTCCTTCGTGGCAAAAAAGATCTTATATATATATATATATATAATATATAGATATATATATATATATATATATATATATATAATAGAATCAATGTCAGTAACCGAGTAAACTAAATATCTTAATATATTAATATGGGCATACAGAAAATTATAGAACAGAGAAAACACAGGAGCGATAGAAAAGTGAATGACCTAGACGCAGGGTTCCAACCACCCGACCTTTGCCCTTACGAACTAATGTGTTGATCAAGTAGTGTTATTTTCCCACACAGTACAGGACAAAAAGGTACAGCCACTAGCGTGAATGAGTTAATCAATAGAGGTCAGAGGTTAACGGAGATAAGGACTAATAGAAATCTTGACCTCACCCAATGAGCTTTTGAAAGCCACTGCAGTCCTCAATAACAGCTGTTGAACGAAACGCATAGAAAAGACGACCTTGAAACAATAACGGAAAAAGGGAGCTATACAGACGAAAAGTGAGATAAGTTACTAAAATTGGCATTGAATGAAAGACCATATATACAAAGGATCTGAGGGGAGAGGTTAGTGACAGCGACGTTGAGGGCCCCTTATGATTTATGAACTTATATAAATCATTCAAGAGTGCCCATAGACTGAGTTTGAACTGTGCCCATAGACCAAGTTAGAATATTAATTCCAACTCACAGATTTACGAAAGTTACAAGTGCCCCTTAAAATAAAGACTGTTATGTCTACCCAATTTGCAGGTGGAAGTTTATAAGAATTTTAAGACAAGAATAAATGTATTTAGGGAAACATACTTCATTTTACAAGCAAGATTTTATAACTCTTTGTGCTATTAAGATAGCTGACTCTAGCATGATAAGTTGAGTGCAATGACTAACACAATCAAGCAAGACTTTTCCTGATAAGAGAAAGCCCACACGAAACAGACATAAGTTTTAAGAAGTGAAATCCTTTCCCCCATTTCACACACACACACACACACACACACACACACACACACACACACACACACACATATATAATATATATATATATATATATATATATATATATATATACATATATATATATACATACATATATATATATATATATATATATATATATATATATATATATATAAAGTAATGCCAAGGAGGAAAATGAAAAACGAGAATTGCCTGAGATCTTTCGATAAGACCAAAAGATCTCAGGTAGTTCTCGTTTTCACAAGATGTAGACTATCAGGTTGGCCTGCGCGCAGATTATAATTTTAGGGTTGCGGTCAGTGACGTCAGCCAAACCATATCAAAGCTTGTATCCCAACACTAATTCAGTAAACAATACTCACCGACTGCATCCCATGTCACGATCCACCTTCTATTTTTGTCCGGGGATACTGTTTTAGTTTCATTATTCAGTTGCTTTTCCTACGAAATCAGTAATATTATTAAAAACCCATTATCAATAAGATCAAGATCACTCTACTATTATTATGATTACATTATCCTTTCTATATAGGGAGAAAACCATAACTTGAAAATAAAACATTATCTCAAGTGTATAATAAAAAAATACAAACAGAAACATACAAATAACAATACAAATATACAAAATCAATGCATATCACTGTAGAATATTACCAACACTACTCCGGAACATTAAGTATCGAGATCATTAATAATGGCAACAAGACCATTTAACACTAGTATACAAGGAATAAAAACTTCAGGTGCTACTATTTTTTTTAAAGTTCTTATGCGCAGGTGCTTATGAGGGTCCCCGTTGAGAAGGTGAATTATGTTTCTGAGGAATCTTGTCACGGTATTAGTTTTTTTTAAATACTTTTTTGGAAACGAATAAACAATACTTCTGCAATTCTCCTCGAACTGGGATAATATTGATAAAAATCATATCAGAGAAGGATATGGCTGCATTTGGCGCTGTAGTCATAATTAATAAAGACGTGGATTCAAAATGAATTGCCATAGCTGTACGGGGAAGGGTAAAGCACTAAGAAAAACTGGTCCTAATGAACCCAGCCTTGGTGCCGCATACCCTGGGCTCGTATTTGCTTCATTCACTTCCGTTTGTACTTCTCAGTTTTTGTGTTGCATTTAAAAAAAAAATAAAAAGTTATTTTTTGTGGTCATATTCATATTTTCATCGCTAGGAATCTTCTGAGACAGGATAAATATATCGATTTATTAATGGTGTTAGGGCATATGTGCCTTGTTGTCACACTAAAAAGTACCAGGATTCATTTATTTCTCTAATTTCTAAACTTAAGAGAGGTCCTCCAGAAAATACTATTGATAACAATGTTTGTAATTCACACATTATATATATATATATATATATATATATATATATTATATATATATATATATTATATATCACACATACGCACACACACACACACATATATATATATATATATATATATATATATTATATATTATATATATATATATATATAGATATTATATATGATATTATATATATATATAATATATTTTTATATATTATATGTATTATATATATAATATATATATACATATATATTATATATGTTATTATATATATATTATATATATTGTGTGTGTGTATAATACATATATATATAATATACTGGGTGTTTTGAAATCAGAGCCCACCCCACCGCAGAACAAATGGAAAGTTATGAAGTGTTCTGCTATAGCCTATCTCCAAGTTCATTATCTTAAGTTTCTATTAAGCTATTTTTCATTTCTTGTATTTTCTGACTGAGTGATGGAGTTAGATACAGCAATGGCTAATGACTCAGAGGAAATCAGATGGATTGACTGAATCAGGGCTATAACCTTCAGAGAGGCCAATGATGCTGGTGCATTCTTAATTTCATGTTCCTGGATAGCTAAATACATTAAAAGAGATGAAGCCTTTGTTAAAAGAAACTGGAACAAAATTCCACATGACTGTCATTGCAAAAAGAGTGAGAATCTTGGAAGGCCTGAAGTCTTTTCTCAGGAGTCAAAAGACATCATAGCTGAGGCAGTGGGTAGACCAAGAAAGTCTTTACATAAATTGACGCTGGAACTAGAAACAAGAAGGGGAAAGAAGAGAAGTTATAGTGCTGTATATCATGAGTTGAAAAAATCTAGTATCAAACCATTTCCTATTATCAGCAAGCCAAACATCACTAAGCAAGAGAGAGAAGACCGTGCATGGTTTTGTGGTTATTTCTTAAAAAATGGGATGAAACTGACTTTCTCCATGTTGCCGCATCAGATGAAATCTTCATTTACACAGTCAGGAAGCCAAATCTTAAAAATGACATCATTTGGGCTGAAAAGTTGGATGACATAAGCGATGACGTGCCCTATCGCCAAGTTGTGAAATTTCCTGAATGCTTGGGAATTTTCTGTTTCACAGCCAAACGGTTAATGTGGATCATCAAAGAAAAAGGACAGTCATGGAATGGCGAATACTTCAGAGAAACTGTGCTTACTGGTGGAGTATTTCCTTTCCTCAATGATCCTGAAAATGTGTTATCTATTGAAGAAGTCACATTTTTGCATGATAAGGCACCATGTTTCAAGGCTCTTCAGACATAGGAGCTGCTTCGAGACAGTGGTATCGATTTCTTCTCGTCAAGTGAATTTCCAGGTAGCTCCCCTGACCTTAATGTATGAAAACATTGGTAGTATCTTAAAGGATCGTGTTGAAGCGCACACAGTGAACTATGATGGTATACCAAGCCTCGACGACCTGCGGAGAGGTGACCGAAGTGCTCAGGGAAATAGAGTTTGAGTCTCAGCTTTTTTGCGATTTGCTGAAATCATACCCCTCAAGAATGCAGGCTGTGGTAGAGGCAGATGGAGGCCACACAAAATATTAAATACTCAGAGAGAAACTTAAATAAATACCTGCTCTGAACTACTTTTATTTTTGTCTATATCAATTTTAGTTTCTACTAGAGGGGGGTGCCTCTAATTTCGAAACACCCTGTGTATAATATATATATATATATATATATATATATATATATATATATATATATATATATATATATATAAATGAGTCAGCTACACATTACATAAAAGGAGGATTCATTAGCATACTCTCAGAGGGAAGAGCGCAATTGTTAACAGTCTCAAGGCCCGTTATACTGATAATTTAAGGCAGCATATATTTTTCAAAAAAGGGGTAAAATCTTAATGGCTGCACCAGTAGACTTTGAATTGCCGCCAGCATCCTTGCAAACCTTGAAATGACCTACGGATATGTTGCAGTTAAGAGAACTAGCTATTGATAATGATATGACACCCTCCCTATAAGATAATAAACGTAAGCAATGGCGTTTTAGCCACCATCATCATGCATCCAAATTCAATTTTATAGTCGAAGAATTCGCTGGGGATCACGTTTCAGTCAATTTACTCACATTACAACGACCGTTTGGTTCTAATATGTTTTAGGCCAATATATAAGGAACATATTGTTTGGAAAGCTGTGATATTTCTCTCGTTACTGCAGTTTTTATATTCAAAAGTGTACCTGTAAGCTGGATGTATGACTGCAATTAAGTTTACTGGGGGGAACTGATCAGTCATTATCAATTAGACTAAACGAACCACGTACGTAATGTCAGATACATATTGTCCTACCGCAATCTTCAATGATTCAATCATAGACAGCAGTTTGGTTTGCTTTACATTGCCTGGGAGAGAGAAAACTGTTTTCTGTGGTAATTCAGTCTAATTACAATTTGTTGGCAGCTCATTGTAGGTTAAACAATGCCCGAACGACTGTCGTTATTAACTTGTTGCCTCTATGCGCAATTACATAGTCTTATTCTAAAGGATTTTGTGTTTCAAATGATTTTCCCCCGACCTTCAACTAATGAAAACTAATGAATTCGATGTTTAAGTGGTTAGAGTAACGTCTTAGTTTAGGTCAATTTTTGGCACAGGCACTCTGTTCTAAGTGAACATTTTATATAAAAGAATGCTCTTTTCAACGTAATTTACGAGATCAACCAAGGTAGTCCGGAAAGGAATCGTCATGTCTCGAAAATCTCTGAATAATATTGTAGCTACTCCTAGTTCTTGTTCATCATTCCAGTCTGAATTTTGATGAGTTCCTGACATCACAACTCTATGTGAATCTTCACCATTCATCAAATAGTCCCGCAAGATGTTCAATAAATTCCGTCCTACTCGTCATACTGTTTCCATTGGTTTTCTACTGCATGCCTGGCTGGACTTGTTCGTTATGGCAACCGTCCAAGCTATTTGTCGGTATGAAATTTCGTACTTATTTCTCGATACTTGCAGGCCAGGGGTTAAAGCTTCTTTTGACCTCCCAACTTTACACAAACATGGTTGTTACGCCAGTTTTGTAATATTACAACAACATATCAATTAATTTTAAGAGCACATTCTTTTTTCATTTTTATGAATCGGAGTTTCATGCAGCGGAATCACTTAATTTTTTTTATCTCTTAGACAGATGCTACTACATTTTTCCGTCTACAAATAATTAAATACGATTTTGTACAAATGGATGTTGAAAAATGAAGCGCTAATGTAAACGCGATATATAACGAACCCCTTAAATAGTAATGGGTTTCGAATGCCACGGTTCGTCACACATGCTGCTTTGTTAGTACGAACGGGAAACGAAACTGGAGAGCTCTGCCTCACGTGACGCACATACAGATACACACGCACTGGTGCGCGTTTGTTGTGTTATTCTATCTGAATATATAACTGCATTTCTTTAAGGTGCTCACCATTATATGAACAACCATGAAATCAGCCAGGAAAGAGGCTTCTTTGTCTAAAGTGGGCAAACATTCATTCACGTTTCACATATTAGTTGTTCTGCTGCAAAGTTTGTAAGTGTTTGTGGCACAATTTTCTCACTCATTGCTACTAAACAAAAAAATAGCAGGCTTTGTAACTATGGTTTTATAGATTTCAAAATATGTTCCATTAATTAACGAGATCAAACGAATATTGCCGTCGCTTCTTCATTTATATTCGTCTCTCTATTTATCAGAGTCCTTTCCACATTTATCATAAATAAACAAAGGAATCATATGTCTACATAGGAGAGTCTGAACGAGATAACACCAACAAACAAAATTTCGGATACTTCCAAGGGACTAAATACAAAAACAATGACCTCACCCGATCATGTGACTCGACGTCACTGACTGCGCTGCCAAGGCACGATGTTCCACTGACCGACTTCTGAAATATTGATTTACTTTCCATATTCATAATAAATGCAGAAATGCCTTTATTTTTGCTTCGTTGTGAGAACGTTAAACTTACATTCGAATTCCCTCTCTAAATTTGTTGGATACTCCATACAAATAGTTACGAATTAAAGGCAATTTTGTATTATCATACACAATTCGCCAAAAATCAAACAATGAAATGTATTGTTAGCCGAGTGAAAAAAGTTTTTCCTTCTAATTAAAAAGATACTCAAAGGGAATGGTTGTTTCTTGCCCTTTATTGAAACTAACTTGATATGATATGGATCTTAATTTCAATCGCAACCCTCTCTCTCTCTCTCACTAGCCTAAATAAAATTCAACTATAAATTAAGTCAGCTCATCCCTTTCACTAAATGAGCGCAGAGAATCCCCCCCCCCCCCCCCCCCCCCCAAAGACCAAAGTACTACACATGTGAAGAATGTCTCCTAAATCGCAATTCTAACAGTAATTGTCAGTGTTTAATCCTAACATATTTGATCGCGTACAGCATTCCCGGAATAAAGTAGTCAATAAATGTATTTTTTCTGTAACCGAGTAACGGAATATGTTTCTCTCTTCTTTGTTCGGTCTCAATAATCCCGCTCTTGTTGGGTCAATTACTTTGTCTTTTGCCAATCTAGTAGCCCATCTCTCTCCGTTCTTGTTTGTGATATACAATGAAACAACGTCTGTTCAAATGCATGAAATAATTTAGGTTACTGGAATAACTGAGAAACTATAAAATCATAGGCAAAGACCAGTTCCCTCGGTCAGAATTTGTTAGTACTGGCATTTTATTTTGACAGTAATTGTAACATTCTTTTGACATTTCTGAAAAAAACTTATCTGAGATGTTATCTCAGTGATTTAATCCACGGATAACTGAAGGCCTTGGGTGAGGGAACGTTGATTTCATGTCATTTCATTACAATTATGATCTTCATAACTTCATTTAGTCAAATAATAATACTAATCATTAACATTAGTTAACATCATTATTTAAAAAAAATAAGGTGAAGATTATCATTCACAATACTGGATAATGCTGTGATAGTTAACAGTTTCAATTTCAATGTCATGAAAGAAAAATACAGAAAAATTTAATGTTTAAGGAAAACCACGGATTTTGCTCACCATATTGTGCCTCATTCATTGTTCACTGTAACTACTTATTCTGATATTTTACGTTGCTTCTTAGATAACGCTTCTTTGTTGCAAAACAATAGTTTATGCAACAGCCACAACGAGTTCAATAAATCTTTTACTTGGTAAATGTTAAATGCTGGAAAAATAAAAATTTTTAGTTTTACTGCGGTACGACAATTTGTCCTTGTCTTGGGAGCCAATGGCCGGGACGAACGGGCTATAAAATCAGCTGGCGATTTTAGCTCCTCAGTTCAGGGTGACAGTCAGCAAGGTAAGCATGTGCTCATCTTTGTAGATGTAATTGCGTAGAATGTCAACGTATACTTGTGAAAGTGTAAAAATGTGCAAAGTGTTTGTTTTTTCATAATTGGGAAAAATTAATTCATTACATTATATATCGAAAATGTATTTTAGTAGTCATTCCCCCATCTAAGTTCTCTTACCAAAGCCCATCAGACCCACCCAATTTGGACAGTGCGTTGTTCAGCACAATTTGGGTCTTGATGAACTGGGATGGTCGGAAATTCGGATTGAAGTTCATTATATGTTGGTATGGAAGTGATAAGGTATCTTACTGCCAGAATTGGTCAAGTCTGTGGGAGAACCGTGACCCTGAAAGTCTGTCAGCCTTTTAACCGAAGAGTGGAATTAAGTGGTTGTCTGATTACTGATGTGTGCCTAGCCTAATACTCTGAATCAGTTGCGGATTAACCTACAATATTTTTCGCCAGTATTTTGCTACTCAAAATTTAAATTACGGCGAATTAGGTTCCTTATACTGTGTGCGAAGTAAATATATTATCTGTGGACTCTTGCTCCCTTTGTTTACGGTATCGTGCCTGGCAAATAGCCAAAATTATGCGTTTCTTTAATTAAGGCTATTACCTATGTTATATTTTTCCCTTGCCAAACTACTTTTATTTCCGAAACCTTCTCTTATTTTAGAACGTAACTACTTGTAAAAATCTTCCTAGGCTATAGTCTAGCCTGTTAGTGGCTCTTGAGTGGGTTAGGTATAACGAAATGTGGGAAGTTTGTCTCGTATCGTCGTACCACTTTTTATTTAATGATTTTTCCCTTTGGAAGAAAGTTTGTAAAAAATTATACATAATATTGGCTTTTTAAAAAACAAATAAGAAAAAGCTATGTTAATTTACGGGAGTTTAGTGTCAGAAGGGTACTTTAGCATTTTTTTTTTCTCGGTATTAAAACCTTTCGTGAAACTGTCTGCGTAAAGACTAACTGATAAAGCTAGAGTTTTCCAAATTTTCCGTAAAGTTCTGTCAATCGTATGGAAATCCAATCACAGTTGGCAAACTAGGCTTGCATTAGGTATTTGGTGTTCATGAAAGCAGCATAACTGTATTTCCTCAAAGTAAAGGTTCTTATAATTTGTAGAAATTTGATATAGATATTGGTAGTGCTCTGAATTATAGCAAGATTCTTCTAGCAATAGGGTCTGCTTTTCTGGCACTTAAAAATTTGATTGGGGTTAAGTGATTTAAGTGTTGCTAGGGTTAGTGACTAGTTCTGGCTGTACATGACTAACAGCTCAAATCCCCCACCCCCCCCTCCTCGTCTCAACTAAAAATCAGTATGGGAGCCCGGTTTCCCCATGAATATCTCATGATTTCGGCCGTGTAGAAATTACCACATTAATATTTGTTTCCTATATGTAGTGGTCTGCCATTTTAATTATGAATACATTGTATGGGACACTACACAGGAGAAGTTCCTAATGTAAGGTGTACTTGCTATCCATCTAGCCCTTCAGCATTCAGTGAAAGAATGCATTGAGAAGCTTAAATGTACACTTCTCTAAGTAAATCAAATTTTTTTTCTACCTCTACTAATGCAATTAGGATTTAAGTGAACTGTTTGTCCACAAATAGTGTGGTTAATAATAAAATGTTGCATAATGCACTGGTACAATGAGTTTCTGTATTACATCAGATATGTTCTTTAGATAATTGTGATACTTCGCTAGACTCTCCCGTTACTTATATTTAAGGAATTCATACTGTTAAAAATTAGCTCGAAATTGCAAAAGCATGAACTTAATAATTAAATTTACAGTTAAAGATGTAATAATATGAAAGGATTAATTTTTTATTAGTATATAGTAGACAATTAAAAACTGGTCATTTAAAGTAAATTAGTCATGAACAGCCTGTCAAGCCAATGAATCTTCAGTTTGAAAGCGGATTTTCAGATTTTTAAATTTAGTATGTTCCAGTAATTCGAAGTAGTGAACAGCCTGTCAAGTCATTTCTTAGGTTGAAAGATAATATACTCTTTATTTTGAATTTTAAATAATAAATCCACTTTATGAATGTATGAGGACAAATTCTGTAACTACATTTTTGCCTGTATTACCTTCTGTGCAAATTTAATTTTTACATCTTGTTTTGCATAAAGAAATTCCTAGTGATTTGAATTACTTGGTGACTGTAATTACAGAACGGCGATCTTAAAAAAAATCTAGCTTTTTTTTTTTTTTATTCACTTTTTAATGACCTGTATAAGTACACAGGTTTGTAGATAGCTTACTCCCCCCCCCCCCCCCCCCCCACTGTATTGTGAGCTTATTCCACTGATCTGTTTACTGTCCCTTGTCAGTGGTCTGTCAACTAACTGTTATTTCTTACCAACAGATGAAGTACCTCTGTGCATTAGTTCTTATAGCAGTGGCGGCTTCGGCCTCAGCCGTTTCCTTCTTCACTGTGGTAATGGAGGAGTGGGAGAGTTTCAAGGTGAGGATTAATTTGAGATTATTGCAGTTTAGTGATTGCTTGTTCAGTATCAATGATTGTTTAGAATTTTCTTTATCAATGGAAGTGGTTTATACAGTGAAGCATATAATCATATAGTTACGACCACCATCAGCATATTGTGGTTATGGAAATAATTTTGCCATCTCTAGTAAACTATTTTATTGGGTTCTCTTATGCACTTACAGTTAGATATTAAGATTCACTGTTAATGTTGCATACTCCCCAGTGACAGCTTTAAAAACTTCTAATTTTGCTTTTCTCCCTTAAGTACTTTTTGTAATTGTGATTGCTTTAATTCCTTTGTTCCAATTCAATGGAACTGTGACTTACTGAATCACTTTGTCCCAGTTCTATGAGTATATCTTACACTTTGTGTAGTATCTAGCTTACAGCTTAATTACATGGCCTAAACTATCTTAAGGGTTTATAGATCCATTTTCCAGTTATGGCTGCATGGTATTTTAATGCCCTGAATTTGACTAGATTGTACAATTGAACTGCCAGAAGTTAGTATTTAATTGCTCCTATGGTATTATGTGCATAGTTATAAGATGGTATTCCAGTAATTTATTTTATATCCTGTTCATTTTAAATTAATTTAAATGTATGAAATGTAATTATTTTGTATTTTCAGTTTGAACATAGTAAAAAATATGAAAGTGATACCGAAGAAACATTCCGTATGAAGATCTTTGCTGAGAATAAGCAGAAAATTGCTGCCCACAACAAGCTCTATCATACTGGTTCAAAGACTTACAAACTTGGGATGAACAAATATGGTGATATGGTGAGTAGGTACAGTTTACTGGGTTCAAATCTCCATAAATGGGGATGGCCATTATATTTAGTGCAATTTCTAATTTAAAGTGAATCATTTAGAACATCCTATTAATGTAATAGGCTAAAATTATCTTTGATCTTCAATGTTGCAGACCATAATTTTCATTTACACCAGCCCCCAAAAATTTTTTAATTTCAGGTTGTTGTGGTATGCTAGCCTTTTTTTCCCTTTAGTAATCTGCACCATTTTTTTACAATAAATTGTTAATAAGCTTCAGTTCAATTGACCTTCATTAATGTTGGCTTCATGTTGTCTAGTGTTTTGGCCTTGTCAAGTTATTCCTTCTGGTTTAAGATTTTTTTAGTTTTCTCCCTAACTTTCCAGCTTCATCACGAATTTGTGAACATGATGAATGGATTCCGTGCTAACACCAGTGGTGCTGGTTACAAGGCAAACCGTGGTTTTCAAGGAGCACACTTTGTGGAGCCACCTGAGGATGTTGTAATGCCCAAAAGTGTTGACTGGAGGGAGAAAGGAGCAGTCACTGAAGTAAAGGACCAGGGATCGTGTGGCTCATGTTGGGCTTTTTCTGCAGTTAGTATTTTGATTTTTTTTTTTTTCACTTATGTAAGGGCATGTTGAATACCTGGCTAATATTTTATGTAAGGGCATGTTGAATACCTGGTTAATATTTTATTCTGGATATGTTAAATAGCTATAGTTCTCTTGTAAAATGTGTACAGCATTAGTGCACATCCTGTGGCTACTGCTAGAATATGGTTTTGAGTCAGTCTTTTGATACTATTTTCTGTTTTTAAAAGCTAATCATACTTATGGTATGTTGCTGATATACACGACTAGCATCTAAAGCATGGAGATTTGTATTACAGACTGGAGCTTTGGAAGGTCAGCATTACAGACAAACTGGAGACTTGGTAAGCCTCTCTGAACAAAACTTGGTCGATTGCTCTTCTAAGTTCGGAAATAATGGTTGCAATGGTGGTCTCATGGACAATGCATTCCAGTACATCAAAGTCAATGGTGGCATTGACACTGAAAAAAGTTACCCTTATGAAGCAGAGGTATGTTTTAAATTTTGTTTTATGCAACACTAAATATAATATTGGTTGCATGTAATAAATGGACACAATTTTATTTTTTTGTGTGTAGTTCATACACAATGAGATTACTTAATTGTATTGCTCAATAAACCATTTGCAGGACGAACCATGCCGGTACAATCCTGCAAATGCTGGTGCTGATGATAGGGGCTTTGTGGATGTCCGTGAAGGAAACGAAAATGCTTTGAAGAAAGCCATTGCCACAATTGGGCCGGTTTCTGTTGCTATCGATGCTAGCCAAGACTCCTTCCAGTTCTATCAACATGGTAAATATTTGCAGTGCATATTATTCCTTTGAGCATGTGTCTGAATCTTGATATTCTTGCAGATATTCTGATTGTTTTATTTTGCAGTTTGCCAAAGTACTTTGGTGTGAAGAATCCTTTTGTGTTAGTCTATAAAAGGTAATACTAACCCTTTGTCTAGTGACTTCCACTCCTATATCTAATATTACTTTGCAGGAGTATACAGTGATCCAGACTGCTCAGCAGAAAATTTGGATCATGGAGTCCTTGCTGTTGGCTATGGCACTACTGAGGATGGCCAAGACTACTGGCTTGTGAAGAACTCGTGGAGCAAGTCATGGGGTGACCAAGGCTACATTAAGATTGCACGCAATCAAAACAATATGTGCGGCATCGCAAGTGCTGCATCCTATCCCTTGGTTTAAATGTCAGCCTTGTTTGAATTTTCAACATCTTAAACTTCCTCACTATTGGTATGTTCAGGCCAAGTTAGACTGTTATACTCTTTCATTAAGACCGGAAGAGAAAAATTAAAAAGAGGAGTTAATACCTGGTGGTTATGAATTATTTTAAAACTGTCAACACTTTCAATAAGTGTTTTTTTTAATACAAAATTGAAGTGATTAGTGTTAAGGAAATGAGCATTATGTAGTTAAAGTAGCATTTACTTGTTAAATGTGACTGGAGCAGTAGATTTTAGGAGACATTGAAAATTGGTTTTTATCAGATGCTTTTATGGTTTTTAATAGAAATTCAATACTATTCTAAATGTCATAGGTTGTGATTTTATATTCTTGATTAATGGGAACAGCTTACTGGCCGGAGAGCTTAGTCTGTGATTCATAGATTTTTATAATGTTTATATGACCATTTCAGATATGGTTCAGTGTAATTTCTTTGTTTAATGTACTATTTCAGCTTGTAAGGTTTGCATCTATGAATTTCCCAGATCCCAGTTTATATTTACACTTTCATAATTTGTTTATAAACAATTACACTTGGATTTAAAAAAATGTATAGATGTGCTGCACAATTTTTCAATAAATACTTAAAAAACAATTTTCTTGTGTATTTCATGTTTCTGATTTTTGGTGTGGTCTAGGTTAGTTGACCATTATTGAACATTATTGAAACATTCTTCCCTACCCTGTATGTATAGAACTTAAAATGCTAGCCTAAGAAAAATTGGAGGAGAAATTTAGTAAACCACATATATGCATCAGATCTTAAAAGTATTGTTTACAATATAAATCTTGCAATGCATTGTTGAATGAATAATGAAAGTGTACTGCAGTACCTTGGCTTGACAGCCTCAATTTCACTAAGATTGTTCTATTAGAGTTGTAGTTTTGAAATAAAACTTCTTACAGCCAATATATTAGGAAGTATAGAATGATAATACAATGACAATACAAAACACTATAGTAGTGCATTTACTTTTCTAAGATATCATACGTTGCCATGTTTCATGTTCTGCACCATATCGTATTTTTTATCCGAGTTTAGGGATTAAAGGATCTCTCTATTAGCCACTGTGATAAGTATGGACAGCCCAAGTGACTCGCAAACGCCTTCACCCACCATCTGAGGCCAAGGATAAAAGTACCATCCTACTTACAACCAAGTTTGGTTCCGACCCACTGGTTGTAAGTCAGAATGGATGTAAGTCGAACCTTAGAAAGTGGCCAACATACTGGGTAGGGTATACTATCAAACCTTTGCTATATAAAAGTGCCTACTTAGTACTGTAATGTAATGTACAATCATTATTTCAATCTTTTTACCATAATGTACTTCTACTAATACATTTTAATCATTTATGTAATAGTATTGTCGAGCAGGTTGTAAGTCGGATAGTACGTAGTTGTATATAGTCTATATTGTCCTGAAATACTTTTTAGAAAAACAACGAGGTCCTGTAGCTGATGTTGTGAAGGCTATCCAAAGAACCTCTGAAGCAACAAGTGTCAAAAATGACTATTCGTAGACTTGACAAGGAAGCATTGTAAGCACTACTACTAAACTCCCTTTGCAGCGTTCCTTTGACCCATAGCTACAACCCCTTTCATTCCTTTTAATGTACTACCTCCATTCCTATCTTTATTTCATTTTGCTATCCACCCTTTCCTAACAATTCTTTCAATGCAACTATGAGGTTTTCCTCCTGTATATATCTTTGAAACCTACCTACTGTTTCATTTCCAATGCTCAATGACCTCATAGGTCCGTGCTTGACCTCTGGCCTAAACTTTGTTCCGTTCCATTCCAATCCTTGCTTACTAATATGGCAATCGTTCAAGAAGCTAACTCCAAGGCTGGTTTCAATTTGGTTGGCAAGTAAGTCTCATTACATTGAATTGCTGCATGCAGTCAACACCACAAACTTAACGTAGTGTTGGTGCTTCATATTTTTCCACTTTCTAGGTGTGAGCAGTTCATAAATGAATGCACAGACCTATCTGGCAAGAATTTTGACCTAGTATTTGCAGATATTACAAGGACTAACTTTTGGAGTAGGTTCACTGGTAGGCTCATCTGATCATAGTAAACGTGATGGATCAGGCTGTTCCTAATGATCATGCTTCAAGGATGAGCTCGTGGTATCCCAGGCTATTTGAGATGGTATTCACTGTGATCTTTTGAGCTCGGGTGAAGCAATATTAAAGAATTTCAGATTTTATTGAGAATATATATTTATCATATAGCCGACAGAAATTGCAATAATTCCTTTGAGGAAGCTTGAGAGCATTATTCAGCCTCAACTGTGGTGGACCAAATTGGTATCTTCTTTTTGGGTCAGCCACATCTTCAATTCCACCAATAATAACATGATGGTAGATCGGTTTCTGGCCCTTAAGGAATCAACTGGACTGCTTCATGAGGTTCGATGGAACTCGAAGGAGAGAAGTACATAGGGGGCATAGAAGGTCCAGGTAGTTAAGTCACCGAGCTCTTGTTGCATTAATGTCCTATATAGATACAGGTAACAGTGCCCTATTTAACAAGAGCAATCCTGACGTCCTGCCCAGAGAAGGATGCCTAGGTTGCCTCCTACCTTAGTAATTCCTTAGTAATTTGTGTTTGTGTTTATGAAACTTTAATTAAAGAATCAAAATTTTGCATTTTTATTCTAATCATTACATTAATGCAACTGACATTTTCTTTATTCTTATTACTTCCTGGACGAAAGCTCTCTTGATATCTGAAATCCTTCTAGAGAGGGATTCCCCTTCCATACAATAACCTATCCTTATTCATTTCATTACTCAATATATTTATTTCTCAATTTTTCTGTATGTGAAACTCTGTTTCTTCCTTATAAAATGCATTCTTTGAAAGTATTTTTGGGGGTCTGGAATGCATTACATAATTGTAGTATTTACATTATTCCTTATGGGAATTACAGTGGTCACCCCGTATTCACGGGGAATGCGTGCCAGAGCCCCCCAACTAATAGCTAGAACCCATGAATACTTGGAGCCCCCTCTAAAAATTCTCATAACTGCCTATCTTGAACGTGTAAACACCAACGTATCACTAAAAACATCCTACAAAGTAAATCTTGCATTTTATGATTAAAAATTTACGTACATAGTAATGTATGACTTAGTTACAAATGTAAGTGTGAAAATATGTATAATCCAGTCCCCTCATAAGTATTCAGTCATGCATGTTTTCTTTCATACAGTTATACTATTCAAGCCATCCAATTTTCTTTTTACATGGGAGACAATTGCATGTAAAATCACAAAAAGAGAGAGAGAGAGAGAAAAATACTTATGAAAATTTTAAAAATTTACACACTGGTAGCACAACATATGTGAATATTAAAAAAATTTATACACTAGTACAACATACGTAAATAGGGTGTCACCAGTGATGAATGTTCATTAAAGATGATCATGATGAATTATAGCTGTGCAGTCCAATGAATGGCAAAGAAAATAGACTGTAAAACTAAGCAGAAGAGTTACATCTCCTCTGAGGACGCCTCTTTACCTTCAGGAGGCTCTTCGGGAGGCATTAACTCAGGTGATTTGGGAGGCACTTCTTCAGGCATTTTAGGAGGCACTTCTTTAGGCAATTCAGGATGGTTTGGAAGATCCTTCTTCATACATGTGATGAACTTAGTGATTGGCAGCTGTTGTCATTGCATCTTCATTGTGGTGGTTTGGTAATATCAAGGATATTTGAAAACTTTAAGGAATGCTCCATGTAAGGATCCCATGTTGTTACAAACTCCTGGACATCATTGTTCATTCTCCTAACTTGGGACAGGCGTTCCAAAGTCAGGCCACCCTTCTCCTCCTCCTCCTGCTCCTCTCCTGAACCTGGAGTGTCTTCTTCCTTGCTGGCAGACTTCTGGTCTGACAGGGGGTCAGTGGGCATCAATGAGGGTGCCAAATTCATCATCTGTGATATCGTCAAAGCCTTCACCACCAAGAATTCTTGCCAACTGGACTGCCTTATTAATGACAGAATGGTAGATTTCCTCAGGAGAGAAGCCAGTGTAATTATGGACACAATCCAGCCACATTCAGGGTCTCCTTCATGTCCTTCAGCGACCAGTTGATGACAGACAGCCACATGGCAATCGTGAATTTACACCAATATTCTTTCAGCTTAAATTCAGTCACAGTCCATTGTATCAACAAGGTGCTGGAGGAAGTTCCTAGTGTAGAGTGCCTTAAAGGCACAGATCCCACCCTAGTCCATAGGCTGGAGGAGAGGTGGTGTTAGGAGGAACTCGAGCTGAACTCCATTGTAATAAAAGATCGAGAGGGTGGCCACCAGCACTGTCTATAATGAGCAACACCTTGAACTCCATGTCCAAGTCACCCAGGTATTGCCTAACAAGAGGATGAAGCTCTTGTGGAACCAGTACTCTGTAAGGACTTTGGTTATCCATACCTTGGGATTATGCATCCAGAAGACGGGCAACAAGCCTTGTTCCTATTTTTCAGTGCCCTGGGGTTTGCAGCCTTGTAAATGAGGCCTGGTTTGAGCATAAAGCTAGCTGCATTCCCACACATTAGGAGGGTAACCCTGTCTTGTTGTGCCTTGAATCCAGAGGCTTTAGCTTCATCCTTCATTAAGAATGTTCAGGAAGGCATCTTTTTCCAGAACAAGCCAGTCTCATCCATATTGAACCGCTTCTGAAAACCTTGGGGAGCTGACGACGATCCTGGTTGTGGCTCTTCCTTTTCATCATCTTTGTCATATTGTTCAACTAGACCGTCTCACTCGGTGCACCGAACACTGGCTCAATTATGACTTTTGTTTCATTTTTTTCTGTATTGCATTTGATTCTTTTCATATTTTATCATTGTTAAATTTATTGGGAAATTCCCTTTTTATGTGAATTCTTATTGCTTTTACATACATACAGTAATATTTTAACTCTCTCTTCTCCTTCTCTCCTCACATGTCAACGCGCCCTCATTCAGTCTCAAGTCAGCTGAGCGTGACGTCACCGCGATTACGTACTATTTTATACATCTTTTATGCTAACTGTTATATAAAAACCTAAATTTTATATTAAATGCTTTATACTTATATTTATTTTGTCGGATATTATCATTAAACTATAAATTGTAAATAAAAAAAAAATTAATACAGTTTAACTTGTAAGACCCAGTAGGCCGTCAAATACAAGTATACAGGCGTCCCCGGGTTATGACGGAGGTTCCGTTCTTGAGACGTTTAGTAAGCAAAAATCGTCGTAAGCCGGAACATCGAGGAAGACGACGGTTTGAAGATGTGGCAAGTAGATCCATCATCGGTTTTCCTCAAATTCTCCACAAGACTAAGCAGACTAGTGGATCTAAGGATTATTCCATCGAGAGGACTTGTCCCCGATGGCTTAGCTCATCTGCTAATACATTGGTCTTTCCTTGGATAAACCTGATTATCATCCTGGTATCATTCTGTTCCATCCAGAAGAGACGATCTCTCACTGCCTCTTACAGAGAGAACGACCAAGTCCCTCCTTGCTTTGCTATGTAAGAAAGCACTGTCGTGTTGTCTAAGTGAGCTACAATTGTCTTGTTCTTTACTTCTTGAGAGGTCTGAAGGCCTAAATGTACTGCCTTCAGTTCTTTCACATTTATGAGAAAAGACTTTAGCTCTGGGGACCATACCTCTGACACCTCGCTCTTCTCTAAAAGTGAGCACCATCCCAGGTCTGACGCATCTGAGTAAGTTCATGTTGGGACGCAATAGAAAAAGACACTTTCCTTGTAAAAACCTCTCCTTGGAGTTCCACCAGAGAAAGTCCTATTTTATTTCTTTTGTCACTGGAAACACGAACAAGTCTGGAAGAACCATTCTGTTCCAGCTCGCTTTCAAAAAGAACTGTAGTGGTCTGATGTAGTCTGCCCAGGTGTACGAACTGCTCCATCAATGAAAGAAAACCAAGAAGGTTCATCCAATTGCTGGCTGAGCATTCTTACAGTGAAGGAATCTCCTGTACCTTCTTTAGACAAGATTCTATCCTTTTTGGTGTTGGAAAAAGCCAAAAATCCTGAGACACTAATTTCATCCCCAAATTTTGAATTCTATGAGAGGGGATTAACTGAAACTTCTGTTGGTTCACTAGAATACCTACTTGTACTAACAAGAGAGTCGTCTTGAGGTCCTCCGTGCACTGACTCCGAATTGGCTCTGAGAAGCCAGTTGTCCAAATACAAGGAGAATCTTATCACTCTGGTGAAAACCTGTGGCGCTGTCGAAAGACAGAAGCAAAGAGCACAAAATTGATACTCCCTTCCCTCGAATACAACCTGAGGTACTTCCTTGAACTGGGATGAACAGGTACATGGAAATATGCATCCTGATGGTCTAAAGACGTCATCCAATCTCCTGGGTGAATGGACAACAGAACTGACTGGTTTGTTTCCATCTTGAATCCTGTTTACAAGACAAAGATGTTGAGAGTGCTGACATCCAAGACGGGCCTCCAGCCCCTGATGACTTGGGACCACAAACAGGCAATTGTAGAAACTTGGAGAATGAAGGTCCTGCACTGGCTCTATTGGCCCCTTTTTTTAAAAGCAATAAAACTTCTGCAAGTTTTGAAAACCTTTCTGACCCTTGCAAATAAGTAGTCAATGTGATAGGCATGTTGACTAAGGGATACATTTACACAAAGGGGATGATATAACCTCTTTTCAGAACTTTCACCAGCCAGGCTTCTGCTTCCTTCTGCCTCACTTCCCAAAATGAAGTAAGTCTAGCTCTAACTTGTACCCAGAGAACTCTCCTCACTTGCGAGAGGGGCCTTTAGCAGAGGATTTCTTGACTGCCTTTGAGGGAATGTGGGTACTTTATCTGAAGCGGGAGAAAGATCTTGGTCTGGACTAAAAGGGCTGTGCCCTCGGAGGAAGAGGCTGCTTCGAAATAACAAAAGGAATCTCCTTTGGTCTCATGGAGGACTGAGCGAGAAGATCCTGAGTACTTTTCTTCTGCAACTCAGAAGCTATGTCAAGGACTGTAGACTGGGGAAAAAGGTGTTTCTTATCTAACAGAGAATAGTATAACAAAGCCGATCTTTGAGTCGCTGTCATTCCCTTAGGGGTGTACGAGCACCAAAGCTCCCTCTCCTTCAGAGTTCCCAACGTATACAGAGAAGCTAACTCATGGGAGCCATCTGTAATTCCCCTGTCAATACAAGACAATACTCCCAACCAGTCCAAGGCAAAATTCTCTAGCAAGACCGAGCAGGATCTAATTTCACGAGCCAAAGCACCCACTGCCCAGTCAAGAAAATTCAAAATTTCAAACACTTTGAAGATGTTCTTCAGTAGGTGCGCTAATTCCGAGGCCAAAAATAAAATCTTCACCAAAGTGAAGGCAGAATGCCTTGGCATATCTACCAAACCCCCAAAAAGATGGTTCTTACTTCTTCGGCAAAGAAAGCTTTTAAGGATATAGAAGCAAGGAGGGAGCTTCTAGCATGCGATAGATACCTCCATCTCGAAATCCTAGAGGGGAAAACTGTAAGAAGTTCTGCCTTGATTCCTCTTCTCTGTTAACCACGCATCTATATCCTTAAAAGCTTTCTTTGAAGAAGAAGTAAGAACCATCTTCGGTATGTCAGAAGAAGCAGAAGTAGGCATATCCATGACTAAAGTTGACATCGGCGACGAGGGAGTGGTAGGCGAATAGTAGGTAGAATAAGTGCAGATGAGGTAACCTGATTCTCTGTCTTTTCCTCTTCTGACAAAATGGGAGAAAGATCTGCATGACACTGCATTGTATTTGCAACCAGAGGAGCCTGAGAAAGGGTATCTACTATAGGCACTTGAGGAGGTTCCACACCAATGAGCACCTGAGGGTGTTCCACACCTGTGGGTGCTTGAAGTGTCCTAGCCACTACTAGCACCTGAGCCGTAGCGGGTGCTTGAGATGTTGTGGGAGCTTTACTAAGTAAAGCTAAAATGCAGTCTAGTTTCAGCTGAATAGGATCCTCTTCAGAAGAAGCAGTGGGAGCTACTGGAGGAAGAGAGTTCAATGGGTGCCCAGGTAAAACTGCACCCTTCTGTGACTCCGCACAAGCGGGTGCTACCTAGTGTTTGTTGACTGGTTCTGACACTATGGGCAGGGTCATTGTTACCTAGCCAAAACAAAGCAGAGAATTAGCACAATCCACAAATTTTGGAATTTAACTGCTGGGCAAGTGAAACTCTTAGCTATATAATTACTGGGCGAGTCCTCTCGTGAATAATTTTTTGATAGGTTCCACATAAAAATCTGCGAATAGGTGAGTCCGAGAATACCAAACGCGAATACGGGGTGGGGGGGGGGGGTCCACTGTAGTTTTGGTTTTCATACTTTTCAGAATTATGTACAAAACATGAGGTTTCACTGTGTTAGGATAACAGTGGCACTCTTGTACAGACCTTCCAACACTAAAGGGCCTGGAATGTCTGTGCTGTAACATTTATTCGTGCCGCTCCATCTTAACTCATCTCGATTTCAAATGAATACAGCCTCTATTGACCCTCTTTAAGAAAAAGTCAAGAGTGAGAAGGTTGTCTTGCCATCTCAGCCAAACAAGAAATTCCATTCATCATTGTATCTATTGTTCATCACCCTCCTAGACAATCCCATAAATTTCTACCTTTGTAACTCCTTCCTGTCTCTCGACCTATTTTTCTCTGGATGGTTCAACTCCTTTCAGATACGTATTGGCACAAACTGGAAAATACCGGCCCAAGACCAGTTTACCATGGCCAGATGAGGTCAAAGCTAACCAAGGAGATGAGAGACGGGCCATGAGTTCATAGAGAGAAAAGAGCTAGCGTAAGACTGGAATCATCCTTGCTTCATACTACAAGGCCTAAAAGAAGTCAACAGGTATGTGCCTATGAAGGAGGGATTCCGGCCAATCTATTTTTTTTCCTGTAATTCTCTCGATTCTTCTACTGAAGTCCCTTGTCTTATATTTTCCATGTGGCAATTTCAGTGATTTCTGTTTTGTGTTTTAAGCAAGCAGTCATATATCAAAATTCTTCCTTCAGTCTTATGCCAATTAATTCATTAAGCTGTGCATAACTGACACTCAAAGCGACTGTGTTTTCAATTGCAGAGGAGTGCAGTCTTGCATGCTGCATATTTCAGTTTCTAATTCAAGAGCCCTGACCTACGTGGAAAATCCGACAGTTATTTGTGGAATTTAATTAAGAACGAATGTAATGTACCATTACTCTATCCACTCCATTTATTGAACCAAGTCTATAAATATTTGTATTAATTAAGGCCCTGGTTTTAATTCTGTTTTCCCCAGTGAGAATGTATTAAATACGTATAAGTCATAATATTTGTAATATACGAATGCTAGCTCTGTGTTCAGCGACCTTGCAGGTGTCTTAAATGGATATTAAGTCTTTAAAGTCCCAGTGGAGATTCAGCACTGCTCTTCCGGTAAGAGATCACTTGATTCTGTCCTCAAGGGAGCAAGCAGAAATAAACTCAGCATTTGATTGAATGTTGACCTGATCATTGTTCAGAGATTGCCCAGATACAGTATCACTTATCAAAGAATAGAAATTTCCATTGTTAAAGCATGGGATCTTGTAGTTAATCAAGTTAAAATTTATTTGCGTTGAAGTGTTAAGAAATTGTCAAAGTATGAGGCTTCTGTCAAAGAGGCTTTCATTCTCTTGTACAAAGCGACAGTGGCTGATCGTGTTTTGAAACACATTTGGGAACAAAGTTACCCACTGAGGAAAGTAAGTGTGAAACATTCAACCTATTAACTTTGACCAATTTTACCATTACTGTTTAGAGAATCATTTTGGATGCCTTCGTTTATCATTATTTTCCATGTGTTTGAAATGTTGATTTTATCACTGTTTTCTTATTTTTATTAATATGAGTAATTCATTCTTCAACATAATGTTTCAATGGACCCAAGATTAATTGAGGGAAATATGCTCCTGTGTATACGAGCATTCAAAATGGCAGATGTGGGTTAGTGGTCATGTAAAATGGAACTTAAAACAGAAATTACTTTGAAAGATATGTTTAACACACTTAAGAGAAATGGGAGTTGGATTGAGTCTCGGTAGGGGACAGAAATTAATCCTTTCAAGTCATGCATGCTATGCAATTAATTACTTTGACTCAGGAAATGCTAATGGGATTAATATGACAATTTTTAAAAAGTAAATTGTATTTTTCTTAATAATACAAACCAGAGGCAGCCGCTACTCTTGAACAAGGTGGTTAGGCAGTAACTGCCGACCAGTAGGCAGGAATACCCACCTGCCCAGATGTGAACATTCCAGTTGCTTTTTGGCCCAGGTTTCAGATTGAGGGGTGGTGGCATGAGGTGGGCTTAATGTGTAAAGGACCTCAGGTTTGTATAATTAGAAAAAATACAATTTACTTTAAAAAATTGTCATTTGTTCCTACACAAACCATCAGTTCTTTACATTAGGAAGACTCAATGAGGGAGGAATCTGAGTGAGTCTCTTTGAACTGACTGGAGTTCGGCACACCCAGGCTGCTAGTCCTGGTCGAAAGAACAAGGAGGAGTACTGTGACTCTGACACACTGATTGGAATATAGAAACTGCAAGGATCAAATGTCAGACTTCTGGACCTCTTTGAATGAGTGTGGAATCGTAACTCATTCGAAAAAAGGCTAGGAAGACTCATAGGAGTCGAAGCAGTAAGGCAAAGATCCAAAAAGGGTTTGTCTTAATGCCATTTTCTCCTTCCTCCCCCTGCTAGAGGAAGGAGTGGGATTGCTTCTATTATTCTACAAAGAAAATGGAACAGGTGCTTGGTGTGTAGACCTACAGCATCAGACACCAGTTCCAGCACGTGTAGGTTCGAGTCCTATTCTCCCCCTGAAGGAAGGAAAGTAGGGAGATGAGGATGGAGGAGGAGAGGCCAGTCACTCTCATAATGCTTCTCACTTCCAGAACCACACCTTAGGCGATATGCTACCTGTTTTGTTAAAGGAGCCGAGTAAGAAAACACAACTTGTTGAACAGCCACCACACATCCAAGGAAAAAAGGTTCCAAGGACTTGTGGGGAATATCCTTGGGTAGAAAGATATATATGTGGTCCAAAGAGCCCACATTTCTGTATCCAGATCGATAGATTTCTCTGGAATGTGAGGGATCGACTAAACCACTGGTTTTGTGAGCTCTTGGGCCGAGTGTACAGGTGACATTGTTGCCAGCTGCAGAGAACCTCCTCCTTAGAAACTTCTTCCTGGGGCGAGTCAGTACTAGTGAAAAGTCATTGACATCCATGTTAGCAACACGCTATCAAGACAAAGTGAAAATTGATTTGGATAATTGATTACAAAGTCCAAGGAGGCGGGGATCATGAAGGACTCGAACCTGGCAACAGATGCTGAATGATTCGAAGTTCGCTACTACACCTGAGACAGGAACCCTATATGAGGGTCAAATGCTGCCCAGAGACCTGGGGTCCCTGTGATGGTAAGACAGAAGTTTCTCATCAGTAGTTAAATCTCAACTGAGGAGAAACAATACTACTTTCAGGTGAAAGACAAGGCCGAATGTGGCTCTACATCTTTCACAACTGAATCAGAGAGAAGGAACTCTCGCAGCTCTAACCATAGAAAAAGTCCCATCGACAACACCAACCAGCATAATTGGCTCCAATCCCTGGAATGTCATAGAGGACTGAAGAGTTATCCAGCTATTTCTGTTGCTGCTTGGTGGGAAAGCCTATGCTTGCAAGTTAGCTGGATAGTCTTAATCGTGAAGACACTGGGATTGTACTGCCTGAGGAACCATTCCCATGTCGCTTAAAACCGAAGGTTGGGTCAGGGAGGAACTCCTCTTGGTAGCTCGGAAGAAGAACTACCAAGTCAGGCGAAAGGGGAAGTCTCTCTGCATTCATTTTTTAATCTGGGGTGAACAATGTTTGATGAACACCTTGTGAATTAAGACAAAAACTGTTGAGTTTGTCCCAAAAAGTCATCCTAAGTCATTGCAGCAGCCCATGGATCAGGTGCAAGGGAGCAGAGGCCTACAGGCTTCTGTTGTACCGGGCAATAAACAGAAAGATGATATAGTGAGTCTTTCGAGACAGATATCTGTCTGATGATTCTCCCAAGGGCATGTGCAGGGCATGAGACAGGAACCCTGAATAAGAGTCAAAGGCCACCCAGAGACCTGGGGTCCCTGTGATGGCAAGACAGAGAGAAGTTTCTCATCAGTAGGCAGTCCCTGGTTATGTTCCAACGGAGTTGATGATTTGCAAAAATCGACCACTAACTGAAACTGGTGATTTATGATGGCGCCGATAACTGATTAATGGTGTCTGTTAAGTATGTATCAGTGCCATAACTCTATTATGACACCAATAACAGGAAATCAGTGCATTATGGTGCTGAAAATTACCGATTTATGGCTGACAGAGCTATCGAGTGCAGTCATTTAGTGCATACAGTTATACTCGAGCACCTGTTAGTAATGTCAACCGAGACACGAGGGAAATGAGACTTCCTTGTTTGGTGATAAATCCCACTACTGTGGTGTTGAGTAATACTGTGGTGTTGTTACTCAACACCACCACTGGGTGCCTAAAACCTCCCCCGGCCCCCTCTCCAGTCTCCTGAAGGCAGAGTCCTCTCCAGGAATAATTGAATCCGAGGATACAAAGCCTTAAAGGAGAGTAGGATCACAGATCTCATAGGAGACTGCCTGGAGGCAAACCATAGCAGTGTCCTCCAGGCTCAATGTCTCTTGTTGCAGGAGGGGATAGTGTAGTAGGCTAAATGTAGGCTGAATGTGGTTGATTTTTTCTTTTAATTTTGTTTGTTTGTTTGCTTGTGTGTGTATTGGGATTTAGTTATTTTATTACTTTTAATTATTTATTTTTTTTGCAGTGAACTGAATGTTGGCAGGGAGAGCACATGCAGAACATGCAAATTTGCAGAGCACTAAACTAAGGCTCAGGTTCAGTAATAAATTAAAGTCTGATCAGTAGACAATTAGAAAAGACTTGTTCTCTTAAACCTCACCTGATAATAAGAAAGAAATCAAAGAAAGACAAATAAGAAGAGTAATTGAAAATAGAGTTAGAGTGAAAGCAGAGTATTGTCACTTGATAAGAAATATAGGGAGAGAATGTGAAGCTGCCAGATTGTAGAAACAAAAACACTTGATAAGTGAACCCTTCTCCCAGTTCCTCCATAAAAGACACTAAACCCTAAAAAGTCGATCTTGACATGCTTGCCGCAAATACACTTCAACAGTAGTTAAACGATAAACAAAATATGTACTGGTTGATCTTTCCAGTAGGAAGAAAGATATCGACAACTTAACATGAACTGATTGATGCTGAGCTGACTTCCAATCTTAAGAAGTCTCAAACACCATAGCTGGGGGAAAACTTTAGAATTGGAAGGGGTTCTTTTGATAGTGTTAAGACAGGAGGGCTGTAGATGTAGATTGAAGAATTAGATTAGGGTTCTTTAATTAGGTTACGGTTCTTTTGATAGTTGGGGGGAAATTCTAGGATAAGTTTTGAGGAACTATAGTATTAAGTTGGGCTAAGTTAGGTATAGGAGGAGAAAGTTTATCAAATTAAGATTTTTTTTATGGCCACTGTAGTATTACATAATAAGGAAATAAATTAGGTTAAGAAAAATCAGAGTTCCCTTTAATAACCTTTAAATCTTTTCTCATCATACTACCCAAATTGTGCTCATATCAAAGGCTCCTACAATAAAAAGTTGGGGTAAAGCAGAGACAGAAAAATCTGCAGTTACCACAGGACCCCTCCAAGGTAAAAACAGAATCTCTCCTGTCACAGCAGCTGAGGAGAAGAGAGCTTGATTGGGCATCTCAAAAGCTCTGAATGAACTTCTTGTCCAGAGAAAAGGTATTCACCTAGTCGAGAATGCCCTCACAGGTAAGGAATGAGGGCAGCCCTACAAAACCCCTTGTCTCTCCTGGAAGAGCAAGGGCCTCAAGCAGTGAAGATTATTCACAGGGGAAGCTACGGTCCTATCCCCAAGATCAATGTGCTGACAAATCGGCACAAAATCTCTGCTAAATGAAAATCAAGGGTATTCGTATCCCAAAAAAACCCTCGAGCTTTTCCAGAGTGTGAAACTTTCAATTTTCTCTCCTTGAAACATAAATACTCGAAACATAAATACACGTTCATTTATAACAAAATATAAAAAAAAAAAATTTTGTACCCCCCTACTAGCCATACATACCCTTGATCCCCTACTAGCAATGACCCCATGCGCCCGTGCGACATCAGTGCGCTTGCTAATAGAAACCAAGCACATATCTTGACAAGAGGGTTTATGTACGTTAAAGATAAAAAATATTTTAAGGATCAGTCTTTCCTCCAAGACCCAGAACTGTATCTGCTGATACAAATGGACCTAGAGAGAAGCACTTCTCATAAGTCACTTTCACATCCTTCAGGTAATGAGACGCAAACACTGAATTGCACCTCCAATAAGTAGTCTCAATGATATTTCTGAGAGAGATATTCTTTTGGAACGCCAGGGATGTTGCTACTGCCCTCACCTCATGGGTCTTAACCTTTAGAAGACCGAAGGATTCATCCGAGCAGTCTTGTGTGCATCAGTAATCAGCTTCACACAAAGAAGGCCAAGGCGATTTTAGACATGAGTCTTTTGGGGTTCTTCACCGCACACCAAAGATCTTGTTGACATCCTCCCATCTGTTTCTTTCTCTCTAAATAAAATTTAAGAGCTCTAACTGGACAGAGAGACCTCTCTGCCTCTCTGCCTACGAGGTTAGATAGGCCTTTTACCTCAAAGCTTCTGGGCCAAGGTTTTGATGGGTTCTCGTTTTTTCGCCAAAAACAATGTCTGGAACGAGCAGATAGCCGCATCTCCTTTGAATCCACTGTGGAGTCCAGAGCGTGCAATTCGCTCGTCCTCTTGGCCGTAGCGAGAGACAACAGGAATAAGCATTTCCTAGTGACTCGCGGAAGGAAGCAGATGTAGAGGCTCGAATTTATCTGAGGTAAGGAATTTTCGAGGACACGTCCAGATTCCAACTAGGTGTTCTAGGAGCTGCCTGATTTTGAAGTTTCAAAGGACCGAATCAAAATCATGTAGATCCTTGTTCTCTGCAATTTCTAGCCCTCGATTCCTGAATACTGAAGACAGCATGCTTCTGTATCCTTTGATTGTCGACACGGAAAGGTGCGATTCCTCTCTCAGAAAGAGGAGGAAATCGGCAATGTTAACTATAGAGGTACTGGAGGAGGACAGCTTCTGACTCTTACACCACCTCCCTAAAGACTTCCCACTTCGATTGGTATACTCTTCTCGTCGAAGATCTGCGGGCTCGAGCGATAGCACCTGCAGCCTTGCGAGAAAAACCCCTCGCTCTGACAAGTCTTTCGATAGTCGAAAGGCAGTCAGAGCGAGACCGGGGAGGTTGTGATGAAAACCTCTCGAAGTGGGTTGTCTGAGTAGATCTGCTCTGCTGGTAGAGATCTGGGGAAGTCCACTATCCACTCCAGTACCTCCGTGAACCATTCTTGGGCTGGCCAAAATGGGGCTATTAGGGTCAACTTCGTGCCTTTGAAGCTACGAATTTCCTGAGTACTTCCCCCAGGATCTTGAACGGGGAAAAGCGTAGGCGTCTAGGCCCGACCAATACAGGAGAAACGCGTCTATTGCAAAGGCTCTTGGATCTTCCACTAGAGAGCAAAAGATCTCTACTCTTTTGGAGAGGAAACGTAGCAAACAGGTCTATGTGAGGCCTCCCCCACAGGGACCAAAGACTTCGGCACACTTCTGTGTGTAGAGTCCACTCTGTGGAAGGGACCTGATTCCTCTGCTTAGTCTGTCTGCTCTCACATTTTTTATCCCTTGCACAAATCTTGTGAGGAGAGTTATGCCTCTTTCCTCTGTCCAGGTTAACAGGTCTTTTGTTAACTGATAGAGGGAGAAAGAATGCGTCCCTCCTTGCTTGCGTACGTAAGCCAGAGCCGTGGTGTTGTCCGAGTTTATCTTGGATCACCCCGCCTCTGACTATCTCCTCGAAGAATCTTTAAGGCTAGGTGTATGGCTACTAGTTCTTTGCAATTGATGTGCCAGGACACCTGTTCCTTTGTCCAGGTGCCTGACACCTCCCTTGCTCCTAGCGTCGCTCCCCATCCCGACTCCGAAGCGTCGGAAAATAACACTTGGTCTGGGTTCTGCAGGG
The DNA here is from genome assembly GCF_015104395.2 of Macrobrachium nipponense. Classification (NCBI taxonomy): domain Eukaryota; kingdom Metazoa; phylum Arthropoda; class Malacostraca; order Decapoda; family Palaemonidae; genus Macrobrachium; species Macrobrachium nipponense. The sequence goes on from NC_087201.1 coordinate 104,198,872, forward strand.
CAAGTGACACGCCTTCGTTCTTCTGAAGAGGAAGGATCCACCACTCTAAGTGATTTTTTTTATCTCTTGTGGAATCGGGAAGGTGTCTGAGAGTTGTCCCGTCTTCCAACTCCACACCCTTTTCAGGAAAAACTGAAGAGGGCGAAGGTGAAGCCTCCCCAGAGAGAAGAACTTTCTAGCGAGGACAGAGTCCCTAAAAGGCTCAGATATACCCTCGCTGAACTGCTCTCTCTCTCTAAGAAGTCGAGATTCTCGACAAACCTCGAGTGATTCTCTCTCGCGAAGGAAATACCCGAAACCCCGAGAATCCATCTGAATCCCCAGATAGACCAAGTTCTGGCTGGGGATCAGTTGCGACTTCTCGAGGTTCACGAGTAATCCCAGCGATTCTATCATCTTTCTTGTTATTAATAAGTCCTCCAAGCACTGAATCTCCAACTTGGCCCAGATCAGCCAGTCGTCTAAGTAGAGGGAGATGTTTTATTCCCTCTAGGTGAAGCCATCTCACTACATTCGCCATCAGGTTGGTGAAGACCTGTGGGAGCTGTAGACAGGCCGAAACACAAGAGCCCTGAACTGAAAAATCTTGCCTCCTATCATAAATCGAAGATATTTCTTTGACAAGTGGTGAATGGGAACGTGGAAATATGCATCTTGCAAGTCCAGAGAGGACCATCCAATCTCCTGGACGAAGAGCTGACATTACTGAGGCGGACGTTTCCATACGAACTTCTTTTTCTGAACAAAGCGGTTCAGAGCGCTTACGTCCAGTACTCGTCTTCAACCCCCCGATGCCTTTGGTACTAGAAATAGGCGAAATAGGCGATTGTAAAATCCCGGGGAGTGTGGATCCTGCACAAGTTCGATGGCCTCCTTTTCCCACATTTGCTCTACCATTTGAAGGAGAGTCTTTCTCATCACAGGGTCTCTGTACCTCGCTGACAGTTCCCGAGGAGTAGAGGTTAGGGGACTTGTCCTCGAAGGGGATTACGTATCCTTTCTTAGGACTGAAACGACCAAGGGTTGGCTCCCCTTTGGTTTTGCCCAGGCTCCTGCAAAGTTCAGGGAGTCTGGCGCCTACTGGTGCTTGGAGATCATCAGTCATTTTGCCTTCTTGAATGGTCTGAAGATAGACCTTCTCTCTTATCAGAGCTCTTCTTTCTGGAAGGGGACGAGCCGTGCACCTCCACGAAAGGGCTGCTGAGGAGGACGAGAGTCCTTTTTATTCGTGGACACACAGGACGACTCTTCTTGATGTTTGGACAGTAGGTCTTGTGTCGCCTTCTCAGTTAGCGAGCGAGATATATCTTTCACTAACTGAGAAGGAAACAGATGATCTGACAGAGGGGCGAACAATAACGCTGTCCTCTGGCTCGGAGAAAACAGCTTTGGATAAAAGGGATCCATAAACTGATCTCTTCTTCAGAAGACCAGCACCAAATAGGGAAGCAACTTCTCCCGAACCGTCTTGTACTGCCTTGTCCATGCAAGACAGGACGCTATGGAGAATTTCTGGGTTCTTAAGAAAATCCGGGTCTTTAGACTTATTAGCCAGAACTCCGAGAGACCAATCAGTTGAACACTTCTAAAGTGATGAAAAGTCCCTTAAGAAAGTGGTTCAATTCTGAAATTGAACACTTCTAAAGTGATGAAAAGTCCCTTAAGAAGTGGTTCAATTCTGAAATGCTCCACATAGATCTGACCGAGACTAAAGAGTGACGTCTGGAGGCATCCACTAGATTGGCAAAGTCCGCGTCTGCCGATGCGGAAGAGAAAGACCCATAGTCTCTCCTGTCCCGTACCAAATACATCTCTTCCATGGAGTTGGAAGGAGGCATGCAGAATACTGTCTTTTCCAACTCTTTATTAGTGCCCATCCAAGAATCCAAGATTGGAGGGCCTTTTTCATTGAAATCGCAGGTTTCATTTTCAGGAAGGTCGAGGATTTCACAGTAGCCGTACTCGAAAAGAGAGAACGAGGAGGAGGAGGAGCGGCTAGACTAAGAGAGTCTCCAAAACTCTTGTAGTAACAAGGAGGCTAAGGTCTTGTAGTTTTGAGAGTCCCTCATTTGTAGGAAGCTCGTCATCAGGACAACTCGTCCAAAACCCCACGTCCGAAGAAGGAGAAGCTCTCGCTTGGAGGAAGAGTCTTTCCAAGACCTCTACGATCTGAAGGAGAGGACTTCTGTTTGGAGAGAGTCCATCAATTCCAGATAAGAGTCTATTCGGATCTTGCCTAATGGAAGAACTCAGACTCCTGCCTCTTGACTCTTGACTCTTGGCTCCTGACTCTTGGCTCCTGACTCTTGGCTCCTGATCTTGGCTCCTGACTCTTGGCTCCTGACTCTTGGCTCCTGACTCCTGACTCCTGCCTCTTGCCTGGGTGACTCCTCATCCTGGCTCTTGGCTGGTCCGCCTGCTGGGAGACTCCTGGCTCCTTGGCTCCTGCTGCCTCGGGTGACTGCCTCACTCTCCTGGCTGGTGCCAGACGCCTGATCGGCTCCTCGCAACTTATAAGAGTCTTGCGTTTAGACAATTCCTTACGTAAGGTTGACTCCACGTTCTTGCTAAGAGCCTCACCTCGAGTAGGAGCATCGATCCTGGCGGCAGGTACCTCCACACGTCTGGAGGACCTTTTGATAGGAAGGGAAGTGTCTTTCCTTCTAGGAGGCTCCTTTGAAAGCACTCCTACCAAAGACGATATCTGTTCCTGCATGGAAACCAGAAACCTTTTAGTAACCTCCTCTTTATCCTCTTCGGGAGGAGGAGAAGGAGGAGGGGAGGAGTCCATGGGCTCACCTCCTGACTCCTTCTAACTATGGGTGACAAAAATGGCTCTTTTTGCCCTCTTAACCTCCGAAGGAGACTCCTCAGGGAAGTGTTCCGGGATCGAGTCAATAGTCGGAGCCTTCAACTCCTCTTCAGTGGGTCGCGAGCGATCCCAATCCTCCAATCACGTCTAGGAGACGAAGATCCCGACGAAGAAAAACAATCATGCAGGACGCTTTTACAATAGCGATCCTGGCCGTCTGGGGTGTCACAGAAACTGCCGAAGGGACACTGATCGGTGGGGATTCTCCCCAACCTCCTTTCGGTTTTTGACATTCCTTCTCCTCTGGGCATGTGAGCTTGGAAGAGGTCTAGACCTAGGAGCGTTGCGGAGCCGACCAGATGCCCCCTCCACTACACTGGGGACACTCACATCACTGTCCACTGTAACATCACTAGCCTTACCTTGCAGGGCAGCCATTTTGTTTTCCATTATCTTGAGGCTGCTTTAGATCCGCAAGTTCTTTCGCTGAATCTACAGGTTCTGCAATAGGAGAAGGGGCTGAAAGGAAGGAGAAGTAGCAATACTTACCCTTGGGAAGATCCCAAGCTAGGAATTAGTTTATTCGATCTAGAACTACTTAAACTTCTAGAAGAAGCTTTCCTCACTCTTTCTCTTTCTAACTTTTTCAAATAATTAGTTAGATTCTTCCACTCACTCTCACTCAAAATTCTCATTCCTTGCAAGTATTAGTGAAGAACATTCATACTCCTGCAACCCTTGCATACGGTGTGAGGGTCTACCGAAGCTTTCGGCAACCTCACCTTACAGCCTACATTCACACAACGTCTCACAACCATTCCAGCGTCAGACATTTTAAAGAAAAATCCAAATCAAGTCCACAAAACAGTCCACAAAAGCGTATGCCAATCCAACAATCCAGATACGTCCCCAAAAGTCGGTCAAGAAGATCAATGCCGGTGAAAAAGAAAAAACCAATCGAGAGGAACCAACAACAATGTTGACGGTCCTGGCGACAGAAGAATTCTGATTAGAAAACGGGAATGGTTCCTAGTCCTGCCACCCAGGGCAGGGCGGTAGATCACCTGACCTACCGGTAGCGTGTGCCGCGAAATTTGAAATTCTGTCGGGGACGACGGAGTCTATAGCTAAGTATATATCTGGCAGGGAAGTTGAATGTATAAAAACATTTATTTGGTTGTTCTTATCCTACCGTTAAGAATTTACACTAACACTGTTTTTTTTTTTTTTTTTTTTTTTTTTTTTTTCTTATTTATTGACCCATCTATTCTTTTTGTTAATAAACAGGGCAATAACAGGGCAATGGATAGGGTTGAAGTAGACATGTGGCCAGGGATTTAAATTCTATCCTGTTTAGACCTGCAAGCGAGCGAGCGAGAGAGAGAGAGAGTGAGCGCTCGGACAATGCCCAGCACGTTGATTCACATAAAAAACTAAATATCTTTACAACGCAAAATTCGCGATTAACTTGCAATTCATGAAATATGGCACCTATTTTCGTATTGAATTTTACTCCCTAAATACCTCTATGCTTTATGCTATGGCACATAAAAGAAGCTAAGGTAAAAATTTCTCCCTCCCTCTAGTCTATCGGCATAGACGTGGTCTATTTCCTATAGCTATAATGGCAGTCAAATTTTATGCCCATAACTAGAATACCTATACTCTGTTTTTTTTCATCTGTCCATCCGGCTGTGGTGTTTGCGCATGGTAACACTGCGTCCCGGGCTTTAGATAATATCCTATTTCGAATATTAACGGTGTAATTTGCATACAGTAAATTATTAAAACACTTTTCAGTTGCAAATGTACACCCAGATATCCTTTTATTTACCTAAAACTTACACATAGCGTAACTATTTAAAGCCCGGGATGCAGTGTTACCATGCAAAAACACCACAGGCGGATGGACAGATGGAAAAAACCAAGTATAGTTCTACACAAATAACTAGAAAATAAAATTTACCTTTTTCCTGTTGTGAATTGGGAAACCTTGCTTTCGCTTGCTCATAAAAATATTAAAGGAATTCAGATTCGCTACACCACTGGAAATGAACACGATCCTGGCAAGTTCGCCATTTTGTTCTGAACTGATTGTTCACTCCTACAAAATGTAGTTTAACACTGCAAAAAATTGGCCTTGAATGGAGGAATGAGAGATCACAACAAAGAAAAGAGAAAAAACTATTGCAGAGGGCCAAAATTACTGAGGAAGGAAGAATTTATATAAAAGCTGGACTTTAGTTTTAAATGCACTATATTTACATTAATTTACATTGCTCCAAGAACTAATAAGGTGGTTGATTGTTGATTCCACCGGAAACACGTGGCTGGGAGTAACCAGACACGGAGTTCAGAATTTTGTGCAAACGGGTTATTGAAATGCAAGGCTTATTCCAAAGGGTTCCCAAGTTCTCCCACAATCAGGCACGGTGTTTGTCTGCAAAGAGATGGTACCCTAGCATAAGGCGGAGGCACACGTGGGCGAGCATTACATACTACTTTCTTTCAATCAAAAGTTTACAGCCCACTCAGGGGGAATGAAAATGACTGGGAATTTACACAGAGAGAACTATTTCGTTGCTTGAATTTACTAGGGGATGTTTACTAGTATCACAAGGGGAGTAATCACAGCATTGAGCCAGATTGGGGGAGTGAGAAGCTAAACAAAGGAGGGAGAAGTCGCCTTGGAAGAATGGAAATGAAATACAGACAGAAGGCAAAATAATTCCCTGGCTGAACTGAATTTACTCTCACAGTACCTGGAAATCCTGGGCTTGGTAGTCTTCTTATCTGCTGATATTTCTGTGCATTATGGAAGGATAAAAATACTTGGGACTTCCCCAGAGGAGGCGGGGATGAAGAAAGGGGTGAAGTTGGTGTCTGCAGGCAATGTCTAGGAGGTTCTGAGTCGAGCCATTGGGTCCCTGCTCCTTTTAAAATCTCTCCTGGTAAGCTCTGGCCCAATCCAGTGGTGGGTAAAATTCAAGACAGTCAATGGGAGCAGAGATAGCTTTCTAGAGAATGGAGGCTTTTAGTTCAAAGGGGCAACTTGCATATAGACAAGGATGAATGAATCTTGTTATAAGAAATCTTAACTTTCCTTGGTTCTGGCTTAAAATCTTGAACAATATATATATATATATATATATATATATATATATTACATATATATATATATATATATACATACATATACACAGGCGGCCTGCGGTTAACGGCGAATCGGTTTTACGGCGGTCGTCAAAAATATTAATTTAAAAAATAAGGCATTTTAAGGTATTTTTACGGCACAATTTTCGGTTAACAGCGCCGCTATGTCTAATGAGTTCATACATTTGTAGAAATGCCGTCCAGACCATAAAGGTTATGCAAATGATATTAACAAATTTTATGGAGAATTATTACATAGGTATTAGCTAAGTAAAATATATGTCTCTGACACTGTTCTATGCCAAAAATATCAAGTTACATAAGTGCAAATTTAGGTATGGATGTGTTGATTTATAAATGATCATGCTTTTATGTTTAATATGTGTATGAAAATTTATTACGTATAGGGTATTTTTATTTCTGCACAGAAATATGATACAAAGGCAGCTTTTGAAACTTCCCTTCACGTTATCAAAGAGGATGTTTTTTTCATGTTCTTTCTTGTGAGCCGCCGCCTGCCGCTCTTCCGAAAATATCGAGTTAACCCATTAATGCCCACAATTATCGAGATCAAAAAAGTGTAAATTTAGCGATCGATGTGTCGATTTTATAAATGTTCATGGTTTTATGTTTAAAATGTGTATGAAAATGTATTACGTATAGGTTAATTTATTATTCTGCGCAGAATTATGATACTAAGGCAGTTTTTGAAAACTGCCCTTCACGTTATCAAATACAAGTTTTTTTGTCGTTCGTTCTTTAAGCCGCCGCCTGCCGCTCTCCGAAAATATCGAGTTTAACCCAGTAATGCCCACAATATCTACTGAGCATTTATCGTTTTTCTTCAGAAATACTTAACTTTGGTCCAAATAACAAGGTTTCTACATCGAACTAAAAATTCTACATGTGTAACTATAGATTTGTGGGTGGCAGGATTTCCTGCCACTAGGTAGTGGAGTTAACATATTTGCGCAATTTCTTATAAATTCACTTATAATAGTCAAATGAAAGCAGTGAATTATATCCTGAAGCCTAAAAGGAGTTACTTTATGATCAAACATTCTGAAAAGAAAGTAACTTTCATTAACATTCGATGTTTATTTTGTGTTGGGGCTCGGAATTTAATTTGTAGATAACTTTTCCACCTATCAGTTTTCATTCGAGACTATATACCAGATTATGGTTTTATATGTATATATAAATATATATGTATATATATAAACATAATATATATATATATATATATATATATATATATATAAATATATATATATATAATATATATATATATATAAATATAGCATATATATATATATATATATATATATATATATAATATATATATATATATATATATATATATATATATAAAACCATAATCTGAAGCCTATGAGAAAGCTTAATTTGTAACCACTGGTTTAAATATTATAGTTTGGTATATAGTCTCGAATGAAAACTGACGAGGTGGAGAAGTTATTTACAAATTCCGAGCTCCAACACAAAATAACACCTAATGTTAATGAATGTTACTCTGTTTTCAGAATGTTTGATCATAAAGTAATTCATCTTATCTGTTTGAAAAAAGGCAATTATTCCCTAACACCATGTTTATTCATATTCGTGAAGATTGGTACACACACAATATATTTTTTAATAGCTAGTTTTCTTGCTTCATGAAGTGAAAATGAAAAAAATGTCAAACCCAACAATAAAAACTACTTTGAATTAGTTAATGAATTTTCAAATTGAACATGCTGAGTTAGTTAAAAACACTATTTTCCATCTACTTAAACTGTAAATTCTAAGTTTCCCTCATATTATTTAGAAACCTTTGGGTACTTCTCTATACATACTAGGTGCAATGGAACAAAATACATTTTGCAGAGAAATGTTGTTCTGGATCAGTCACGACATCAAGTATGTGGTTGTCACCTTTCATGATCTCGTGTTGACATTGTATGTGTTGCTTGCTAATCCGGATTCAAGCCTTGACAGAACTTAATGCTTTGCGGCAAATGCCATACTGTTTCATTATGGCAATGACTCCATGCTTAGTGATTTCCATAATGCTAATGCTATTCCATAATTTTCAATTACCGAAATCTGATTCTGTAAGCAGAAATTTGTTGATTAACACCACCCGTGCGATTGTTATAAACCAACATCAGTATTTTTTTTTCTCTCAAATTTACTCCAAAGTTTGGCTTTTTGTTTTGGACAGCGTTTAATTTTGATGGATGCCACACTAACAACTTTATTGTCTTTCTACTTCACAACAGACACATCCAGTGAAAGTTTCTTGCTTCTAACCCTTATTTTGCTTCTTAGTTTCTTTTCTAGCCATGAATGGCATTTTTGGTGCCAACTTTCTCAAATTGTCTGCAATCGAGGTAGGAATGTCAGTAATTATCGAAAGCTAAATGCTGGGTAACTTGGAGGTTTTATCTTACCTACAAACAATCGCATCTGAACCCTGTCCATGTGCAGCGTCAGGAGCATTTGCATGAAAGCTACAGTATGGTTCTGTATGAAGTAAACAAAAATTTCTCCCTCCCTCTAGGTCTATCGGCATAGACGTGGTCTATTTCCTATAGCTATAATGGCAGTCAAATTTTATGCCCATAACTAGAATACCTATCTCTGTGTTTTTTTTCATCTGTCCATCGGCTGTGGTGTTTGCGCATGGTAAACACTGCGTCCCGGGCTTTAGAATATTCCTATTTCGAACATTAACGGTGTAATTTGCATACAGTAAATTATTAAAACACTTTTCAGTTGCAAATGTACACCCAGATATCCTTTTATTTACCTAAAACTTACACATAGCGTAACTATTTAAAGCCCGGGATGCAGTGTTACCATGCAAAAACACCACAGGCGGATGGACAGATGGAAAAAACCAAGTATAGTTCTACACAAATAACTAGAAAATAAAATTTACCTTTTTCCTGTTGTGAATTGGGAAACCTTGCTTTCGCTTGCTCATAAAAATATTAAAGGAATTCAGATTCGCTACACCACTGGAAATGAACACGATCCTGGCAAGTTCGCCATTTTGTTCTGAACTGATTGTTCACTCCTACAAAATGTAGTTTAACACTGCAAAAAATTGGCCTTGAATGGAGGAATGAGAGATCACAACAAAGAAAAGAGAAAAAAACTATGGCAGACGGCCAAAATTACAGAGGAAGGAAGAATTTATATAAAAGCTGGACTTTAGTTTTAAATGCACTATATTTACATTAATTTACATTGCTCCAAGAACTAATAAGGTGGTTGATTGTTGATTCCACCGGAAATACGTGGCTGGGAGTAACCAGACACGGAGTTCAGAATTTTGTGCAAACGGGTTATTGAAATGCAAGGCTTATTCCAAAGGGTTCCCAAGTTCTCCCACAATCAGGCACGGTGTTTGTCTACAAAGAGATGGTACCCTAGCATAAGGCGGAGGCACACGTGGGCGAGCATTACATACTACTTTCTTTCAATCAAAAGTTTACAGCCCACTCAGGGGGAATGAAAATGACTGGGAATTTACACACAGAGAACTATTTCGTTGCTTGAATTTACTAGGGGATGTTTACTAGTATCACAAGGGGAGTAATCACAGCATTGAGCCAAGATTGGGGGAGTGAGAAGCTAAACAAAGGAGGGGAGAAGTCGCCTTGGAAGAATGGAAATGAAATACAGACAGAAGGCAAAATAATTCCCTGGCTGAACTGGAATTTACTCTCACAGTACCTGGAAATCCTGGGCTTGGTAGTCTTCTTATCTGCTGATATTTCTGTGCATTATGGAAGGATAAAAATACTTGGGACTTCCCCAGAGGAGGCAGGGGAGCAGAAGGGGTGAAGTGGTGTCTGCAGGGCAATGTCTGAGGAGGTTCTGAGGTCGAGCCATTGGGTCCCTGCTCCTTTTAAAATCTCTCCTGGTAAGCTCTGCCCAATCCCAGTGGTGGGTAAATTCAAGACAGTCAATGGGAGCAGAGATAGCTTTCTAGAGAATGGAGGCTTTTAGTTCAAAGGGGCAACTTGCATATAGACAAGGATGAATGAATCTTGTTATAAGAAATCTTAACTTTCCTTGGTTCTGGCTTAAAATCTTGAACAATATATATATATATATATATATATATATATATATATATATATATATATATATATATATATATATATATATATATACATATATATATATATCATACTATACAGGCAGCTGCGGTTAACGGCGAATCGTTTTACGGCGGTCGTCAAAAAAATATTAATTTAAAAATAAGGCATTTTAAGGTAGGTTTTTTACGGCACAATTTTCGGTTAACAGCGCCGCTATGTCTAATGAGTTCATACATTTGTAGAAATGCCGTCCAGACCATAAAGGTTATGCAAATGATATTAACAAATTTTATGGAGAATTATTACATAGGTATTAGCTAAGTAAAATATATGTCTCTGACACTGTTCTATGCCAAAAATATCAAGTTACATAAGTGCAAATTTAGGTATGGATGTGTTGATTTATAAATGATCATGCTTTTATGTTTAATATGTGTATGAAAATTTATTACGTATAGGGTATTTTTATTTCTGCACAGAAATATGATACAAAGGCAGCTTTTGAAACTTCCCTTCACGTTATCAAAGAGGATGTTTTTTTCATGTTCTTTCTTGTGAGCCGCCGCCTGCCGCTCTTCCGAAAATATCGAGTTAACCCATTAATGCCCACAATTATCGAGATCAAAAAAGTGTAAATTTAGCGATCGATGTGTCGATTTTATAAATGTTCATGGTTTTATGTTTAAAATGTGTATGAAAATGTATTACTTATAGGTTAATTTTATTTCTGCGCAGAATTATGATACTAAGGCAGTTTTTGAAACTGCCCTTCACGTTATCAAATACAAGTTTTTTTCGTGTTCGTTCTTTAAGCCGCCGCCTGCCGCTCTTCCGAAAATATCGAGTTAACCCATTAATGCCCACAATTATCTACTGAAGCATTTATCTTTTTTTCTTCAGAAATACTTAACTTTGGTCCAAATAACAAGGTTCTACCATCAGAACTAAAATTCTACATGTGTAACTATAGATTTGTGGGTGGCAGGATTTCCTGCCACTAGGCAGTGGAGTTAACATATTTGCGCAATTTCTTATAAATTCACTTATAATAGTCAAATGAAAGCAGTGAATTATATCCTGAAGCCTAAAAGGAGTTACTTTATGATCAAACATTCTGAAAAGAAAGTAACTTTCATTAACATTCGATGTTATTTTGTGTTGGGGCTCGGAATTTGTAGATAACTTTTCCACCTCATCAGTTTTCATTCGAGACTATATACCAGATTAGGTTTTTATATGTATATATATATATATGTAATATGATAAATATATATATATATATATATATATATATATAATATATAATATAAATATATATATATATATATATACATAGATATAAATATAGCATATATATATATATATATAATATATATATATATATATATATAAAAACCATAATCTGAAGCCTATGAGAAAGCTTAATTTGTAACCACGTGGTTTATATTTATAGTTTGGTATATAGTCTCGAATGAAACTGACGAGGTGGAGAAGTTATTTACAAATTCCGAGCTCCAACACAAATAACACCTAATGTTTAATGAAGTTACTCTGTGTTTTCAGAATGTTTGATCATAAAGTAATTCATCTTATCTGTTTGAAAAAAGGCAATTATTCCCTAACACCATGTTTATTCATATTCGTGAAGATTGGTACACACACAATATATTTTTTAATAGCTAGTTTTCTTGCTTCATGAAGTGAAAATGAAAAAAATGTCAAACCCAACAATAAAAACTACTTTGAATTAGTTAATGAATTTTCAAATTGAACATGCTGAGTTAGTTAAAAACACTATTTTCCATCTACTTAAACTGTAAATTCTAAGTTTCCCTCATATTATTTAGAAACCTTTGGGTACTTCTCTATACATACTAGGTGCAATGGAACAAAATACATTTTGCAGAGAAATGTTGTTCTGGATCAGTCACGACATCAAGTATGTGGTTGGTCACCTTTCATGATCTCGTGTTGACATTGTATGTGTTGCTTGCTAATCCGGATTCAAGCCTTGACAGAACTTAATGCTTTGCGGCAAATGCCATACTGTTTCATTATGGCAATGACTCCATGCTTAGTGATTTCCATAATGCTAATGCTATTCCATAATTTTCAATTACCGAAATCTGATTCTGTAAGCAGAAATTGTTGATTAACACCACCCGTGCGATTGTTATAAACCAACATCAGTATTTTTTTTTCTCTCAAATTACTCCAAAGTTTGGCTTTTTGTTTTGGACAGCGTTTAATTTTGATGGATGCACACTAACAAACTTTATGTCTTTCTACTTCAACAGACACATTCAGTGAAAGTTTTCTTGCTTCTAACCCTTATTTTGCTTCTTAGTTTCTTTTCTAGCCATGAATGGCATTTTTGGTGCCAACTTTCTCAAATTGTCTGCAATCGAGGTAGGAATGTCAGTAATTATTTCGAAAGCCTAAATGCTGGGTAACTTGGATGTTTTATCTTACCTACAACAAACAAATCGCCAATCTTGAAACCCTGTCCCATGTGGCAGCGGCTTCAGGAGCATTTGCATGAAAAGCTTACAGTATGGTTCTGTATGAAGTAAACAAAAATTTCAAAATTTTTTTGAAACCAAAAACTTAACGAGTTTACCTTTTGATGAAACTGTTTAGCCTCTATCCTATAATAGGGGACCTTAATTTTCACCAACATTAACGAAATTGGGCTTTTTTATACTGTCGGTTTACAAAGTTTAGTTTTTTCATGTGTTTGAAAAAAGGAACCGATCATTGTGTCGTTCTATATGTTTGGTCAAGCCCAAATACATACATATAGATACATATAGATATATAATGTATATATATATATATATATATATATATAATATCTATATATTATATATATTCTATATATATATATATATATGTTAACGCATAATGTGGGTATAATTTGCCTAATGTGGCAACAATTAGCAGAAAATTGACCTAATGTGTATATGAAGCAAGCAATTTGTATAAAGTTTACAATTTGTTAACATTAGGCCAAACATGCCTGTTGTTCAAATTATGCAGCTCAATTTTGCCCGATGTGAATATGACTGCCTAATCTAAACATATATTATGGTTTAGTGTAGAAATGGAAACTAATCCAACAGACAACCCACGGGAGGTTACAAGAGAATGCGACATGGTTAATGTAGAGACAGTTTAAGAATTAACCAATTTATTTGATAAATACAAACATAATTAATGCAATATCAGTAAAAGAGAAATAAGTCAATAGATCTCAGGGTTCAGTTGAGTACAGTAAGAAATTTGTGCATGATCTGCCCGGATGACAGCGCGAGTTGCATTTAAATTTTTTTCTTAGGCAGCTGCATTGTCCTAATGTACATTGAGTAGTACATAGACACTTTGTATATCCTTGCCCACCAGTGGCTCTTGCTGTTGCTGTTCTAATCGATAGGCAGATATCAGGAACCTCTTCAGACTTCATCAGGGGCTGTTTGATTGCACTTAGATCAGCTGCTGTAAATTTTGGTCCAAGAATTCCCTCCCGACAACCTACAGTGTATAGTCCATCTTGTTCCTTGAGGACGACTACTAACAGATTTTTAGGATCTGTTGGACCACGATCGACATCCGGGACCCCCAGCGTAACACACTGACCAATGGATAATGGCTTAAGTGACAGACCCAAAGTTTCGAACAGCATTCGAACAACACTCCAGTTATAGTGGTTCGTAATTCAATTCACATTAGGCAAAATACCCTTGCCTAATCTGAAAATCATGCCTAATGTTGACAATAGGCAAGTAATTTGCCTATTGTCAACATTATGCAAAACAAATTGCCTAATATGGAGATTAGGCAATTTTTCTGCCTAATGTTCACATTAGGCAATTATCCACATTATGCGTAATATATATATATATATATATATATATATATATATATATATACTATATATATATATATATATATATATATATAATATGTATATATATAATTTTAGGGCATAGTTTTTCTCTAATACATATAGATATATATGTGATTATATATGTATATATATATAAATATATATTCGTTAAAAGCAATTGATTTAGTGGCATCAATAAGTTTCTTGCAGGTATCTTCATGCCGACGAAGTTTTTTCCGATTCTGTTAATCCCTAGACTAACCAGTACCCATACCTCAAGGTCATACCTCCCACACGATGAGATAAATAGGCCGAAGGTCAGATTGTAAGTCAGTAGTCGCTTGATAATGCCATAAGGCGAACAAGCTGTCGTAACAAAATTCAAGAAATGGAAGAAGGAAGTCTGCGTATTTTTCACCACGAAATAAAATTGACGAACGAGAATCGGAAAAAAAACTCGTCGGTATGAAGATACCTGCAAGAACTTATTGATGCCACTAAAGCAATTGCTTTTAACGAATATATTATATATATATATATATATATAATATATAATATATATATATATATGTGTGTGTGTGTGTGTGTGTGTGTGTGTGTAAGTATCTATATACAGTATATGCCCTGAAATATGTTCAAATGTACAAACTAATGTGCTCATGTACACATGTATATAGGGAGTTATAAGAGCCTATTATTCCAAGTGTGTATGTCTGTGAAGGAGTATTAAGTCCTACATATGGAAAGATTTTTATGAAATTATTATATCCAAAATATTTAGTGAAAAATCCAGGTAGGGCGTAAATCTGTTCACACCAATGCCCAGTGGCAGGAAATCCTGCCACACTAAAATTTTTCTTTCTTGACTAATTTCAGAATAATGTTACAGCGTTCACTATTGTATTATTCAATAGGTTCATCCTTAGAGCATTGCATTCAACCATATTTATTCATAAAATGCATTTAGTAAGAAGAAGACATACATTCTTTTACAAGGAGGTGACGGTACTTGTTTTTTGTTAACAAGTGACGGTGCTGATTCCGACTTCACTCACTCACTCAAATATAAAATAACACCAGACATATTTGGAGTCCTACGAGAATATGATTCAGTCAGCAACAAGATTAGACATGTTTCTTAATATCTTAATAGCTGATGAATCTCTGAACTTCCTAGTATTTTGTATAAACCTGTTTAAAATTGCTGGCAGGATTTCCTGCCACTGGGCATTAATGGGTTAAAAAGTGCAAATTTAGCGATCGATGTGTCGATTTTATAAATGTTCATGCTTTTACGTTTAAAAAGTGTATGAAAATTGTAAAGGATATTTTTATTTTTGTACATATGTTACCAATTAAGGCAGCTTTTGTAACTACCCTCCACGTTGTCAGAGGATGTTTTTTCATGTTCGTTCTTGTCCGCCACTGTTCCAAAAAGTGCATGGTGTTATTTTATTAATTTGGGAGCTAATTATAACTTATTTTGTCGATGAAACTTCAGCTTTTTGTGTTAAGTTTTCATGCATTTATGTTTAAAATGTGTATGAAAATGTATTACAGGGTATTTATTTTATTTTTGTACATAAATATGATACAGTGGCAGTACGCATGTCCATTTGAAGTCTTTCTAACAGCCCTTCACATGATGAAGACAATAGGTTGTTCAGTCGTGCCCAAATAATAAAATTTTAATTTATATAATTGAATCGCGTTTTTATATCGAATTATATTTACAATTGTTGCATAAATTTATTCTAAAAGACAAAACTGGCGTATACATTCGATTTTGCAACACTGCAATTTGTTTGTTTTTCCATGGGATAGAAGTATAAAATATACTGTGCAGCTCGGTCGATTTTTGGCTTTGTTACTCGAGCAAAAAATTGAGGTACAACCGTACGAGCTCGAGATGCCGCTGCTACGTAGATGGCATAGTGACGAAAATTAAGATAAGCACAGAAGAGCAAGTAAATATGCATGTTTGCCATAAATCCTTCAATAAGTTATACATTATATTGTATGTATTCTCATATTATTGTATTATAAAATACTATGGTAAATGTAAGCTAGTATTCCGCGGAGTGGCCAATGTTTTGGTTTGTAATCAGCTGAT
This sequence comes from Macrobrachium nipponense, assembly GCF_015104395.2. Taxonomy (NCBI): domain Eukaryota; kingdom Metazoa; phylum Arthropoda; class Malacostraca; order Decapoda; family Palaemonidae; genus Macrobrachium; species Macrobrachium nipponense. The sequence goes on from NC_087201.1 coordinate 104,214,948, forward strand.
GGCGGTATACGAGTTTGTTTTGCCATATTTAACGCAATTCTGAGCGAATTTTCTTGCTTCTAGTTAGCATAAACGAATATCTAGACACTTGACTTCTATAAGACAAGGTTATTTTTCCTTATACAACGTGTTTTTTAGGTGGAAATCCGAATTGAATATGTCTCGTTGTAATTGTGAACTAATTTTTTTTAACAGATTACGTAGGCGGCAAGTTTATTGCGTACAAAAATTATGTGATTCCGTTCGCAATTTTCCTTTATATCATTAATACGAACTTTACGTTATTTATCTTATATCGGCGTGAAACCAACAGTAAAATGTGTTCTTTCAAGCACAGTAGTTTCGATTAAAATGATTTTATCTCAATTTTATCTACGGTTGTGTTTGATGGTTAAAGTTTACAGTTTTATCCTTGTTGCCGTTGCACGATAATAATTAGAAGCTTGAGCAGTTTTCTCAGCTTCAGTTATAACTAGGTTTAAATTTAATAGTATATTTCCCGATTGATCTTTGATATATAGCGAATAAAGTTATTACATTAAGAGATCTCATGTCTATTCAACATACCGTCATTTATAACAACTACGGTAATAGTGTACTATAGTACGATGACTGAATTACAAGCCAAACTGGGGAAAAAAAAAAAAAGTTGTTTCTTGTTCGGTTGTTCATGACTGTACACGTTTACGCAACGATATAACGTTAAAATCATACTTTCATCAATCTCTTTTGCTGTTTTTGAACTTAAATTACTAGAAGATGGGATAAAGTTAGGCTATTGTAATTTGGTCTCATAAAATCGGATTATCGTAAGACGAATTATCGTAACTTGAACACTACACTACCTGTACTCTGTATAAAACCTTATATCTTTACACACTCTAGACACCCAAAGGATTAAAGCTAGGCTTTTTTTCACTTTACAGTATTTATAACACTATAATGTACCATACAGTACTACTGTACAGTAAATTCTATAGTACTATACTGCATAAATATAATTTTACTTATTGCGTCATTGCGGGTTGACGGCGCCGTTTGACTAGTCTAGTGTGCGGCGGCCGTATACTTTAAAATCGCTTAGCGTCGAAAATCACTCAGCGTCGGCGGCCAGGAACGGAACCCCTGCCGCTAACCAAAAGGAAGAGAGAGAGAGAGAGAGAGAGAGAGAGAGAGAGAGAGAGAGAGAGAGAGAGACTAAGATATGTCTATAACAACCTGCTGTTCACTTCTTAGCGAATCTTAAAGTAAAACAAGACGACAGTTTCGTCACTTTAATCGAAGGTAGTCCAGTCATAATTATATATATATATATATATATATATATATATATATATATATATATATATATATATATATATATATATGATATATATATATTACAAATTAACGTAATTTATTCAGTTTGATGGCCCCTTTTTAAAGTAAGTTTTTCTAGTTTAATCCAGTTTCTTTTTACTTTCTCTCTGAACACTGGATATGGGTCTTTTGCCTCTCCTTAATGGTTGTTATTAGTTTATATTGGTACTCCGCCCATGAAGTTTTTTTTTTTTTTATTTTCATGTTTGTGATGGTGATTTGGCTTCCGTCGTCTGTGCCACGTCATATTTTGACCCTCTCCCGGAGCTTTCGAGGGGGCCTTGTGGCATTAGTTCAAGAGTTCTGTACTCGGCTCCACCGTAAAAGGACCAGTGTGCTATTTTATTGGCAGTCTACCGGCTCCACCGTAAAAGGACCAGTGTGCTATTTTATTGGCAGTCTACGGCAGTGCACTTATTTGGGTAGAGGATACTTCCTTTAGCACTCCTGCATCGTTGCGTCACTAAAGAGTGACCCTGTGTGCTCATGCCCTTTGTCCGAAACTGGATTGCTTGGGGCCTGTTGTTGGAGGCTTGGACTTTGTGCCTCACCGAGGATTTCTACAGCCCTTTATTGTTGGAGGAGAGCTCAGCATTTGCTCTCGTGAATGGCCCGTAGTGCGAGCGTATTATACGCCCTTTACTCCTGCCTCTGCCTGAACACTGCGCCCTTGGAGTCGTGAGGAGGCCCTCTAGTGGCGGAGAAGAGTAAGCCCACTTTATTATTATTAGCTTTATTAATTTTATTTCTTCATGTGTTGGAGCAGCAACCCCTCATTTAGTAAAGACGTCTTTTACACGAAAATAAGTGTGCGTCAGCGTCGGCATTTAACTAAGTGTTGCTTTATGGACTCGACCAAATTGAGTTATTCATGTTTTTATACTGTTATCTGAGTATGTATTTAGTACAATGTACTTTGTTAAAACTGATTTGTGAAGATTTAGGTTAAGATATAGGTTAAGGTCCCCCCCCCCCTTTGAATCTCCATCTATCGTAATGCTAGGGAAAGTGTGTTTTTCTTACTTCCACTGTTTACTTTCTCTTATTCCTTGAAAAGCATGATATTAGGTAGGCGGATTGAAGAAGTGACTGATTTGGTATTGTGTGTGCTTGTTGTGCTTTTCCCCCCATTATTCAGTTTTCAGAGGGATTCTTTTGTTGTGTTGATTTTTAAGAAATAAATTATTGTTAATCTTTAGTTTGTGGTTTGGTGTATCCTCTCTGAGATTGTACTCTTTTAATGTTGGTTTGTCAGGGATCATACTCTTTTTGTGGTACTGATCTGAAATATCAGGTCCAAAAACCTTAACTTCAGACCATCGTGAAGTTCATAACAATATATATATTTAAAATGCAGTAATACCGCAATCTTACTCGATTCAAGTTATACGAATTTACAATAATGCGAACTTTTCATTGGAACCTAATTAATTACCATAAGCAAAGCTTTCACATACACAGTTACAGCTGTAACATTTTGAATACTTAAGAAAATCTGCAAGTGTTTGTTTAATCTTTTACGTAATTTATATGTTTTCAATCTCTTATGTGTAAATTAAATATAAACAATTATTCTCCCTCTTTCTCTCTTTTACTGAGATGAGAGAATTTCTATGGTACTTGTATTTACGTACTATGTTTTTTAATATTTTCAAATAATAATAATAATAATAATAATAATAATAATATTTTGGTAGAAGACCCACTTTTAGTCAAATGCTGTTAAAAAATTATGGCAGAATTAAGCGAGTTGATTTTATATAGTTTTTTCCATTTTTTTTACAATTCACTTTCCAGGCTCAGCGATGTTTCTGAGTAACTGACCAGTATTCATATTGGGAATTTTTGAAAATTATAAAAATGCTGAACGTGATTTTTTTATTAAAACAGGATCTCAGGTTCAGGTCAAGCAGGGGTCGTCGTCAGTGCCGGTATCATTCTGTAGGCGTAGTTCAATTCCGGGCCAGGGTCGTCTTTGGTTTTGAGCTGGTGTTGATGCTGGAATAGCTGGTATCATGTGACGTTTCGACCTTCTTGTAGGTCATCTTCAGACGAGTCGGTTGAAAGACTGTAGCAAGAGAGTATGCGTGGCGGTATTTATAGTGGCTCAAACCTAGAGTTGGATTCTCATTGGTCGGGACGGGTTTGGGTGAAGTCGTGGCGCTTGCATTGATGGTCTCGGGGATTCTGTCGTGTGAGCGCCATCGTTGTGTGCCTGGGGATGAACGTCAGGATTTCTGCTTGTAGCAGAGTCCTATCATCCTGTAGGGGCTTCTGATTATCAGGCATTGTCGGGGGGTCATTCGCTGCTCTCCGGGCAGCGGTGGGAAGGAGAAACTTTCTCGAGCGATATTTAAATTTGGTTTCTCCTTTCCTATATGGAGAGCTTCTAGGAGGAGTAGACATTGGGGCTCCATCGTCTGGTCTATTATCTCGATATTGGGGATCTCCCCTTGGAGTCCTTTTTGCCAATTTCTATATGGGTACCGTCGAAGAGAGGGTCTTCCAGAATCCCAGCAAACTGAGGATGTACCTGAGCTACATTGATGATTCCTTCTTCTGCGCCGACTCCCAGGATGAGATAGAGCAGTTGCGACGTGCATTCCACGACCAGAGCTGCCTCATGTTCACGAAAGAACATTGCCAAGACTGCCGCCTCCCCTTCCTTGACGTCCTTGTCTAACAGCAAGATTCCACATTCAGCACGAAGGTGTACACGAGGCCAATGAACCTGGCAATGTGCATGAACGGTGAGAGCGAGTGCCCTAAGAGGCATAAGCACTCCATCATCAGTGCCTTCGTCAGGAGGGCCCTCTCACACTGCTCCTCCTGGAATGACACGCACAGTGAGTTGGGCCGCACCCCCCAGGTCCTCGTCGACAACGGTCACAGCAATTATGCTGTTGATGAACCGATAAGGAAAAATATGGAAGCCTGGTACCACCAAGAACCCCGCCCCGACATTCCAGAACCCATAAAGCTTTCCTACAAGGGGCACTTCCACCGGAGGTACAAGGAGGACGAGCAAGCTCTCAAAAACATCATCGAGGAAAACATCAGCCCAACCAACCCAGACAAAAATATTAAGTTAATAATATACTATAAAACGAAGAAGACGAGCAGCCTGGTGATGAGAAACCCCCTGCAAATACGTCGGCATGACCTCCAGGCATTTCTCCAGGTAGAAATACTGAAACCAAGACACAAACAAACATGACGCAAGAAAAGTTAAAATTAAAGCACACATGTGAAATGCAGTGTTAACAAGTGGTGCGTAGGCTACAAAGAGGCATGTACATCAAAGCTAGGTAGTCTAAGTGTTTGTCTTTCCTGTCATCAAGAACATGAGATAGTTAAACTGAGGAGGGAAGCAGAAGAATTAGCAAAGGAACTAAAGGAACTGACAAAGGACAAACTCGAGGGCAAGAGAAGAGAAGACAGGATGGAAAAGGAAATTGGAGACCTACGAAGAGAAGTTACAAACCTTAAGAAAGAAAAACAGGAATTGAACAACGACATAGTAGAAAACAGAGAGAGTATAGTGGAGATTAGAAAACAATTGCTTAAGACCAGAACCAGAAATTAAACAGAAACAAGCACTAGACTAGGTACAAAGAAAGAAGCTTAAAATAATAAAAATGATGAATTCAATAGAGCTGTTGGTAGAAGAGTGATAACAGCCAGAAAACACAATTGTTCCCCAAAAGCAATCAACATAACGAATAGATTTGCTGTGCTCTCAGTAGCAGAAGAGGAAACAATCTTAATCAGACACTCGTTAGTAAAAGAGCAAGGCTTAAATTTTGTGGTCAAAAATAGAAGTAATAGAAAATTTAATTCTTACCCAGGTGCAGGAGCAAAGAAGTTAGCCGAGGCAGTGAAAAAAAATCAAGGTAATAATAGAAAAAGTGCAGTCAGAGTGAAGAGGAGGAAATTACTTGCTTCTAAAAGACGGAGAGAACATCCGAGAGAAAACTGATAATGGCATTCTTATAGGACTTTCGCCCAGAACCAATGTAAGCCATTACTCCCTTAGCAAGGCAATTGGAATCAATGACAGACTGGAACTAATATGCCAAGAAAAAGGTGTTAGGTTTGTAAACTTTTGGGACAGCTCTATAGGGAATAAAAAAAAACTATTTAAAAAAGAAGGAACTCACTTGAATTTGGAAGGAGCACAACTAATAGAGAACCTTCTCAACGAAAACCTCTTGAAAACCTCAATGAACTGAAGCTCCCAGAAACTGGTTAGTAGTAGCACTGCAAGCAACAGTGATAGTAAGGGAAACTAATAAAGCCATCGAGGACAAAAGAGAAGATAGAAAAGTCCCTCAGAGTGGTGCATTTTAATGCACAATCAATTCGGAACAAAGTAGATCCCCTCAACGCATTGGTAGCAAGTGAGGAATTACACATAATAGGTATCACAGAAACATGGATGCAAGAGGCAACAAAAGACTTCGTAGGAGAGTACCAGATAGCTGGATTATAAGTTGTTCAAAAAAGATATACTCAATAAAAAAAAAGGTGGAGGCATTATGTTATATGTTAGGGACCACTTTTGTCCAATAGTGTAAAATTACAACTATGCAAGAAGTGATTGGCATCAATATAAACAGTCTAGGCAAGAAGATAACTAATACTAGTGTACAGACCTCCCCACCAATCACAAATGTCCAATGAGAGGCTGTATGCACTACTAGGACAAGAGATAAACGACAAACTGCATAATAATGGGAAATTTCAATGCAGCAGAACATTGGGACACGATGACCTCCGGATCAAACGTAGAAGGAAATAAACTTAGATTTTGTAAAAAATTAATTGCTCAACCAATGGGTTAACAAACCCACTAGAGGAAACAACATAATAGACAGAGTCCTATCAACGGAAGATAATCTAGTATCTGACTTTTCAGTAGGTGCAAATCTAGGCAAAAGCGACCATAAAATTATCTCATTTCAAATTAATGTTCAACATGAAAAAGAGATGATGTTAATGAGATTAGACTTCCGTCGACAAGACCTAAAAAAGCTAAATGAGTACATTAAAAGTCTAGAGTACGACGAGAACACAGGCATAGATAAACACTGGGGAGCCTTTCATGAGGAATACATAGAAAAGAGCTCTAGATGTATAACATTAAGGCAAATACTAACAAATGGCAAACCTCAGCCTCAGTGGTTCAACAGAGATATTAAAAATAAAGATCAGAGAAAGAGATGGATAGCACAAATCAATGAACCCACACCCAACACCAATAGAAACAAGCAGGCATAAAGAACTCCTTAGATTGGTGGACAAATTAGTAAGAAATGCGAAGGTAAATGAGGATAAGAGAGTTGCATCATTTGTAAAGAAAACCTAAAAGAATTCTTTGCAAATGTTAATAGTAGGAAACCAATAAAAATAGCATAGATCCCCAAAGAGACAATAGAGGTAACCTGGTGAACTCAGACTTGGAAAAAGCAGAGTTAATCAATAAGTTTTTTAATAGTGTATTCACAACTGAAGACACGACCTAAATACCGTAACTTGCTATTAAATATAAAGTGGCAGAACCATTAGACAAAATAATACTTATGGAAGAGGACATTAAAACAAATCAGAAAAACTCAATAAGTTCAAATCTCCTGGGTCAGATGGGATTCATCCAAGAGAAATTAAAGAGCTAAAAGAGGAAATAGTTCCTCACCTATATAAGCTCTACAGGAAAAGTGTTGAACAAAGAAAGGCACCAAAAGGATGGAAACTAGGAAATGTGCCCCAGTTTACAAAAATGGTCCAAGAGAAGAGCCGGGAAATTATTGACCAATCTGCCTAATTTGCAAGATTTTTTAGTCCATAATTGCAGATCGAATTTTGGATCACATAGATAGAAACAACTTGTTGTTAAACAGCCAACACGGTTTCAGACAAAACAGATCATGCCTATCAAACCTCTGGGAGTTTTTTCATAACACGCTTAGTATTTATGACAGTAGTAGAGCAATAGATATACTGTACTTAAGATTTCCAAAAGGCCTTTGACAAAGCTCCACACAAGAAACTGATGACAAAAGTTAGAGCTTTAGGAATTGTAAAAGAAACAACAGCTGGGTCAAAGACTGGCTAAATTACAGAAAACAGAGAGTCGTAATAAATGGTGAAGAATCAGAATGGGCAGATGTAACAAGCGGAGTTCCCAAGGGTTCTGTCCTTGGCCCGCTCTTGTTTTTTTATTTACATTAATGACATTGATGTAGGCTTAACTAGCAGGATACCCAAATTTGGAGATGACACCAAACTAGGTGTAAATGCAGCAGACCCAGATGCAGTGGAAAGTTTAAGAAATGATCTAATGAAAATAGGAGAGTGGTAAAAAAATTGGCAAATGCCTTTTAACGTAGATAAGTGTAAAGTGTTACAAATAGGAACAAAGAATCCTCATGCCAGCTACATGCTGCTTGGGAATGACATAAATAGTGCAGAACAAGAGATAATGGACCAGACAAAGGATCCCCGGCGTCTACGCCTCCTAGAAGCTCTCCATATAGGAAAGGAGAAACCAAATTTAAACATCACTCAGGAAACGTTTCTCCTTCCCACCGCCGCCTGGAGAGCAGCGAATGACCCCCCGACAATGCCAGATAATCAGAAGCCCCCACAGGATGGTAGGATCCTACTATAAGCAGAATTCCTGACTTTCATTCCCAGGCACACTGCGATGGCGATCACACAATAGAATCACCGAGACCATCAATGTGAGATCCACAACTTTGCCCAAGACCGGCCTGACCAATGAGAATCCAACTCTAGGTTTGAGCCGCTATGAATACTGCCACGCACTCTCTTGCTACAGTCCTTCAACCGACTTGTCCAAAGATGACCTACAAGAAGGTCGAAACGTCACATGATGCCAGCTATACCAACATCAACAACAGCTCTAAATCAAAGAAGACCCTGGCCCGGAATTGAACTACGCCTACGAAATAATAGCGGCACTGACGACGACCCCTGCTTGACCTGAACCTGAGATCCTGTTTTAATAAAATAAAAGATCACGTTCAGCATTTTTATAATTTTTAGAAATTACCAATACTGGCCAGTTACTCTGAAACATCGCTTAGCCTGAAAAGCGAATTGTAAGAAAAATAGAAAAAACAATGAATAAAATCAACTTGCTTAATTCTGCCATTCTTTTTAACAGAATAATAATAATAATAAGTAATAATAATAAATTTAAAATTAATAAATAATAATAATAATAATAATAATAATAAATAATAATAATAATAATAATAATAATAATAATAATAATAATAATAATAAATAACTGTAATCAACAAAATTTGTATGTGATAGTATTTCAAAGAAATAAAATAACCTTTCCATTTCACTCTCCAAGTAATGACAACACTCTCTCTCTCTCTCTCTCTCTCTCTACTCTCTCTCTCTCTCTCAGTGCCATTTGCTTGGTGAGACGTTATTACGCGCATAGTCTGATTAATCAACAGATATCACGCATTTAACATTCGTCTGGAAATTTATAAATATCTAGAAGTGTTCGTGAACTGTCGGTGATGAGATTATTGTGAAAATAGTAGTATAAAGCGTCTACTAAGTTAGTTTTATCAAGTGAAATACTGTTAAATTCATGATCAAGATGGCAGTAAGTTCCAACTGTGGAAAAAAAAATGGCGAAATTTAGCTTGTGTTTAGCAGATTCGCAATATGATGAGGTAGCAGGAAGGGAGCTGGCATTTCTCATTATGAGATCAACAACAGCCATAACCAAAAAGATGCAAAAGCATTCATAGATATATTAGAAGGATATGATCCTTCAAACTGGAAAAAATCAACAGAAAACATCTTGAAAATAATTGAAGAAGTTCCAAATAAAATCCAAGTGGTCAAGAGACTCACAAAGAAAATATACATATATCAACATATTCCGACAAAGGAAATGAATAAGGTGAACATTGTGAATATCCTAATTGATGCAATAGGAAAAAGAATGCCAAAAGCATGCAAACTGTGTAAGGTGTGGTATAGCATAGTTAATCCACAAAACCTGATCAGAAAATGTTCTGCATGCAACACTCCGACGCATCCACAATGTGCTGAAGTAATGCAAGATAGGAGAAAAGATACCAGAATATTTTGCTCAACATGTCTATCATGGATAGACAATGTTATTAAATCAAGACTGAATGTACAAATAGTTGAGGATGAAGAAGAAGAGGAAGAGGAAGAAGAATAAGAGGAAAATGGAAGAGAAGTAAACAAAACTGAAATGACAGAAAAAAATAAGGAAAACAAAGAACAAGATAAAAGTATGGATGCAGAGATACTCATTGATACTACATATGAGGCAATCAAGCAGCATACAATACGAAGAAACAATATTCGACATGACAACAAAAGAAAATCCCAAAGAGGCTCATAACCATAAATCTGAACAATGATGGGAAAGAGGAAAAAATAGACAAGAAAGACAAAGTCTGCAACCTTTTGAAAAGAGGAAATTGCAGATTCGGAGAAAGATGTTAGTACAAACATCCTAAGGTATGTCACAACTATGAAATATATGGTAAATGTGCATACCAAGATGGCTATGAGGATGATTGCAGAGATCTACATCCAAAAATATGCAAAAACCTAAAAGAAGGAAAAGGATGTAAGTTCGACAAAAAAATGTAAATATATGCACCCTGTAGCCATGAATCAAAATCAAATAAATAATCAATCAAATAATAAAATCCAAAATAAGAAAGAAACAAATAAAGAGAGGAACAAAGAATATCAGGTGAAAGAAAAAACCAGCCATCACCGCGATATGCAGTGTCAGCAAAATATTTCCAAGCATCAGCTCCAAGATACAATTCAAGAGATAAGAACTGTATCTATGATGCAAGAGGATATTGCAGATACGGAGAAAATTGCAGATTCAGACACAAAATGAATAATTATGATGAAGGAAGATCAAACATTATGGAAAAGTTGGATTTTTTTAATGTCAGAATTTCTGGAAATGAAGAAACGAACAACATACCAGAACAGGAAAGAGACATGGGAAAATCCTTATTTTTATTCATATTAAATGAAGGAGAACACACGCAAACCATCATAGTGATGAATGCGCAGGGTTTAGTTACAAGTACCTCAAAAAGAAAAATAGAGTACTTAGAAGAACTAATCCAAATTTAAAAGAAAATATATATTATGAATATAAGTGAAACCTGGTATTCCCAAGAGACTGGGAATGATGATCAAATAAAAGGGTTCCAAACTGATAGATCAGAGAGAAAAAATAGGAATCAGGGGGAACTGCAGTATAGAAAGAAAGCCACACAAGGAAAAATATATGAGAAATATAGTAACTCAGAATGTGAACTAATAGCGGTAGAATTTGAATCTGAAAAATTAATGAACATAGTAATATATAGACCCCCTAATACTAAAAGAGTTTGACATAATAATAGAAAAATTGGATGATATATGTAGAAATCACAAGGACTGGACTATTCTCCTATCTGGAGACGTTAACTTTCCTTTCGTAGACTGGAAAGAACGGATAGGAGATTGTGGTTGTATTTATACATATAAAAAAGAATGGGCAGATGTAACAAGCGGAGTTCCCAAGGGTTCTGTCCTTGGCCCGCTCTTGTTTTTTTATTTACATTAATGACATTGATGTAGGCTTAACTAGCAGGATACCCAAGTGCAGAAGATAAGAGGCAATTCGTAAAGCTATTAGATATGCTACTTGAATACAACATTCAACAAATAAATCACCTGCCAACAAGAAAGGAAAATACTTTAGACCTAGTATTTGTGAACGAGGAGAATTATGTTAAAGAAATAATAGTTTATAATGCGAGTATTTCAGACCATAATGTCATAGAATTAACAGTCCATTCCAAAGCAAGTGAAAACAGAGATAAGCAAGAAATGAAAAAGTGGGAAGGATATGGAAAATACAACTTCTACAGTAAAAATATAAAATGGTCAGAAATAAATTAAGAATTAAACAAAGATTGGGATAACATTTTCGTAAGTGATGACATAAGGGTAAATGCGGAGATATTATATAAAATAGTGGATAAATATATATCGAAGAAGAAAAGTAAATATCAGTCATGCATACCAAGAGACAGAAGGATCTTGTTCCAGAAAAATCAGAAGTGGAAAAAGGTCTTGCAAAAGAAAAAAATGCATGGAAAGTTATAGAACTAAAAAGTAAGATAGAAAATGCAGAACAAAAGATTATACAATCAAAAGATAATGAAAAACGGGACTTGGAAGAAAACACCCTAGTAAATATCAAGCAAAACCCCAAACTATTATACTCGTACGCAAAAAAGATGAATAAAAGAAGAATAGAAATAGGCCCTCTAAGAATTGAAGGGAGATTAACGAATGAAAAAAAAGGAAATATGCAACATATTGGCAGAACGATATAAGAGAGAATTCACCCCTAGAATTGATAATGAAGATAATGATATAGAAGTAGGGACGAAAGTAGTGAGTATTTAAGCTGACATAGATTTATGAAGCTGATATTGTGCAGGCCATTAATGAAATAAAATGGAGCTGCTGCAGGGCCTGATGGTGTCCCTGCTATTTTGTTAAAGAATGTAGTTCATTCTATCGCAAAGCCACTTGCAATATTATTAAGACAAAGTCTAGATACAGGCAAGATTTATGATGAGCACAAATTAAAGTGTAGATACAGGCAAGATTTATGATGAGCAGCAAATTATTTGCATATATTACCCCTACTTTCAAAAGTGGATCAAGACTAGAGGCAAGTAATTATAGGCCTGTGAGTCTAACATCACATATTATGAAAGTGTATGAAAGGGTAATGAAGAAAAATATTATGAAACATTTAATAAAAAATAATTTGTTTAATATAGGACAACATGGTGGTTTTCGTACCCGGAAAAAGTTCATAAACCCAACTGTTTAGTCCACCGTGAGAAACATATACAAAATATGAAAAGCGGAAATGAAACAGATGTGGTTTATCTAGACTTTGCAAAAGCTTTTGACAAGGTAGACCATAATATATCAGCGAAGAAAATTAGAAAACATAATATAGTGGATGAAGTAGGAAGATGGTTAAAAGAATTTTTACACAACAGAAAACAGATAGTTATTGCAAACGATGAGAAATCGGATGAAGCTAAGGTAATATCCGGTGTGCCACAAGGTACGGTGTTAGCTGCATAGACACTAATGTTAAGGACTCTGTAGTGAGTAGTTTTGCCGATGACACATGAATAAGTAGAGAAATTCTTTTGATGAAAGATGAAGGGACGCGCTACAAAGAGACTTTAACAAAGTATATGATTGGGCAGAGGTAAATAGGATGGTATTTAACTCTGATAAATTTGAATCAATAAATTATGGAGACAGAGAAGGAAAGCTATATGCATATAGGGGACCTAATAATGAGACAATCACAAATAAGGAAGCAGTTAAAGACCTTGGTGTGATGATGATTAGGAAAATGTTATGCAACGATCAAATAGCAATTTTATTGGCAAAATGTAAAGCAAAAATGGGAATTTTGTAACAGCACTTCAAAACAAGAAAAGCTGAACACATGATTATGCTTTATAAAACATATGTTCGTAGTCCACTTGAATATTACTATATGATATGGAACCCACACTATCAAAAGGATATTGCACAAATAGAGAGTGTACAAAGGTCCTTTACAGCTAGAATAGAAGAAGTTAAGGACCTTGACTACTGGGAAAGACTACAATCCTTAAAATTATATAGTCTAGAAAGAAGAGAACGCTACATGATAATTCAGGCATGGAAACAGATAGAAGGAATAGCCGAAAACATCATGGAGCTAAAAATATCAGGTAGATTAATAGTGCCCAAAACTATACCAGGAAAAATAAGTAAAGCACACAGAACATCGATAATGCAGCGTCTATTCAATGCGTTGCCAGCTCATCTGAGGAATATATCAGGAGTGAGCGCAGATGTGTTTAAGAATAAGCTCGACAAATATCTAAGCTGCATCCCAGACCATCCAAGATTGGAGGATGCAAAATATACCGGAAAATGTACTAGCAACTCTCTGGTAGACATCAGAGGTGCCTCACACTGAGGGACCTGGGGCAACCCAAACAAGATGTAAGGTCTGTAAGGTAAGGAAAGGTAAGGTAAGGTCTCTCTCTCTCTCTTACTGAGATGATACTATTCATCTACAGCGAGAAGCTAAAATGCAAAAAGTACAGCCTGAAAGTGCCCTATGGCTGTTTGATGATTGTTGGGTAACCTGCAGTTAACAATCTGTACTCGCAGCATACTGTGCCCATTACTGAATATAAACACACCCTAATTATGATAATTTTCTATTACAGTATTGGTGCGGGGATAGTAAATAATTGCCAATAAATTCCTGAGAATAAGTAACTCTTTCCAACCTTGGATTATCTTGTCAATAACTAAACTTAAAAAATAAAGTTATCCACATTGGTTTCAATGTAGTTAAAAAATCCATTTGACAAATATATCCTTTTGAGCCGTGTGGCAAAAGTCTCTACAGATTGCATATTACTTTTGCTGTTGACTGAAAATATGCGATAAAGGCATGTACTCTCCTGATGTAATGTTGATTACCAAAGACCCAGGGTCATGCAAAATCTGCTGCAACTCACAACTCGCGCATAACAGCTACATATTCTACTATCCTTCAGAGCTGTGATCTCCTGCAGCAGCAACACTATACATTCCAAATTATTCGCACTACTTGTTCCAATGACTGAGCGAGGTTCAGATTCCGCTGCTTTCTCCCATTTCATGGTTGGGTGGTTGATTTGTTTTAATCAAGCTGCCCCTATACAAACAAAGGACATTACCCGAGGACAACCGCCAGTGCAGCAAGATGTGAAAAGGAGAATGGGCCTTGTGAGAACGTCTGGGATCTTTCAGCTAACAGCGACGACCGATGAAGACTTCATATCTGTATTTGTGGAAATGAATGATCACTTGCAACTGATAAAATTTCTAGAAGTGATTCTTTTTGCCAAATGTCCTGTCATCCTCACTTTCGTTTAATTATTAATACAGCTCGTCATTTATAGGAGTTTGAGTGCAAGTAGAAATATTTAGACTGTATGTGGGTAATGATTACTGCTTATTTACATATAACCGCAATGCAACAGAGTTTATTACCTTTCAACTGCACGGGACAGAACCGAATCTCCCTGACAGACAGACAGACATGTAATAGTATCATTTCTCCTTAGTAAATCTACAACCAGTAGTCCGACATTCAAACTCGACAGTACCACCAAATATTTCAACTATAAAAAACTCTATACGATAATAACATAGAAAACGTGATTCAATTTATAGTATACTATTGCAAGTTAATTCTTTTCGTCCACAACATCCCACACGTGTGTGTGTGTTTATATATATATATATATACATACATATATATATATATATATATATATATATATACTATATAATATATATAGATATATATATATCTATATATATACACATATATATATATATATATAATAAAAAAAAAAAATATATATATATATATATAGAGAGAGAAGAGAGAGAGAGAGAGAGAGAGGAGAGAGAGAGATAAACAAACACTTTTACATGCCGCAAACATCGTTTTCATATCTAATTCATAATATATAAGGGAATAACTTAATTGCATACAAGGCGAATTATAATTGATGAAAGTTTTTGCACCTGCTAGAATTCGAACCATGGTCTGGTGGCGCGCAAAGCGCGCGCGCACACACACACACACACACACACACACACATATATATATATATATATATATATATATATATATATATATATATATATATATTATATATACCCAAAATAAACATTCACGACGTAAAATTATGAGCACCGGTATAATCAAGGCTCTAACTCTAATGAATGTCCGGTAGAAAGATTCAGCTTTTATTTGTAACACAGAGTAACCAGTTTCCTATTTAAACCAACCTGAAGGCAATTAGCAGCTTTAATTTCTCATGGCTAAAAAAGTTGAAAGTTGCGTGACAAACGCATTTCTGCAACCATGCCGACAGTTAAGTTCCGTGGTGGCCATCTCTTCTTCACCTTCGTAATACAAGTACCCTGAGCCCAAATGTGAATTACGAATAAGGTAACCAACCACAAACTATAAACAGGTTAGCTTTTAGCCATAAAACTCATAGTGGTCTAATCGTTTTATTTTTAATACTTCCCACCCATACATTCAGATATCTCTCACTCTAATAACCATTTACAGTAGGTACCACTATCAGAGAGAGAGAGAGAGAGAGAGAGAGAGAGAGATAAGCGGATCAATGCATAAATAAATCAGTCAACTGGCAGCTAACAACCGACTGGATCGTTAGATATATACAACAATATATATTATTAGATAGATAGATAGATAGAAAAAAATACAAAATAAGTTTAAACTGAAGCAACTTCCAGCGAGAGAGAGAGAGAAGGGAAGGTGAGGGAAGGCAGACGGAGGTGGGTGGGGGTCTGTGTAGTTGGGGGGAGAGGGTAGGCAGAGCTCTTTACTGCTCTGTTTGTATCCATTTCTGGCTAATCAAGTTTTTGCCTCTTTGTACAGGGACAAGTGTCTTTATTCTTTACAATTAGTGATTCATGATACTCTTATAAATTACGAATTACGGCACGGAGTGTAATACACTATAACAAAATCTCGTACTGATACGAGTGTTTGTTACAGAGTTATTGCCAAAAAATGTGCTTGCACTGTCTGTGAAACCCATAGGAGTAGTTATCAAAAAACGAACACTGGAGAGGTAGAGTTCAAACTTCTCGATGATATTCATCCTGAACAGATTGAACATACATTTGGTGAGACCCAAGATCGAAACAGGAACAGTATCTCGTATTCAAACTCTGAGGAGTAGACTTCATGAGTCTCTCTTATTCCCTCGCTCATCCAGGTGTAACCCAGGAAGTAGAAGGGAAAGAGAGAGGAGGACTGACTGTTCTTGCCAGCTCTTCTCTGAACTTGCAGTGATGACAGGAAAGCACAGAGTAGAAAAACGTATTCTCCTCAATGAACAACGTTTCCTGAAGGGAGAGTAGAGGTTCTCCCTCAACAAACAAAGCATTCTTTTTCTACAACTGGTTCGTTCACACGGACGCAAGCGAGAGTTGAGCCAAGTTAAATGCACCAAAAGTTACCACGTCTTGCTACGTATCTGTCTCTATGATCGAACCTCACAAAAAGGACTACCCAGAGAAGCTCCTCCTCCTGGCTTCTCTAGATGCCTTGTCCCGAGGGACAGCAACATCAACCTTGGCACCTGAGGAAGAGCCATTCGTGGCTTTCATAGATGAGTCCAAGTCACCAAGGCCAAGGCAGCTCAGTCCCTTCTCTCCCCCTGCACCACTGTCACGATGGAGAGAAGACTTCCAATCACTGATTGTGGATGTATGACCCCCTTTGGAAGTTGTACACTCGGAGGACTCGCAAACGAGTATCCGGCAGAGCCTTAGTTCCATGAGCAGTGCCCTTGGAACCAAATACAAGAGAACAAACCTGGGTCAGAACTCCTAGGGCTCCCGAGACACTAGACCCTGGGGACAGCATCATGGTTCCCACTCCCAAAGGAGCAGGTCAGCTGATGAGAGAGCCAACTGCTTCCTCCCCAGGGGGAAAACCTTTAGAAGAATCAAGTTGAGACTTCTTAAGGGACAGAGAAGCTACCTTCCTCTTCTTAGGCCAGAAGCCTCGAAGAGGGTAGTAAGGAACTCAAAAGTCTGACAAGATGACACCAGGGCTGCAACATGGAAAACAAAATTGCTATGTCATGGCAAGGAACTGCATTGATCAAGAGCAGAAAGCTCAATATAAGAAGAATAAAGAGGAATTCTGTGTCTGTTGTCCACAGTGTTCGGACGCTAAGGTCTAAGACACAAGGACAAGATTTGACCATGCACCAAGATGTTGGCACGCAGTGCCTAGATTTGCATAGAACCCAAACCAGACTCAAAAGCGAACTCCTCTGTACTGGTAAAGGCTCCTCTCACTATTCAAGTACTCGTGATAGCAAGCGTTAGAATTCGTAAAAATTCCTGCATTCAGCAAGATTCCCGTCTCTTGTAAAACAATAATCGGGCAAGCCTTGTCTTGCCCTGGTACTCAGCAACTTTATGAAGCCAAGCACTTGGCGAGTGCCAGTGAAACCAGGAGCTCAGCGAGACTCCTGACTTTTGAAATAACAAATATCAGGAATGCTCGTCTTGCCCACGTGTTTGGAAATTACAGAAAACCAAAAGACTCCAAGGATTCAAGCGCTCAGCAAGACTCCCAATTCTTGTAACAACAATTATTGGGAACTTCTGTCTAGCAAGAGGGTTTGGAAATCATAGAAGACCAGAACACTTGGAGAGTGTCAGAAATTCCAAGGAATTAAAGCGCTTGGTGAGACTCGAATTTCATCAAACGATCATCAGCTAGGGGTCCCTTTTCGACTTCCATAGAAATCAAGGTGGAACAGGCATAAAACCCAATCCTCTAAGTGATAATTTAAAGACTGGATCAAGAGTACAAATCAACAGAATATGAACTTGAGGCTCCCAAAATGCAACACCCTACAGGAGACTGCGAATTGGAATCTGCCCAAAGGACAGAAAGAGCCCGGGAGAACAAAGTCTCCAGGAGCTCGAATCCTGAGAATCAGAACACCAGGTGTAGAGACGGTGAGAAGTCTCTCCATCACCAGATGTAGAAACGGTGAGACCCTAAGACTCCTCCAAGAACGTAGGCCCACGATACTGAATCCTGCAGCGACCACTCCGCAGGATTCCTCCTATCCAACTCGCTCCTCCCAGTGTCATCTGAGGAATTAGAAGGAATAGAAGATGATCGGATGCTCTCATTCCTCCTCACAGAAGCACTGTCAAAAGGAATGAGCCACGCACTGTCACCAACATGGTGGTCGTGACAGACTTGGGTCTAGGAGAGCTTAGTCACTTTGGCGAGACACTTTCCTGAGGAGAATGCAGAGGTTCTCACTGAGCTGTAGCAGCCCCCTTGCTAGCAGCTACCAGACTGGCAAGAACATGCAACATCCTCATGACACATCCCAGCCCTCTTCAAGACAGAAACCTCATGCTAAGAGGGCTGTAAAGGGGACCTCCTACTAGCTTCTCCAGATGCCTTGTCCCGAGGGACAGCAACATCAACGCTTTCGCAGGTGGGTCCAAGCCGCGGCTTGGTTCCTTATCCTGCCCTGCGCCACTGTCACTGTACTCCTCATCACTGACTGTGGATGTACAAACACCCTTTGGGGGGGGGGGGGGTTATACATTCAAAGAAACTTGCGAATGAGTCTCTATCACAGCCCCGGTTCCATGAGCATCACTCTTGGTACCAGAGACAGAAGAATGAACCCTGGTTCGAACTCCTGAGGCTCCCAAGACACTAGTCCCTGGGGACAGTGTCACAGTCCCACTCCTGATAGAGCAAGTCAACCAACAAGGGAGCCAACTGCTTCCTCTCCAGGAGAAGAATGCAGTCCATAAGGAGTCTTGTGGTGAGACTTCTTAGGAGGCAGAGAAGCTACCTTCGTTTTCTTAGGCCAGGAAGCCTTCGAAGAGGGTGGTGAGGAGGCATAAGACGACGAAGGCGACAACACTCTTCGAGACCTCTTCTTCCTCGAATTCTTCTTTGCCAGCTTCCACAGGACCTCTTCTAAAGGATGAGGTATAGTCATCCCATAAGTAGAGTTAACAACCACAGGGCAGCTGCGTAGACACTGTCCAGTGAAGAAACTCCAGGATAACAGAAGCAAACCAATATAATTTTTTCGGCAGGGAATGGTGCACACACTCGAGGGCCAATGTCACGGCGTGCTAACAAGTCACAGGTACAATTCCGAGGGTTAGGATAGCCAACACAAAAGAGATATCCTACTATCCACTGCTGTAATCTACTATCACTCACTGTTAGCCTGCAGAAAAAAAATTTAAATGGAGTTTACTCCTTTTGCACCGAAAGGCATCGCCCTCCAAACCAAGATCAAGATCCCTCATACATCAACATCACACCTCCGCCCCCTTCTTTATCCAATAAGCTAGCAAAAAGGGCGAAGGAGAGGGGGAAATACTGGGAGAGAAACAACAAAGGGCAAACCTCCAAAGTTTCTTCCCAGTAATTCTCCAAAATGCAAGTGTAAATGTTAAATAAATATACTGCCATGTCCTTACATTAAAGGGCGAGATTAAGTGGAAAGGTTGTAGATAAACCCTTGCCCTTGTAAGGACGAAATTTGGGCTGAATGTTCGCGCCCTACCTTTGTAAATATCTTTTTCCCATATATATGTTCCTTCTCCTCCAGACACTAAATTGTAGAGTGATTCACGCCCTTTTCATCAAAGTATATATCGCATGAATCCGTTTCCTCTATGTCAAACTACAGGTGTATTTTTGGCTGTGAAGAAACACATTCACAGGGGGGGGCTCTGCCCTTTTGTTCATGTTTGTCTGTGTATGCGTGACAGACATTACATTTCAGTCCGCACACCACCTTATGTACAGCCTCTCTGCGAAAGTTAGTTCGATCTCCCTCCTTGTCCGACTCAGTCCTTACAACTGGTGACCTTCCAGAGTAGGTGACTCAAGCGGTTTTGGCTTTCGCCATTAAGGGACTAATTACCACCACTCACCTTCAGAGAACCTTTAACAGACCCATATGGTCTTGGTCTAGGTTCTCTGGTACTCCTCAAAGCATTAGCGGACTCGAAATGGCACTTCCTCACAGAAGTGTTTTGGCATTTGATCTTACGGTTTGCCAGCCAATCACGACCCCTGTTGACCGTAAAAGTGAGCTGATCAAACAACGGAGGACTTGGCTCAATCACGTGACTTCTCCTGGCCTGTGCCCTCCGGAGCCTCAACACCTCGGCCTGCTGGACGATCAATACTCTTGCTACGGACCTCCCTGACACCCTTGCCCATGCCCCAAATGACCACGTCGGTGGAGCCCTCCATCAAACTGTTGCCTTTCTCGAGACAGGACATCGCAACCTGGCTATACCGGGCTGAGATCTAGTTCCGGATCCACGGTATCACCCAGGACGGTGCCAAGGCAGACCTCATCGCTGAAGCCTTCCCGGAGGACGTTTTTCAATGCCTCACCTCATGAATGCGCAGCCAGCCAGAGCTGCCCTATGAAGGCCTGAAGATGCAGCTCATTCAGGCTTTCACTGTCCGGCTTTCCTCAGAGGGCTGCCCACATCTTCAACCTAGTGGTCAATCCTATGACCACCGCGGATCCGAGACTAGCCTGGCACAAGCTCCAGGACGACTTTTCCTCTGCCAGCTCACGCCCGAGGTCCGCAGCCAGACCCCCAACACGGAGGACTGGGACATGGAGACTGGGAGAAGCCTGGTGGAATGAGCTTTTGCTCTCTTCACCACCACCCAGGCCGCAAAACTCTCCACCCTACCATCAGCTAACAGCCTGCAGCAGGAGGAACCTCAAGAAGCGGCGATCAGCACAGTGCATCACTAGAAAGACAATGAGGACCCCCGGACATTGGTTGGTGCCACTTCCACCGTCAGTTTGGCAGCAGGGTGAGGAAGTGCGAGTGCCCTTGCTCTTTCCGACCTTCAAAAAAAGGCAGAGGCAGCGCCCAAGACAAGCCCTCATGGCAGTGACTGTAACGAAGTCCCAACCCAGAGGTTTCTATGTTGAGGACAGCATCTCCGGCCTCAGGATGCTGGTAAACAATGGCGCCATGCAGTCGGTATTCCCTCAGTCTGCTGAGGACCGCAGCCATGCCCCCAATGACCTGACCACCCTCATAGCTGCCAACGGAACCCCCATCTGTACCTACTGCACCAGGACCCAGAACCATTGCGTTCCTGGGCTGGACCTACACCTGGCCTTTCGTCTCTCACCGATGTATGAACCCCTCTCCTGGAGGGACTTCCTTACCTACCATCTGCTCCATTCTTCCCCACCACAGGTACGCCTCGCTTCTACAAGAATTCCCCGACATCTTCTGACCCGAGCTTCGCCAGGTGGCAGGGGCCGCCCAAGCACGGTGTCTACCACTAAATAGAGACCAAGGGGCCCCCGACATACGCCAAGTTCCACTGCCTCCTGCCAAAGCTCCTCCAGGGAGCAAGACCGCGTTCAAGGAGATGGAGAAGATGGGCATCTGTAAAAATGCTGCGAGCCCGTGGGCATCCACCCTCCACATGGTGAAGAAGGCAGACGGTACATGGAGGCCCTGCGGTGACTACCGGTGCCCGAACCTTGTCATCACGCTCAATAGTTAGCCCCCTGCCAAAAATGCATGGACCTCACTGGACCCCTCCACAGGGCTAAGGTCTTCTCCAAGATTGATTTACTAAAGTCCTACTTTCAGGTTCCCGTCCATCCCGATGACATCCCAAAGACAGCAATCATCACGCCCTTCGGGTCCTTCATGTTTGCTTTCTCCACCTTCGGCATGAGAAACGCCCGAGCCACCTTTCAATGCCTCATGGACAGCATTCTTGGCGACTTACCCTTCTGCATCTGCTATGTAGACAATATTCTCATATTTTCCAGATCGCCAGAGAAGCACCTGAACCACGTCTGGGCCATCCTCAAGTGCCTCCAGGAGAACAGACTTGTCGTCTGTTTCGATAAGTCCACCTTCGGCCCCAAGAAGGTGGATTTTCTCGGCCACAAGATTTCCGCAGCAGGAGTTCGTCCCATGGCATCAAAAGTAGCTGCAGTGGAGAAGTTCCCGAGACCAATTACCGTCAAGACCCTCCAAGAGTTCATCGGGATGGTAAATTATTACCCCAGATTCATCCCGGACATCGCCTGCACCATGTGCCCTTTGACCGAGGTCCTGAAGGGTAAACCCAAGAAGCTGACATGGGGAGAAGACCACCAGTGCGCCTTCGACCGAACCAAGTCACCAGGACCATGACGCACCCGACTCTCACCACCGATGCCAGCAACATCACGTGCAGCGCCGTCCTGGAACAGCTGGTCAACGGGGTCCCTACACCACTAGCCTTCTTCAGTAAGAAGCTAAAACCCACAGAGACCCACTACAGCACCTTTGACCGTGAGCTCCTAGCTTTGTACAAGGCCGTCCACCACTTCAAGTATCTCCTAGAAGGCGTCCCCTTTACCATAAAGATGGACCACCAACCACTGGTCCACACCTTCGTCAAAGCGGGCAATGCCTGGTCCGCAAGACAGCAACATCACTTTGCGGCTGTCTTTGAGTTCAGGTGTTTCATAGAATACGTCCCCAGCGGAAGAAACCCCAAAGCTGACGCCCCCCCCGAAGGTCGAGATCAACTCCCTTCACCTCAGCGTAAACTACGAGGACCTAGCGTGTGAGCAAGCTTCCGACCCAGAAGTACCAGCCTGCTGGACCGCCATTACCACCCTCTGCTGGGAGGACATCCCCTTCAGCCCCTCCAGGACGACGCTCCTCTGCAACACAAGCACAGGACGCCCTCGCCCCCTGATACCTACCTCCCGTAGTAAGCAGGTGTTCGACGTGCTCCACAGTCCCACCCGTCGCCCTGCATGACAACCAGACTCCTGACGGAGAAATTCATATGGCACAGCATCAAGATGGACTCCCAGGAGTGGGCCAGGAACTGCATCGCATGCCAGAGCAGCAAGATGGGAAGGCACACCAAATCAGAGATAGGCTCTTTTCCCCAACCCAGCTGAAGATTTGGACACATCCACGTCAACGTCGTCAGGCCTCTTCCTCCATCCGATGGTGTCAGATACCTCCTGACAGTGACCAACCGGTCTATCAGGTGGCCCAGGCCACCCCGATGTCAGAAGCCACCGCAGACGCCTGTGGCGAAGCCCTCCTGTCCTACAACCCTGCAACCAACAGCATGGTGGAGAGGGTCCACCGCTCTCTCAAGGCTTCCCTGATGGCACGTTGCAAAGGCCCTGACTGGAAGGCAAAGCTCCCATGGGTCCTCGTCGGCCTCTGCACCGCCCCAAGAGCCTACGGCGACCCATCCCCAGCAGAAAAGGTGTACGGAGAGACCCTGACAGTGCCAGGCGAATTCTTCCCCGCTGACAGCGACAACCCTGACATTCCCCTGGCAAGACTCTGAGCAGCCGCCCAGAAGTTCCTCCCCTGCCGAGAAACATATACCAACAGGAAGGAGCAGTTCCACCCAAGTGCCTTGGACTCCTGTAGGTTTGTCTTCGCCAGGAACGACGCCACCCATCCACCCTTGATGAGGCCCTACCGGGGCCCACACCAAGTCATCCAATGGGAAGAGAAGGCATTCCTTGTTTCGATCAGCGGCCGCAAGGACTGGGTCTCGATAGACCGCCTCAAGCCCACTGTCATCCCCGACGAAGATGACCCCGCAGAAGACCCTTGCAGAATCCCAGCTCGGAACATGACGCCGCTGGATCCCTCCAGCGCCCCTAGACATCGCCTGGGCTGCCCAAGGAAAGCAGTCGAACCCCCCAGGTCCAGATACTAAATTGTAGAGCGATTCACACCCTTTTCATCAATGTATCTATCGTGTGAATCCGTTTTCCTCTGTCAAACTATAGGTGTATTTTTGGCTGTGAAGAAACACATTCACAGCAGGGGGCTTTGCCCTTTTGTTTATGTTTGTTTGTGTGTGCGTGACGGACACTACGTTTCCATCTGCACACCGCCTTGTTATGTACATCCTCTCTGCGGAATATAGTCAGTTCGATCTCCATCCTTGTCTGACTCAGTCCTCACACCCCTAACCTTTAACACACAAAGGGGAAAGGCAGCTAGCAAGGCTTACCATGACAAATGGTTTTGTATATTAATTATTAATCCCAATTAATTATCAATATCAAACACAGTACGTATATTCAAAGCATATTACAAACAATAAAAGAAAGATCCCACCAGGAAATCGTGATTAACGACCAGTCAGCAAGAGCTCACAAACATGTCTTCACTCGAAGACGGCAACAAGTAACTGGAGTGTTTATGTCCAGGCAAGCGGGTCTCCCCACCTACCGGGCGGTAGTTAATGACTAACCACCTTGTTCAAAAATTTAACTGCCGTATTAGTCTAGCTACGCTGCTACGCCGTCAGTATATCCTATTGTAAAGGACCAAGGCTTTGTACATCATGTAGGAACAGCTAGAGCGGCACATCCTTACCTAACCTGGTGGGCTTCCCCTTCCTGGATCCCCCACCTAACATAGGGTGGCACACCCTTACCTGACCAAGTGGGCTTCTCCCACCTGGTTCCCCTCATCTACCTTAACCTAGGATGCCATCTAGCCTAACCTAGGGGGCTGTGTTCTCAACTAGCTGGGAGGGGTTTGCCCGGCACCACTGGACACCCCCATATATCCTAACCTCTGGCGCTACAAATGACTAATGAGAAGGTTGCTACCTAACCAGCTATGCCTTGCCTTACCTAACCTAACATACGATTCCAGATCCTTACCCAAGTGGATGATTTTAGATTGGAAACATTACATAACCTTAATCAGAATCAGAAAAAGACCTGTAATTAGGACTAACATATTCAGACTGGTCAAGCCCTTCCCTAGATGAAGGTCACCAGGTATCAACCTGAAGGCAAAATAGTCCTTATAGGAGATTATGTTTGCAAACAAATGAAGCATATCTGACACATGTGCAGTATGTTGGCAAAAGTAAACATGGTAGACGATGTTCTCATAATTTAACTTTGTCAAGTGTTTTGTGCACACTGTACATGTATGGCAGGGTAAGGCTTCTTTCTTGTTTATTACATTTTATATGTATTCTCGTGTAGTGCTGTATTAATTTCTAAAAATGTGAAAAAATATTCTCAAAGTTGCTTACCTTTTAAATTTTTCATGGCAACAATAAATATTTAAAGATAAAATAAAAATTATTTTGCTTTCCATAAAGGCTTAGAATCCAGTAGTTTCAAACAACTTTCACATGAGGGCAAGCTGTCTGTGTCACTGCACTCTTAATAGTGGAATGGTCAGAAATTCATTGGTCCTGTATCTCGATCCATTTTCTGTGAATCCTGTTGCTCCTATGAAGTCTATCATTATTTTTTACTCTGAAAATGTTATTGTTATAATACAATTAAGTTTTGTTCATACTTACCTGGCGATATATATATAGCTGTATTTCTGACGTCCGACAGAATTTCAAAACTCGCGGCACACGTGTGGGGCGGCCAGGTGGTAGTACCCATTCCCGCCGCTGGGAGGCGGATATCAGGAACCATTCCATTTCTATTCATATTTATTCATGACCCTTGTCTCCTGAGGGGAGGAGGGTGGGCACTCTAATTAAATATATCTGCCAGGTAAGTATGAACAAACTTAATTGTATTATAACAATAACATTTTGTTCATGAAACTTACCTGTCAGATATATATATAGCTGAATCCCACCTTCGGATGGTGGTAGAGACAGACTAGGATTTTTAGGAAGCTTAAATTAAATAAAAGATTAACTTATTGGTTCCTTACCTGATAGCAAAGTAGACTCTGTGATTACTGTCACTTAAAGCCTGCTTATGCTTTTATCAGAGTTGCCAGCCAGGTTTGGGACCTGTAGTTCTGGTGCACTCTGGATGCTCTGTCAACGGGGACGTGACCACAATGTGACAAGACCATCTAGCCAAACATATGGCAGTAACACAGCAACCGACCACCACCTGACCACTAACCAAAAAACCCCTTGACAGTTAACACTAAGGAATGGGAGATTTGCCACAGAAGATCTCACCAGTCAACCAAAAACACAATAAAACTAACCTAACCTAAGCTAAGGGATAGGGACAGAGAGCTACCTTCAGCCCCCCAAAAACTGTGTCTGCCGAAATGTAAGGCTCCAAAGAACTACAGTTCTCGTAAATCGTTCTCACATCCCGGAGGTAATGTGAGGCGGAATACGGAATTGCTCCTCCAGAAGGTGCTATCAAGAATATCTTTGATAGACATATTCCTTTGGAAGGCACAGAGAAGTAGCTACGGCTCTGACCTCGTGAGCTTTCACTTTAAAGAGGCTCAAATCAGTCTTCTGGCAAGATGAATGAGCCTCTTTAATGAGTCCCTCAAGAAGAAAGCAACAGCATTCTTCGACAACGGCAAATCTGTCTCTTCACGAGCACCAGAGATTACCTGAGGGACCTCTTATCTTTAGTCCTATTCACATAGAACTTGAGAGCCCTGACAGGGCACAGGGCTCTCTCTGGTTCTTGACCCACGAGACTCGATATTCCTTTGATTTCAAAGCTCTTTGGCCAAGGATTAGACGGGTTCTCGTTCTTAGCCAAGAAAGATGGGTTCAACGAGCAGACAGCGTTGTCTCCCTTGAAGCCCACTAGGCTACTGAACGCTTGGATTTCACTAACTCTCTTCGCCGTCGCCAGAGAAGCTAGGAAAAGCGTTTTTCTCGTCAAGTCCCTTAGAGAAGCTTCATGGAGAGGGCTCAAAGGGACTTAGCATCAGATGTTTCAAAACCACATCGAGAATTCCATGAGGGCGGTCTTGCTTGTGGAATCTTGGTGTTTTCGAACGACCTTAAGAGATCGTTGCAGATCCTTATTGTCGGAGAGGTCCAGTCCTCTGTGGCGAAAAACGGCAGACAAACATTACTCCTATAACCCTTGATTGTAGGAACTGCCAATTTCTGCACATTTCTTAGATAGAGTAAGAAATCTGCTATCTGATTCACAGGAGGTCGTGGAAGAGGAAATTCCTTCCTTTTTGCACCATGCCCTGAAGGAGGAACCACTTAGACTGGTAGACAGCTCTTGAAGAGGCTCTTCGAGGCATTAGCGATTGCTCTCGCAGCTGCCTTTGAAAGCCTCTCGCTCTGGCCAACTTTTCGATAGTCTGAACGCAGTCAGAGCCAGAGCGGAGAGGTTTTGGTGAACCTTTTGAAGTGAGGCTGTCTGAGTAGATCTCTCCTAGGGCAACGTTCTTGGGGAAGTCCACAAGGAATGTCATGACCTCTGTGAACCACTCTCTTGCTGGCCACATTGGGGCAATCAGAGTCAACCTTGTCCTTCTGAAGCTGCGAACTTCCTCATTACGTCCCCATGATCTTGAATGGGGGAAAGGCGTAAAGATCCAGGTCTGTCCAGTTCCAGAGCAACGCGTCCACTGCAATTGCCCCAATGGATCCAGAAACCGGGGAGCAATACAAGAGGAAGCCTCTTCGTCCTCGATGTAGCGAAACAGGTCTTACTAGAGGACGTCCCCACAATCTCCATAATTGTTGACAGACTTCCTGGTGCAAGGTCTCCATCCGTTGGTAGAATCTGATTCGTCGACTGAGAAGGTCCGCCCTGACATTCTGAACCCCTGCCACGAATCTTGTCAGGATCTTGATGCGCCTTGCGTCTGCCCATAGCAGAACTTCCTTCGCCAGGAGAAAAAGCGATCTGGAGAGTTCCTCCCTGATTCTTTAGATACGCAAGGGCTGTGGTACTGTCTGAGTTGACTTGAACAACCTTACTTGACAGTTTGTCTTCGAAGAACTGCGCAGCGACAGGAATTATCGCTGCCAGTTCCTTTACATTGATGTGCCAGGCTACCTGTTCCCCTCTCCAGGAGCCTGACACTTCCTCCCCCCCCTAGTGTGCTCCCCAACCGGAAATGAAGCGTCTAGAACAACACTAGGTCGGGGCTCAGAAGATTTAAGGAGAAGCCCTCTCGTAACTTCTGAGGGTCGAGCCACCATCTTAAGTGGACTTTTACCTTGTTGGAGATCCTTAGGATCGCATTCAGGTCCTCTTTCGACGTCCATTCTTCCGCAAGGAAAAATTGAAGAGGCCTGAGTGCAGTCTTCCCAGCGAGACAAACTTTTCTAGCGAGGAAATGGTGCCCAGCAGACTCATCCACTCCCTCACCGAACAAGCTTCTTCTCTCTAGAAGGCTGCGACTTTCTCTAACCCCAGTCGCTGACGTTCCTGGATGGAAACGCCCGAAAAGCCATGAATCCATCTGAATCCCCAGATACACGATGGACTGTGTCGGGGTCAGATGCAACTTTTCGGAGTTGACCAAAAGACCAGAGACTTTGCTAGGGCTAACGTAAACTGAAGGTCCTTCAGACACTTCTGCCTCGACGACGCTCTGATCAGCCAATCGTCGAGGTAGAGGGATATCCTGATCCCTGACGAATGGAGCCACTTCGCTACATTCCTCATTATCATTGTGAAAACCATCGGGGCCGTGCTGAGACCGAAACAAAGGGCTCTGAATTGCCAAACCCTGTTGTCTAAGACGAATCTCAGGTACTTCCTTGAAAGAGGGTGGACGGGGACGTGGAAGTACGCGTCCTGCAGGTCCAGAGACACCATCCAGTCGCCAGGTTCTCAATGGCTCCCAGCACCGACTGAGGCGTCTCCATTTTGAATTTGATCTTTTCTACAAAAAGATTGAGCCTGCTCACATCCAGGACTGGGCGCCAACCTGACGACTGCTTCGCACTAGGAAAATCCTGTTGTAGAAGCCCGGTGACTCCAGATCCAAGACTTGTTCCACCGCTCTTTTTTCGACCATCTGGTCTAACAGATCGAAAAGAATACTTTTTTCTTCTCTCCCTGATAAGATGGAGAGAGGTCTCTGGGAGTTGATGTTAAAGGAGGAGGATGTTAAAGGAGGAGGATGTAAAAAGGGGATCTTGTACCCCCGCTCTACTATCTTGAGAGTCCAAGGATCCGCCCCTCTCTGCCTCCAAGCCTCCGCAAAGAATTCCAGTCTGGCCCCGACTGGCGTCTGAAGGACGAGATCTTCATTTGGTGGTTTTGGTTTGAATGAAGTCTTCTCTCGAAAAATCTCTCCCTCGAGGAGCTGCTCTCGAGGGGGGTGCCCCGCGAAAGGGTTTGACTTTCTTCGGGGGTTTACTGAATGCCGAAGTGGAAGGAACTGCTGGACGTCTTGAAGACTGTACCAAGAGGTCCTGGGTCGCCTTCTCTTGCAAACTCTTTGCAAGATCCTTTACCATAGCCTGGGGGAAGAGATGGTCCGAAAGAGGCGCAAAGAGCAATTCCGCTTTCTGAGCGGGAGATACCGACTTAGCGGTAAAATTGCAAAGAAGAGCTCTTTTTCTTCAGGAAAGCAGTTCCAAAATGAGAAACTAGCTCCTCCGAACCATCCCTGACGGCCTTGTCCATACATGACAACACGCTGGACAGCTCCCCCAGACTGAGAGAATCAGGACTTCTAGACTGAAGGTCTAAAACTCCCAGACACCAGTCTAGGAAATTAAAGACATTTAGGGTGCGAAGCAGTCCCTTCAAGTGGTGGTCCGTCTCCACAGGAGTCCAGGACACCTTAGCAGACGATAAGAGAGACCTCCTCTGAGCGTCCACTAAACTGGAGAAGTCACCCAGAGCGGACGAAGGAACCTTTACTCCCACGTCCTCCTTGGTTTCATACCAAATTCCTCCTTTCCCGGCGAGTCTAGAGGGAGGAAGGGCGAAAGTGGTCTTGCCCTGATCCTTCCTTCGAGACATAAAGTCTTGAAGCTTCTTAAAAGCCCTCTTGGTCGACGCGATGTCTTCATCTCGACGAACTCAGGGGTCTTAACGGTCTTGGAAGACGAAAGTTGAGAGGGAGGAGACCTAGGGGCTGCCGGCTGGAACTTCTCCCCGAAGGATGAACGTAACAGCCTGACAAGAACCTTATAGTCCGAGACAGCTGAAGCTACCGGCTGTTCTTCTTCGACGGAACTCCCTGGACTACTAAGTTCCCTTCCTCCCTAAGAGGAACTGGAGAACGTCCATCAGGATGAGGGGCGTACGTCCAGCAGTCTCAATCCTGACAATGACTTCCGTTGGTTGGAAGTACCTGCTACAGGTACGAATCGCCCTTACGTCGATCCTTAGAAGGACGGACATCTTGTGAAAGAGGAGCGTCCTTAGAAGCAACGGGAACTGTCTTAACAGACACGTCCCTACGAGAGGAAGCGCGAGCTTCCTGACGAGAGGCGCCAAAAGCGTCCTGCTTAGCCAAGCAAGCGTCCTGCTGAGCGTCCTCAAAAGCGTCCTGCCTCGCTCGAAAAGCGTCCTGCTTCGAACGGCGAGCGTCCTGAGGAGCGTCCTCAAAGGCGTCCTGTCGATAACTCAAAGCGTCCTGCTTCGAACGCCGAGCGTCCTGCCGAGCGTCCTCAACAGCGCCTTGTCGAGAGCGCAAAGCGTCCTGCTTAGAACGCCGAGCGTCCTGCCGAGCGTCCTCAACAGCTCCCTGCCGAGAGCGCAAAGCGTCCTGCTTCGAACGCCGAGCGTCCTCTCCTGAGAGAGCGAAAGATCTACTCGGAGAACGAGAACGGTGACGATCCAGAGGAGGAGAGAGAGACGAGCGAGACGAGAGAGAATGAGACTGCTTCGTCCTCTGACGGGCAGCGAACGTCCTTCCTACGCTTAGGCTCGACTGCTGCTGGGCGAGTCCTCTGAGCCATCAGCGACGTAATCTGGTCCTGAAGGGACACTAGGATATCCTTCGTAGGTGACGAAGGAGCAGAAGAAGGGGCAGGACTGAGCCTGCGAGAAGGCGAGGGGCGAGGGGACGCCTCCTTCCTTCTAGCAGGTACAGCTATCTGCCTCTCAGGTGAACACGCCTGTGCGTGGAAACCAACGTCCTCGTCGGTAGAAAGCCTCCCTCTCTTCTGAGGAGGAAAGGCGTCATAAGCATCCTCTGACGAAAGCGGAGACATAGGACGTGAAGCGTCCTCAAAGCGAAAGGTCCTTTTCAACGGACGCGAGTCTCTCCGAGCGCTCCCACCCCTTGCGAGGGGAGGACGCTTCGGAGGACGAAAAGCAATCTTTCAGGACACGCGACTCGTGCGCGCTCCTTGGCAGCCTGGGGATTTAGCAACAAGGCCTGCCGAAGGGACGCCAGATCGGTGAGCCCCACCCCCGAACTCTTGCGGCTTTCGACATACCCACTCCCTGAGTCCTGGGAGTCCGATAGAGGTCTAGGCCTAGAGGCATTATGGGCCGATCTGACGCCCCCTCCACAACACTAGGGGCACTAACACAAACTTTCACAGGGCCAGTTTCTAGGGCCAAAACTTTAGATTCGAGAGCGCGATAGACTCAAGAATCAGAGAAAGGGTTGTTACCTTCTCCAGACACAGCACTGGGGCCCGAAGGCAACAAAACAGGGATTAGGTTGAGCAAAAAATATACTGGTGTTAGAGGAGGAGAAATGTTACTTTCCTTACCTTTAGTAGAACTGCCCTTGGAGGAAGACCTCCTGACTCTATCGCGCTCCAGTTTACGTCGATAGGTCTCATACATCTTCCATTTATCATCATCCAAATCCTTGCATTCATTGCACCGATCATCAACAAGCAAACATGCCCCCTGCAATCCATACAAACTGTGTGAGGATCAACTGAAGGTTTAAGAAGCCTCACCTTACATTCACTCCTCACACACACTCTGAAACTTCCAGTACTTGATCCAGACATCATGTACACAGAAAAGCCATCCAAAATCAAAAAACCAATCCACTATTACGCGTGCCAATCCAACAATCCAGAAGTCGATACCAAAAGTCAATCCAGATAATATTAAGCGAGATAAATCAAAAATCCTAGACGGAGGTACTGTAAACAGTTGTTTGCAGCACCGGCGACAGAAAAAATATGAATAAAATGAAAAAATGGGAATGGTTCCTATACCGCCTCCAGCGCGGGAATGGGTACTACCACCTGGCCGCCCCACTACGTGTGCCGCGAGTTTTGAAATTTCTGTCGGACGTCAGAAATACAGCTATATATATATCTGACAGGTAAGTTTCATGAACAAAACGGAATTATAATTTTTTGAATTTATTGTTGGTATATGGGTTAAAATAAATAATTATATAGGAATGTGGTGGAGTAACAACTTTTCTATGTCGTGAAATCGTGCATTTTGAGCAGTCTTCCAAAACGATGTCAACGGAAATGTATAAATCTGAATATTTCAATAGGAAAAATGCTTTTATGCTCTAATATTTTGAATAAAAATATATTATTTCATAAAGATCAACATTCAATTGAAATATAGGACGAATTAGATACGTATAAATGAAAACTTCTGTCCATGTGTTGGTAGTGGCAGGAAAACATATTGGAATATTGCACTCAGCAATGGTTGGCAGACAAACTTTTAATAGTAGTGTAGAAATGGCTGAGATATTGTGTGGGTCTTTTGACCTTAGCAATAATACTGCAATTTTTAAAAGTTATTTGCATTTTTCCTAACTATACAAACCTGAGGGCCTTTACATTAGGAATTACTTTCAGCATAGGCTGGAATGTGGCCGTTAAATTCTTCAACAAGGTGGTTAAGGCAGTAACTACCGTCTGGGAAGAGGACAAGCCCGCCTGCTCAGATGTAAACACTCCACTTTGCCTTTCAGGCCAGGTTTCACATTGAGGGGTGGCATTAGGTGGGCCTTTATGTAAAGGACCTTAGGTTTGTATAGTTAGGAAAAATACAATTTTCTTTAAAAAATTGTGCTTTGTTCCTACACAATATACAAGCCCTTGTTCCTTTATATAAGGAAGCCTCACTGATTGATGTAAGGAATGTGTGTGAGCCTCCAGAACTGACTGGAGTTCTGATCAAGAGTCAGACTTCTGGGCCTTTCCAAAATTAGTGAGGAATCGTAAATCATCCGAAAACGCCCGGGAAGAATATTTAGTCAGACCCATTAATGCAATGTTCTGGGAAGGGTTTGCATTATTGCCAGTCTCCTTCCTCCCTTTGCTGGAGGAAGGAGCGGGATTGCTTCTATGATTCTGAGAAGAACAATAGAAAGGAAACTCGACGTGCAAACTTAACACATCAAACGCCCGACCAGTAAGTGTAAGTTTAAGTCCTATCCTCAACCTGAAGGAAGAGGAGTAGAAAGTCAAGGAGGGGAAAGTGGAGAGGCCAGTCACTCTTGTATCATTCTTACCTTTAGAACTGCACACCATAAGCAAGATGTAACTTGTCCCCTTGAAGAAGCCGGGTAAGCAAACAACTTTTTGAGCATCCACCACCAGTCCAAGGAAAAGCGGTTCCAATGACCTGTGGGCAGACGGTAAGCAAAAAACTTTTTGAGCATCCACCACCAGTCCAAGGAAAAGCGGTTCCAATGACCTGTGGGCAGACGGTAAGCAAAAAACTTTTTGAGCATCCACCACCAGTCCAAGGAAAAGCGGTTCCAATGACCTGTGGGCAGACGGTAAGCAAACAACTTTTTGAGCATCCACCACCAGTCCAAGGAAAAGCGGTTCCAATGACCTGTGGGCAGACCCGAAGGAAGAGAGATATAAATGCAGTCATAATGAGACCGCATCAATCTCCCGGTCCAACATATTCATCAGTGATGAAAAGTACCAAGCCACTGGCACTGCTCGCTCTCTGAGAAAGTGTGCACTGGATGTATCCAACTGCAGAGGAGTTTCTCACAATCTCAGAGGACTCGGAGGAACACGTGTTGTTAGACACTTCTGCGTTAGAAGTCAGTGGTGGATAAAGGTATCAAAACTCAATGAAGAGTGTCGATCCTCCGTTGGTACATCAACACACACAAAAAGGACAGTAATGACTGACCTGGATCAAGCAACACAAAGTCCAAAGCACAGGAGATCATGAAGGATTCGGACTCGTCAACAGATGCCGAATGATTGCACATCCGAGATGGAGTCATGACATGACACCCGCCTTTTAAAGGGTGATGTTGAGAATGAATCTTGCAAATCGTCTACCTTCTTTGCCAACAATGTTGAGAGCTGAGATGATGATTCTCGCGAGGTATGTGCACATTAGATGAGACAAATGCCTTCTAAAGACCGAGGTCCCTATGATGGCAAGACAGAGAAGTTTCTCATCAGTAGATGAATCTCAACTAAGGAGAAACAATACTACTTAGTGAATGACTAAGGTGAAAGTGGACCAACGTCTTCACAGTTGAATTGGAGAGAAGTGAGCTCTAACAATTCTGGTCATAGAAAAAGTCCTGTCGATGACACCAAACAGTGAAGACAGCATTAATCCCTGTGTTTACAGGGGCGACCTGAAAAAGTTTAAATTCGCTACTTTTCATTGCTCGGCGAGTTGGTCTTTGCTTGCAATGAAGGTGGAATGTCTTTCAGTAGAAAACAACAGGGATTGTACTGCTTGAAGAACCGCTTCTTGTGAGTTGAATCAGAAGGACACTTTTCCCTATCTACTCTGGAAAACAGAGCTAGTCGGGCAGGGAAACAGGCGAAGTCTTCCATTATTCATTACAATTCAGGGGAACAAAGAATAATTGAACATCTTACGAATTACAAAATGCATATTAGAAGACGAAAACTCCAACATTGTATGAAGAAAATCATTCTGAATCATCGCAGCAGCTGATGGGGCAGGTGCATGGAACAGAAGACTACAGGACTTCTGTTATACGTGGGGTAAACAGAAAGATATAATGAGTCCCCTAATGAGATATATCTCCCTGAAAATTCTCGCAACTGCAAACATGGGCAGAAGACATGGACCATATGCGAGAATTCCGAGCTAACCAAACACCTAAGTCTGTGATGGCCAGGCAGAGAGATTTGAATCTAGTTAATCCTTGATAGAGGAGAAATAATACTAAGGCGAACAGAATCTCTGAGAGGAGGCAGTACTCTGCCACTCGCTCGACTCCTTGTACTGATATGGAATACGTTCAGCTTAGAACTATTGAGTGCAGAAAAAGATACACTTGAACATCTGCATTTTAACCAAAATGGGAGGAGAAGAAACACTATTGTTCGGTGATAATGAAAATAAATGAAATTGTGGTGTTGTTGGCAAAATACTACAACTAGTTATCTAAAAATCAAAACCAGAAACTCTTGGGAGGCCTGAAAGGCTTGTCCACCTGAGTTTCAGGGTAATTAAGAAAAGGTACTATTTGTCTCAGTCACATATTAGAAGAGTTAACTTACAGATATGAGCCTATTATTACTTGGACGGTACAAGTGATAACAGATGCATGTTGCAAGGAGAACATATGAGTATATTCATAGGTTACTGTAAATCACGTTCCAGCCTAATTCTTCTTCATTCAAAAGACTATAATAAGGAATGGAAGCAGACCACCTTCATTCTCTGATGTTGTCCCAAAGGGAGGCTTCTACAGTGATAAACGGTCACTGAGATGACTAAGTTCAAGCTGACAAACTGGTTGTTCCTATAACAGTAGCACTGTAGAGGTATTCAAACTTCTCAGTGTTATCCATCCTGAACAGATTGACATATGTTCAGTAAGATCCTAAGCCTGAACCAAAACAATCTCTCGGATTTGATCTCAGGGAATACTTTCCATAGAGCTCTTATTCCTTCTACACCTCGGTATAACCAGGAAGTAGAGGGGGAAAAAAGAGAGGAGGATTGACTGTTCTTGCTAACTCTTCTCTGAGCTTGCAGTGTTCTCATTCTGTTAAACGAAGCATTCATTTCCTACAACTTGCCACGTCTTGCTACTCATCTATCTTCTCCGTGATCAAACCTCATAAAGAGGACTACACAGAGAACCACCTCCTATCTCCTCAGATATCTTATCCAAAGAACAGTGACATCGACCATGGGCACCTGAAGAATAGCCATTCCTGGCTTACACAGGGGGTCTGAGCCACCAATGCAGTTTGATCCATTCTCTCACCCTGCGACCACTGTCATGACGGAGAGAAGACTACCATCACTGACTGTGAGTGTACCAGCTCCTTGGAGGGGTTTTTTGTACACTCGGAGAGCTTCATACACGAGTACCCGACCACCAGCCCTAGTTCCATGAGCAGCAGCCTAGGAACCAGACAGAAGAACGAACAAGGGTTCGAACTCCTGGGGCTCCCTGAGACACTAAATCTTGGGGATAGCGTCCCACAGTTCCCCCTCAGAAGAAACAGGTGAGCCAAAAGAGACAGCAACTGCTTCCTCCCCAGGGAAAGGATGCAGGTCCTGTGACGAGGACTTCTTTGGGGGGGGGGGGGGGGGTGGGGGGGGGGGGGGGGGAGGACTACCTTCTCCTTCTTCAGCAGGGAGCCTTAGAAGTCGAAGGGGTGGAGGCTGATGAAAAATATGATGATTCCGAAGAGAAAGATGGCAACATTTGACAAGCTCTCTTCCTCCTCGACTTCTCCAAATTCTGCAAGACTTCTACAGGATGAGGTATATTTACCAGCAGGAATAGAGTTAATAATCACAGGACAGCGGCAAAGGCTTTGTCCAGTGACGAAACTCCAGGATAGCAGTGGCAAATGAATATGATTTCCAGCAGGGGAACAGTACAATACTCGGGGACCAATATCACAGCATGCTACAAGTCACAGGTACAATTCCAAGGTTAGGATAGTCAACACAAAAGAGATATCCAACTATCTACTGCTGTAATCAACTATCACCAATGTTAGCCTGTAAAAGAAAGAAAATATGATTTAACCCTTACAGGATGGGTAAAATATATTGATGTACAAGCTCCTCAGGTCCGGGTAAACTTTAAGGTCGGCCAATTTACGAAAAAAAAACACATCAATGCAAAGGAGAGGAAGATATGCAAATGTACATGGTGAAAGGAAAAAAAAAATTCAAAAAATTCAAAAAATTTTCCTTCCCTTTCACGAGTTGAAAATGACATTTACAACCCCTAGTGGGGCCTCTTTTACAAGACAATCGTAAATTTTACCAACTTATGTATGTTGTTTCTAATAAAAAAAATTATTTTATTTTATTTTTTAAATCATAACTACTGCTCACACAATATCAAAACAGATAAGAAATAAAAGCAGTAACAAATTCTTAGCATATTTGTTGAAAAATATTTACATACATAAATTTCCTGAGAACAAAGATTCAGTAACTTTTTTACTTTTACATGTATTTTCAAATATTTCTTTGCAATTTTCTTTGTAAAATTACATTTACAGCCAACATACTATCGTAACCGACTTACTATTATAAAAGACAATAACAAAAAATAACAGCAACCCCTTGGTGTATTTATGCACAAATTTACAAAAAGACATCATGTGAGAGAGAGATGCACAACATTACCCCCTCAAGTCACAAGCACTACTGATAATATACTGAAGTCCTGAGAGGCCCAGTATCGTGATCTTAGTTAGTATAATAGTTGCCATAAGTGAATTTATGGTTATATAAGTACTGGCATCTCTTTCCCACCTGATTCTTTCTAAATCAATGGCGTGTAATACATATTGTTTAACTACAGGATCAATCTGCCCAACACCCCAAACCTGTTTTACTACTCTCAAGGATTAATCCGTCCGTTAAAGGTTAAAAAGATAAGGATACTCCTCTCACATCCAAGGGTACCGCCCTCCGAAATGTGAGGAGATCCCTCAATCACCAACACCACCCCTCTTCTATCTTCGTCCGATAGCTAGCAAAAGGACGAAGGATAAGAGGAAACACCAGAAGAAACAAAGGAAAAATCTCTGAAGTTCCAATTGGTAATTTCAAACGTAAGCGTAAAATATCGATGAATACATGTCTCGTCCTAACGTTAAAGGGAGAAACAATGTAATAAGGGTGTTGGCACACCCTTGCCGCCAACCTTTAACACAAAGCAGAAAGGTGGCTAGCAAGGCTATCAGAAAAAGTGGGTTTGCATATTAATCATTAATGTCAATTAATTATTAATACTAAACACAGTACATTCATGAGATATTGTAATAGCCACAATGCCCTCTTAACTTCTCAAATTCTTTGCTTTTATTGGAAGAATGATGTCCGGTAGCAGGAAACAAACCCGCGACACCATAATCGCAACGAGGTCAGGTGGGCAAGGTGATCTTGTCGTGATTATGGTGTCCTGGGTTCGTTCCCCATTACCGGACATCATGATTTCTTTAAAAAATCTTTGAAGATGGAGCTCAAGGCTCTGTAGTGACAAGCGTATCCAAAAAAGACCAAAAAATTTGAGAAGTTAAGAAGGCATTGTGGCTATTAAAATTTTTTATGTATCTGGAAAAATGACCAGTAGACTACATACACAGTATATACATATTCATTCAAAATAACAAATCAAAGATCCCATCGGGAAAATTGTAATTAACGGCTAGTCGGCAAGAGCTCACAAACATGTGTCTTCATCAGAAGATGGCTGAAAGCAAAGTGGAGTGTTTACATCCAGACAGGCGGGCCTACCCGTCTACCAGACAGTAGTTACTGCCAAACCACCTCGATCAAGAATTTAATGGCCGTATTCGAGCATACGCTGAAAATAATTCCTAATGTAAAGGACCAAGGGTTTGTATATCGCGTAGGAGCAAATAAGACCTCAAGCTAAGAACCGACATTCTGATACGTGGTCAAGGTCGTCCCAGGGGCCGGACGAAGGACGACATCCCAGCAGGCCCACCAGAAACGAACTAAACGGTCAAGACCATCCCCAACCTCAATATCAAGAATTCAGGACGGGATGCTCCTCATACCGACAAGATATCATGATTAACTGTACAAATCTTCCAATTATTCATTATTAATGATTAATAATTGTCTGGGGGGGAGAACTTGTAAAAATCTTCTTTACCCGCTAAGCAGCAAGAATCACTCGTATAAGTTTGTATATAGGATTTCCTAGCCTTTACGTCGATATATAATTCACCAATGTACGTCCATAACGTCTTTTGTTATCGTCATTTCATTATAACTACTAAGAAACATTAATTCTTCTCTGTCTGCATGCAGATCACAAGACTTGGAGGTCAGGCACTCCGTTTCTGTCCAAACACTATGTATAACTTATTGCCCAGGTAATAAATCAGTTAGTTCATATATATATATATATATATATATATATATATATATATATATATATATATATAATATATATATACACACACATATATAAATATATATATATATAAATATATATATATATATGTATATATATATAATATTATATATATATATATATATATATATATATATATAATATATATAATATTTACAGCACTCAACAAGATATTAGGCCACTTAGCATCAAGCGGCCTAATATCTTGTCGAATTTTGAAGGAACGTTAAGTTATGAAGAAATTTCCTCAGTCCATTAGACCGCTTACAGGGTGTACAGAAAGGAGTGAAGCTTAGCACTTAACAAGGAGAGACCTTTAAGTCACTTGTTCGGAGTTTAATAAGAGCTGGTAATATATTTTTTATTCAGCACACCCAAAAACCGCAATTTCTGCCTACCACATATCACTTTATTATTGCCCCGTGACATTAAAATGGGCAAGACAGTGATTTGAGTCAACAGTTAAAAGCAGAGATATGTGCATTGAAGCAATCTAGCCTTAAACACAGGAGATATCAGATCAGCTGGGTGTGAGGAGGCTTTCAGTTTGGCACTGGGTAGCCAGATTTAACAAAGGTGGCAACCATGAGATTCCGTCTCAGATAAAGTACCATTGTATGCCTATGAAGACTTCTGATCGAAGTTTGACTGTTCTCAAGCATCAATTTATATATATATATATATATATATATATATATATATATATATATATATATAATACTGTAGGAAACTGAAATTTCCAAAGAAATAGCCAATCCGCAAGTATTACTTAATTAACCATTATACGTATATATACATATATATTTAATATGACAGCAGACAGTGGTAATAGTGTCACACTTCGGTACTCTAGTCCTAGCACGCAATCATTAAATACTTATTAATAAATAAAAAGTGAAAATAGTAATAGGCTAATGGACTGAAATCAATGAAAAGTGCTAGCAGCAAAATACAAAATTTTGATCATAAACAATTCACTAATCCATTTTATGCTTGTGGATGTTTTTGGCAGCCAGATGTAAAATAAGGCTGGAAAATTTTCCTGCCACGGTTTCGATGTAAACAAATCTCACATGGTTCATGTGAATTCACTTGTGATGGCAGTAAGGACAAAACCACCGATTACAAGGTGAAGATGCATTTCAGTTCAAAACATGACCCCAGGTATGACATCACACACTTTCACTAGTAACAGGCAACAAAAATATTTTATTGTGCTGATTAGCTACAACTACAATCTTGAGTAATATCAATAAAGGTTACATATGTAGGGTAAAGCACCGCTGTGCGACCATTGATCCGATGAAAGACCACTTTTTCACTCAATATTTAATTGGTGAAACAACAATACAATTAAAACTATTTAAGCATAACATTTAAATGATTGAAATTTCGTCTATAAAATTAGATATATGAAACTGCCATACGAAGTAAAATAAGCATGTGAAGTTTTCATAAAATACTGTGTTCAAGGCAGTTTTTAAATCCAATATGGCGAGGTATGGTTGTGAATGCAATTCGGTTCTGCAATCGCGGCGGGGCCATGTCCTTCCAAGCGCTCATTTGAACAATATTTGTATATATATGTAACATTTATTGATTTAACTAAAGACTGAAGCTGTGATCGGCACAATAAAATAACATTTTGTTGCCTATACTAGTGAAAGTATGATAAGTCTTATTCCCGGGGTCATGTTTTGAACTGAAATGCATTTTTACTTTGTAGTCGGTGGTTTTATCCTTACTGCCATCCCAACTGAAATGCCACAGTGTTTATTTGATTGTAATTTTACACATTTCGTTCTTTAATTCCCTGCAAATTCCACTTTAAATGCACGAGAGTTTTTTGTTTAGAGTAAAGACATGGCGGGAATAATTTTTCAGCCTTGTTTGAAAACATTTGGCAGCCAGAATCCACGAGTCGAGCAGGCGACGTTTTAGTGAATTATAAGAAAAAATGGTACTTATTTGCTATCACTTTTCATTTATTCAAGTCTGTAATTACAATTTTTACTTTCTAAAAAATAATTGTATGGCTGAAATAATTTGTTTTTAATTTTTAATAATTGTATGGATGAAACATATGTAACCTTTAATGCGTGCTAGGAATGGCAAGTCATCGTTGCCAATTTACTGGAACTTGACAAATAGGCCGATGCCTTTACAAACTGTTTCCATGAATTCTAGATGTCATAGTAATAATGCAATAATGATAAAATTGATCTAATATTTCTGTATATATATTACAAATAGATACGCTAAATTCCCTTACTTCCACAGGTTTGTGTAAATCTTACCCAAGTTTGGAGGGTAAACACAAACCATTGGCAAACAATGATAAAAAAAAAAAAAATAGGGAGGAGCGCGAACAAGCACCTAGCTAAGTTCTCAGCAAAACCAATGAAATTATGTCAGGACTCTGGTTACTTTTACAATAACAAATATTTTCAAATGAATTATCATGAATACGTAATCCATTTATGCAATTCATAACCTTATTCTGGTTTTTAACTAACTTTTTAAATGTTATCTAGAGCACTCCTCTTCTTCTTCCCAAATAATCGCCAAGTTTCCCCGGTCGCAAGTGTAAACACCATCGTCGTTTAAGATTGTTGTGAAGAAAATGTACCAGCGCCTATGGGTACAAGTGGTGTGCGGATTTAGCACAGGAAAATGGTAGTTTGTTTACACAAGTGACTCCGCAAACATCGAGATGACATCCATCTTCTATAGGTTAGGAGTTTTAAGTAAAAATTTTGAAAGCGTCATGGAAGTAAGTTAGCACTGCGCATGGCTAGACTTTCACACTTCTGTTTAATTGGAAATTATGGCTTTAATTTCTAACTTGGGAGAAAACACTTATACTTCGAGAGGTGTTGGCTTCCACGGAGGTTGGCTTGTGACTGACTGTCGCTGACATCTAATTCAAGTTACTGGAAGTGCTAATGTTATTATATTTGGGAAAGTGATC
Source organism: Macrobrachium nipponense (assembly GCF_015104395.2). NCBI lineage: Eukaryota > Metazoa > Arthropoda > Malacostraca > Decapoda > Palaemonidae > Macrobrachium > Macrobrachium nipponense. Next base: position 104,257,093 of record NC_087201.1, read on the forward strand.
CCACAACTGTACAGGTGGTCGCCTGGCCACACATCGGTACGTAATTTACCCTGCGCAAATATTTTTCAAATGAGCGCTGGATTACATACCTATATACACAAATATTGTTCAAATGAGCGCTGGGAAGGTCGTGGCCTTTCTGTGAGGGAAGAGTGGCTCACATCCTGAAGGGCCACCATATTGGATTCAAAATTACCTTTGGCCACATCCTATTTTACAAAGACTTCACTGGTTACTTATCTAGTTCTTATGGCGTTTCATAGTTATATCTCATTGTGTTGATGAAACTTCAATCTTTTGAATGGTATGCTTAAAGATGTAATTGTATTTTTGTTTCACAAATTAAATATCGGGTGAAAAGGTGGTTTTTCTGCGCCCAATAGTATCTTGGCTATAGGGGAAACAACCGAGTGGACTATCTGGGCTAGTCTTGCCCGTTCGTTGACCCACCTTCCAGAAAAAGTTATTTAACATGTCCTGACACCAGAGATGGACACCAGTCACAAGTCATCGGTTGTGGAAGCAACACCTCGAGACCTCTACTTTCCATTGAAATAAGAGTTTTCTCTCAGGTACAAAATAATGTCATGATGAAACAGAGGTTAATGAATGTCTAGCCATGCGCAGTGCAAACTTACCTCCATGACAGCCCCATGACGCTTTCGAAATTTTTACTTAAAACACCTTACATGTAGAAGACTGACGCCATCTCAATGTTTGCAGAGTCACTTGTGTCAATAAACTTTTCATTTCATGAGCTAAATCGGCACACCTCTCGTACCCATAGATGCTGGGACACTTTCCTCACAACAATCTTAACCCTCTTACGCCAAAGCCCTAAAAAATCAAAACGTCTCCCGTATGCCGGGCCCAGGTTTGGAGTGAGCGCGGAAGTGGAAAAAATAATTTTTTCAAAAAATCACAGCTGGCGTAGTTGTGAAGATTAAGAGTTCATTTTTGGCTCCTTTTTTGTCATTGCCTGAAGTTTAGAATGCAACCATCAGAAATGAAAAATAATATCATTATCATATGTAAATAATGCGATATGGATGGGGGTAGCGAAAAAAAAAAATTCTACATATTGTATTCAAATCACGCTGTGCAGAAAACGGTCAAAGCTAACCAGTTACTTTTTTTTGCGTTGTATTGTACACTAAATTGCGATCATTTTGATATATAATACATTGTAAAACAATAAAAGCAACACCGGAAAAATATTATCACAAAATGATGTACGAATTCGTAACGCGCGGACGTAAAAAAATATTTTTTTCAAAAAATTCACCGTAAATCACAATATTGTTCTAGAGACTTCCAATTTGTTTCATAATTAAGACAAATGATTGAATATTATGATACTGCAAGAGTTTTAGATTAAAATTGCAGATTTTGACCATTTCGGACGAGTTAAAGTTGACCGAATGTCGAAATTTTTATATATATTTTTTTTATATGCACATATTTCGGAAATGGAAACAGCTACAACCTTTAATTATTTTTTTGTTGTATTCTTCATGAATTTGCGCACATTTTGATATATGAAACTCTATAAACGGCTAATATGAAAAGGAGTTAAAATATTAGGATAATGCGATCTACGCATTTCCGAGATTTTCGGCCGTGAAGCGGCGCGCGGAGGGAAGAAAGATATTTTTTTCAGAAATTCACCATAAATCACAATATTGTTCTAGAGACTTCAAATTTGTTTCAAAATGAAGATAAATAAATGAATATTACTAAGCCGTAAGAGATTTAGCTTACAATTACGTTTTTCGACCATTTCGATTGCGTCAAAGTTGACCGTACGTAGTTTTTTTTCCAATTATCGTAATTTATATGCAGATATTTCAGAAATGAGAAAAGCTACAACTTTTAATTATTTTTTGTTGTATTCTTCATGAATTTACGCACATTTTGATATTAGAAACTGTTATAAACGGCTAATATGAAAAGGAGAAAAATATTAGGATAATGCGATCTACGCATTTCGGAGATTTTCGGCCGCGAAGCGGCGCGCGGAGGGAAGAAAGATATTTTTTTCAGAAATTCACCCATAAAATCACAATATTGTTCTAGAGAACTTCAAAAATTGTTTCAAAATGAATAGAAATAAATGAATATTACTAGGCCGTAAGAGATTTAGCTTACAATTACGTTTTTCGACCATTTAGATTGGCCGTCAAATTGACCGTACGTAGTTTTTTTTTCCAATTATCGTAATTTTATATGCATATTTCAGAAATGAGAAAAAAGCTACAACCCTTTTATTATTTTTTGTTGTATCTTCATGAATTTTGCGCACATTTTGATATATGAAACTCTATAAAAACGGCTAATATGAAAAGGAGAAAATATTAGGATAATGTGATCTACGCATTTCGGAGATTTTCGGCCGCGAAGCGGCGCGCGGAAGAGGGAAGAAAGATATTTTTTCAGAAATTCACCATAAATCACAATATTGTTCTAGAGACTTCAAATTTGTTTCAAAAATGAAGATAAATAAAATGAATATTACTAGGTCGTAAGAGATTTTAGCTTACAATTACGTTTTTCGACCATTTCCATTGCATCAAAGTTGACCGTATGTAGTTTTTTTTCCAATTATCGTAATTTATATGCAGATATTTCAGAAATAAGAAAAGCTACAACCTTAATTATTATTTTTTGTTGTATTCTTCATGAATTACGCACATTTTGATATATGAAACTGTATAAATAAAAAACGGCTAATATGAAAAGGAGAAAATATTAGGATAATGCGATCTACGCATTTCGGAGATTTTCGGCCGCGAAGTGGCGCGCGGAGGGAAGAAAAGATATTTTTTTCAGAAATTCACCATAAATCACAATAATGTTCTAGGGACTTCAAATTTGTTTTCAAAATGAAGATAAATAAATGAATATTACTAGGCCGTAAGAGATTTAGCTTACAATTGCGTTTTCGACCATTTCGATTGCATCAAAGTTAACCGTACGTAGTTTTTTTTTCCAATTATCGTAATTTATATGCAGATATTTCAGAAATGAGAAAAGCTACAACCTTTAATTATTTTTTGTTGTATTCTTTCATGAATTTGCGCACATTTTGATATATGAAAACTCTATAAAAACGGCTAATATGAAAAGGAGCAAATATTAGGATAATGCGATCTACGCATTTCGGAGATTTTCGGCCGCGAAGCGGCGCGCGGAGGAAGAAAGATATTTTTTCAAAATTCACCATAAATCACAATATTGTTCTAGAGACTTCAAATTTATTTCAAATGAAGATAAATAAATGAAGATTACTAGACTGTTATGTATTTTGCTTATTCCCAAAATACCAAACATAAAAAAAAATTAAAGATATATATATATATATATATATATATATATATATATATGATATATATATATATATATATATATATAATATATACATATATATATATATTATATAAAAATATATATATAGTATATATATATATATATATATATATATATGTATGTGTTTCTTTATTTATTACATTTCCCGATTCTGGTACGAATACATAAATAAAAAGGAATGCAGGTGACACTTTCTTTTTGCATACAATGAAAGAAATATCGTATTCATGCATAGATACTGAGATATAAAAACTTGAAAATAAATAAAAAATAAATATAAAACAAATGCAGAATACTCACTCCTAATCCTGACTCTTCCTTCTATTCTTGTTTTCTCCCTCCTCCATTGAAGAGTCTTGCATTTTTTTCCTCTCGACATGACGAGGTACAGGTGGAGGAGGGAGATGCGCGCCCTTACGGCCGCTGGGATAGGGCGCGGTCCCGTGCGCCCTCCCTTGACCGCCGCTGAGTCGCACTCCAATAGAAGACCGCACTGTGGTATTTGCGGTCACACTCCCCGAACCTGCATAGAGCTATCTTGCAGGTGCGACAGAAGAACCGGGTGTCTCTCCTTCTGCCATTCATATGGCACACCCGGCACCGTTTCTGCCTGCGCCCTTCTAGGAGATCCAGTGTGTGATCCCCTGGCATCAGCCGACACGGAGGGTCCACTACCCGACGAGAAGAAGGGGCGTCGGGTGGGGGCATCAGCAGGGGCGGCGGCAGCAGGGGCGTCTGCAGCAGGGGCGGCGGCAGTAGGGGCGTCAGCAGCAGGGGCGTCGGCAGCAGGGGCGGCAGCAGCAGGGCGTCAGCAGCAGGGGCGTCGGCAGCAGGGGCGGCGGCAGAAGGATGACCGATAGGTAGGCACCCCTAAGGTCTGCCCTTTCCTCTATGGGTAGATCTACAGCTCGGGGCAGGGGGGGCAGACATGGAAGGCCACTCATTGGGATCAAAGTTGATGAGGGCTTCCCCGGCTGCCTCGAGGAACTGTAAGTGGCTCATCCTCCGTAGATCGGGACCGTAGTACCCACAGTAGAGTACGTAGGCATTTTGGAGGGCCAACTGCAGAATGTATTTCAGGAGCTTTTGGGTCCATCCATCCTGGTTCTCCTGGCGAAGGGATAATATTGGATGAGTTGATCAAAGAGATCAACTCCTCCCATGTGCCTATTGTAGTGCCCAATGACGGTAGGGCGCTCTACACGAAACTGCTCATACACAACTCGGCCCTGTCGACGCCCGCGCACGATCTCCTCTTGGGACAGGTTCATGGCTCGTCGTAATCATGGGGACGAGTCGGACACCCTTCCAACAGATGACGAAGACAGCTCCCTTCCGCCGCCACTGTGTCTCTCCTCTTGCCAGATGTTGCTGATGGCTAGCGTACCTCTTGAGGGAATTCGGGGCCCCACGCACCAACCGAAGGGTACCACTGACGTGAACACCTGCATCATACAGTTCCTGGACCAGGGATACCGAGTTATAATAATTATCCATAAATTGGTGGTATCCCTGGTTACGAAACGATCCACAAGCCCGAAAACAGTTTCACGCATCGTGGAGAAGACCCCGGAATACACCGAAAAGTCCACGACGTAGCCAGTGTTGGCCTCGGTAATAAAAAAAAATTTCACGCCATATTTCTTCGGCTTCTGGGGTTATACACTTTGATGCTTAGACGTCCTTTGTAAGGCATCATCCCCTCATCTAAAGAAAGGTTCTTTCCAGGAATCACCAGAGTTTTACAGCGTTCACGAATATATTCCAACACTGGGCGCACTAAAATGAGGCGATCAGAGTTATTCCGGGGTATGGCCCTTCGGTTGAAGGCGTTGAAATATCTGTCCAACGCCAGGAAAGTATCACGGGGCATAATGCCGGGCACATTGGGCGTACTTAAAAAAAAAATTACACCTCCAATATATCCTGACGTCGGCAGCAGGAATCAATCTAAAAAAAAATGCGGAGCCCCAAAAAATGCGCCAAGTCAGGGAGGTTGCAGCCTCGCCAGTGATATGATAATGTCGTGCGTAGTTCATCACGGCAATACCGGCGTAGTCCGCCGTCTCTGCTACCAGGTACTCCAGCAATTCCCGCGTAAGGAAAAGCTGAACAAAACCCAGAGCAAGTCAGGGGAACAGGTACGGTGAGCCCAGGATTTGCCGTAAATGGATGCATGGTAGGTGGTGGTGTGGGGTCCTCTGTCCACCATCGTCGCTCTCGGACGACCCTTGGCTAGCACGACTATCCGACCTTCTACGTGCCCCTGCGCGCTGCGCGCGGGGGCACGAGCGCGGGCACGAATTTCCCACACGAACCCCCCTCACTGGCCCATCTCCCTCACTCAAGCCTTCGCTTTCTGTATCCTCATCATCATCGCCAACAAAACTTGATCCTAAATCATCGTCCTCCCCCTCCTCAGATTCCCCCTCATAAGCACTAAAACTACTAAATTCTAGTTCACTTTCGGGATGTGACCCTCGAACGACATTGGGGGCAAATAATCCTCGTCATCACTATGATCGGGAGTAATGTCCTCGTCACTGGATGACCAACCGCCATCAAAATGAGGACTTGCCAAATGCTCTCGATCGAGCTCCGATAAATAATCGTCAATGTCCCTTGGTTTGAGCCCTCCCAAATTCCTACGAATGCCCCTAAGGACGGCACGAGCTTCCTTGGGGTTACTAACGGCAAATGAGACACATTTCGAAGCACTTTCACCGACAGTGGTTGCACAGAACGGCGTTGAGGAGCGAGGTCAGGTTGGGTGCTGGTCCTTCGCCAGCATCCAAGTCCAAAACTCTTCTAACACGATCCCTTCCGACGGGTAAAACGCGCCTTTCGCGTGTCATACGACGGTCAGACATCTCTATGAACGTTCTGTACCAACACAAATGTTCAAAGTCTCGCAACAAGCTCAGTCAAACACGATTGCGGCAAAAAGATCACTGACGGATGATGCTACGATGATGCTGGCTGGAGCGAGAAGGAAGGATTCCGCGCATGCGCACTTGGGTCACGCTTTGAAACAAAATAACACCTCGATCCGTGAACTCCCAGCATCCCCCAAGGCGCGTGATTCAAAAGTTTTCGGCTGGTAGGCCTATAAGTATTTTTCCGCGAATTTAAAAAAAACTTTTTTGAGTCGACGTATGGTACGTCCAATCGGGCATACGGGAGACATTTTGACTCGACGTTTAATACGTCCAATCGGCATCGGGAGACTTTTGACTCACGTTTAATATCCAATCGGCGTAAGAGGGTTAAACGATGACGACGTTCGCCCTCATGTCCAAGGAAACTTGCGATTTTTCAGGAGGAAAGAATAAGAATGTGCTGGATAATTTTGAAATAAATAGTTAAATTTATTACGTATTCATGACAACTAATTTGAAAATATTTGTTGTTGAATAAGTAACTAGATTCCCGACTCAAATATCAAAGGTTTTGCTGTGAACAGTAGCTACAGTGTTGTTTGCACTCTCCTATTGTTTATCAGTGTTGCCAATCGGTATGTGTTTACCCTCCAAACTTGCGTATCTATTTGTAGTACATATACATAGAGCAATTTTATCATTATTGCATTACCATGACAATTAGAATTCATGGAAACAGTTTGTAAATGCATGTGTATAATTACAATCAAATAAGCATTGTGGAGTTTCATTTGTGATGTCAGTAAGGATAAAATCACTGATTACACGGTAAAAATCAATTTCAGTTCAAACCATGACCACCTCAGGAATAAGACATCTCATACTTTCACTAATATGGGCAACAAAATATTGTTTTATTGTGCTGATTACAACTGCAATCAATAAGTGTTACATATATGGGTACGCCAATACTGTTCGAGCGCTGGGAAGGACGTGGTATCGATACCGAACATGAAAGGGACCGGATGCGAATGACGTCATATTGGAATTGAAAACTGCATTGAAAACATATTTTACGAAGACCTCACATGCTTATTTTAGTTCGCATGGAGCTTTCATACCTATATCACATAATGTTGACGAAACTTCAATCTTTTGAATGGTATGCTTAAAGATGTAATTGTATTCCTGTTTCACCAATTAAATATCGAGTGAATACGGATGATCACCTGAGTAAGACTGACTCAAGGGATGCAGGCTTATTCGGACCTTGGCTGATTCGTACCGTGGCTGATTCGGACCTTAATCTTGGCTGATTCGGACCATTTGCTAGGCTGATTCGGACCCATACTAATAATTTTATATTATACCAATGGGTATTTCTATATAAGCATTCCGTATCGTTCGTCCCCGCGAATACGAAAGCCACCAGGAATTGGGGCGTCAAATGTATTTCGCCGTGTTTAGTACGAGCCCTGGGGGTTAATTACAGTCGTCCGAATAAATATTACTTAAAATTCTTGTTCAGGAGGTAAAACTGCATAGAAAAATTGGCCAATCATATGAAGGTCCGAATAAGCCTGGATAAAGGTCCGAATGAGCCGGTACGTGGTCCGAATCAGTCAAGGTCCGAATAGCTAAGTCTGTTCCGACTCAAGGCGGTTGTTTCTCCTATACCGGTAAAACATCAAAGCAGCCACGCAGGCCAGCTACCATCAGTGCAAGCCACCCTCCGAAAAAGTACATTATAACGCGTCCTGACACCCGAGATGGGCATCAGTCGCGACTTGTTGTTGGTGAGAAACGGAGCTAAAGACCTCTACTCTCCTTTCGAAGTAAGTATTTTCCCCAAAGTTAGGAAATTAATTGGCCAAATTTTAAGATTTTAAACAGATTTAAACAGAGGGTACTGAAATGGCGCCCACGGCAGTGGAAATCTCACCAAAACGCTTTAGAAATTTTTACTTACAACTAAAAATGTTTCGAAGATTGACGCCATCTCGATGTTTACGAGTAGCTTGTGTCAATAAACTAACCATTTCCTGTGATAAATCCGCACACCACTTGTACCCACAGACGCTGGAGCACTTTTATCACAACAATCGAAACACGATTTCTCACCCTCAACAACAAGCCAGGCGTAAACAGCTGTTGGGGTAGAAGATGACGAGAAGCGTTCTCTTGGCTAATTTTTAATAAGTAGTAAAACATCAATATTTTTACATATTTATGATGATTAATTTGAAAATATTCGTTATTGAAAAAGTAACTCGCCTCTGACTCAAATTTAAGTAATTATTTTTTCTGAATTAGAACGTTCTTTCAAGTTCTGTATTATGACGTCACGACATCTTGACTTTCGTACCTATTGTAAATAATTGCTATACTCAACTGTCATTGCAGAACAGTTTACCAGTTATTCGTGCAGATTGTTATCAGCTATACATGTAATTGTTATAATCTTAATGCGCATATATATCTTTATTATTTACTTTTTGGATATATGAAGATGTTTTTACTGCTGGATTATCGCCGTAGTGTGACGCAATCGTTTTCGGTCCATGGGCCTCTGTCTGTTTTCGCACCATAAGAAATTATGGGGCCGAATTTGCAATGACCAGAAAGTCGTTAAAAGAAAGGTTAGTTGCATTGAGGGGCATATGTTTTGACTGAGAAAAATACAAATTTATTCATAGCTAGCTTGTAAAAAATACTTGGTTATAAAAACTTGATTGACAACTAAGCAGCATGTCTACTATGGGTTTCAGAGACAGTGCAAGCACGTTTTGGGCAATACCTATTTCTGTAACGAAACACTCGTAACAGAACGAGATTTTGCTATAGTGCATTACACCCAGTGCCGTAATTTATAAGGGTATCGTGAATCACTAATCGTAAAAAGAATAACGACACTTGTCCTTGTACCAAGAGACAAAAACTCCATTATGCAGAAATGGATACGAACACGCGTAATAAAGCTCCACCTACCCTCTCCCCCCCCCCCCCCCCCCCCCCCCCCCCCCACCCCCCCCCCTCCACCGCCATCCCTTTTCTTCTTCGTTCCTCCGCCTTCCTTTCTCTCTCTCTCTGTTGCCATTCGGTATGTGTTGACCCTCCAAACTGGGTATAAGACTACACACAAAACGTTGAAATTGGTGAAATTAGGCTATGTATTGGAAGTATATATACATAAATATTAAAGCAATTTTATCATTATTGCATTACTATGACAACTAGAATTCATGGAAACAGTTTATAATAATGGAACGGCGTATGTGTGAAGCCTCCACTAATGTGGCAACGATGATTTTGCCATTCTTAGCATGCAAACATTAAAGCATGCAAACATTAAAGGTTCAATTTATTTCTGGCATACGATTATTTAAGAAATTCAAAATACTAATAAAGACTGAAATCAATGAAAAGTGCTAGCAAAAACAAAAAAGCAAAAAAAAAAAAAACGTAGTCGTTCCTCTATGCACTTTTCCGTATTCGTTCCTCTATGGTTTTCGGCAGCCAGATGTACGAAAACGTTAGAAACATTTGATTTTATCTACGTTAGAAATATCTGTAATTTTTCGGGGTAATTTGGTTGCTAAAAAGGGATAATATACATGAATTAAATCAAAATTTTTAAATAACAATGTAAATTTAAACTAAATAACGAGTAAAGTAAACAGTTTAGGGAATAAAACTTTGCAGTTTCGTCGTCTGTCGTCGTCTGTCGTCGTCTGCTGTTTGTAATTGTGTTTATGGCTGGCGCGCGCTTAGAAACCAGGAACAGCAACGGGTTTAAAGTGCAATGTGGAGTGAACTGAGACCAAAATGTGTATAATAACAATCAAATAAGCACTGTGGAGTTTCAGTTGATGATGGCAGTAAGGATAAAAACCGCCGATTACAAGGTAAGAATGAATTCAGTTCCAACCATAACCCCGGGAATAACAAGTTTCATACTTTCACTAATATAGGCAACAAAATGTTGTTTTATTGTGCTGATTACAACTGCAATCTTGAGTAAGATCAATAAACGTTACATACATACGCTAACATTGTTCAAATGAGTGCTGGGAAGGCTGGGGAAAGATGGTGTCCGTCACTGATGAGAACCGTCCATGAAAAACGTAGCCGCCATATTGGATTTCAAAACTGCCTTGAAAACATATTTTACGAAGAGCTCACATGCTTATTTTAGTTCGTATGGGGCTTTCATATATCACAATATGTTGACGAAACTTCAGTCTTTTAAATGGTATGCTTAGAGTTGCAATTGTATTCATGTTTCACCATTAAATATCGAGTGAATAAGACCCGTCACCGTGATGAGGGTTGGCCTGAACTGATGTTTCCCCCTAGTAGGTAGGAGTATGGGCAGCCCAATTTTGGATAGCTTAATGATATAGCCTATCTAAATATAAAATAATGCAGCTAACCCTTTACCCCCTACCTGAATGCCTCACGCTTTTGGCCCATTTACTGGTATATTTAACTACGTTTTCATTCAGGTGTTGGTTATACAAAATTTCAAGTAAAAGAAGTGAAAATCTAGACTGATAGGGTAAGCTTTCAGGTACTTACCTCAACACCACCATATTGCTTCACTGAACACCATCAGCACTTCTGGTTATCGTTTACATTATAACTAAAAACACTATAATTATCAGCCATCGCCATTATTAATATGAACCCCTACTGCCGACACTACAAAAGATCATTCCTAACAGTTATCAGCGAACGTGACATCACCACGACCACTTGTAAACAAACATGGCGGAGTAACTTGTGACGTCATCAGTTACGGGTGGGATTGACAGAAACCACTAGTCTTTTCCCGACATACGTTCAAAGATAAAGTTGTTATTTCATAAACCTGCTGCAGGTAGGAGTTATTCTGGTTGCTCTCAGTTTTGAGAAATCTTTTAAACGAAAGCGATCACAGAGAATTAGGAATCGGAATTTTATAAAATTCAGTGGTGATTGTGACGTTCTTGATCATGTTTGTTTTCAAAGAAGTTCGGAAAACATTATATAAAAGACTCAACTCTTGAGACTTCATTGACGCTGTCAGAGTGAAAACTACGGTGTTTACCTGAGCACGATAATAAAACCCGTGATTGTCATAAATATTCATAACATATTTTCATATACAAAAGGAAAAATAATCATCTGAGGCTCACAAGATTGACTTGCTTTTATCTTAAAGAATATTGTCTTGTTATGAAAGACATCAAGAGCAAGGACAATATTCATCAGGCTCATTGCCATGGCTACTGCTACTTTGGAAAGATTCTATCCTAACTGTATCAAATGATTATTTTTTTTCTATAGTTCACAAATCTTTGTACCTAAAGACTTGGTTTCTTTTTGTATTGCATCCCGCTGTCGTTGATAACAGATGTCTATGGCATTTGCAAGATTATATAATGTTTCCGGAATGTGCTTGGTACCTACTAGCTCACCCCTATCTCCCAACGGTTATCCATGGAGCTGAGTTGCCAATTTTATATGGCATTCACTGGCTGTCACCGGATAAAAATACTGACCAAACCAAATGTTCCTCAACTTCATTAATTATTACCCAGCTGCGATGTCACGAATAGGCTTCGTCATGAAGAAGTCAATCAATATTTCAAGGAGGTCTTATAGTATGTATTTCTGTGTTCCGTCACTAATGTCATGAGCTACAGAAAAATCTTGAACGAGTTTCCATGGAATCTACAATTTTGCAGAGGAGTTTTTATGTAAAATTAATCCCACATGGTAAGAAGTCATTTCAGGTATGTTCTGGCAGTGGATCATAAGGACTTTAAGGTCTTCAGTCAGTAGAAAGGGACGGGCTGTTCGAAGTTTGTCCACTCATACTGTCAGCCGGGTGCTGCCAATGACACTGGTAATTATGTTCTCAAGCTATAGTAGATTCACATCAACCGTGCATTTGATGTCTATAGGCCAGTCCCTTCCCACGCTCCTGATTGGCTGTCGAACTTGATAAGGCAATCACAGGGCTGGAAACTCTCAGTGTCTCTCGAGAGTTCACATGGGTAGGATTTATGTTCCACTTCTCCTGAGTTTCCAGCCCTGTGATTGCCTTATCAACAGCCAATCAGGAGCGTCGTAGGGGACTGGCCTAGACATCAGATGCACGGTTGATGTGAATCAACTATAGCTTTCACCATTTTCATAGATATAACATTCCTAGTTTCATGCATTTAATAATTACTGTATAAACCAGCCGAACTACTGCATCGTTTCTATTTGCAACAAAGCATGAAATTTGTATCCGACGGCAAAAATGTTTAAGGATCTCTTACATGAGTGAATCCGATTTACTTACATAAGTGACGTATCATTTCAAATATCATTTCTTGCACTCATACGTTTTACTCGGTCATATGTACTACATAACCATGAGATTATAAATTACAGACAGGAGAAATAGAAACCCCATAAACAGATTACATACAGGAGAAACAGACCCCATAAACAGGAAGTTGGCGACTAAAGTTTTCTGTCAAACTTCCTCATTAATGTACAGCTACTCTTGCACAAATAATGCTTCAGTGGCAGTAAAGGTCACCAGAAGTTCTTGTTATACTGATGCTGAAATTTTCCTATAACGTGAGTTAGATTCAAGATGTTTGGAAAAACTTGTGACTGAGCGAGCTCCTTGTTACCTAAATATAGAATTTACACACACTATATGTGTATGTATACACGCAAGCATATAATACACACACACATATGTATAATATATCTTATATATATATTTATTTTTATATATATATATATATATATATATATATATATATATACTATGAAGGTTGCAGTGTAACCTAGTAGCACAATGAATATATCTTATCGAAACTTTTTTTTTCTTTAACGTACAGGTGAGGTATCAGTCCTGTTCAGTAAGCAATTTTATGCCCTACCTATTTCTAAGCTGCATTGGATTTCCAAACGGATGAATATATTAACAGATATGGCCAAGACGAAAATAATGAATGACGCATAAGTATAAATTTTGAATAAAAAAATGCAAGCCTTATAGGCATTATAACTTTTTACACTCAGGTAAGTGTAATCATATTTATGTTAAAATAATGTCATGGTTGGTTCATTTT